>NC_133327.1:669778489-670120989 GCF_042186555.1 Aquarana catesbeiana | reverse complement strand
ATTAAATCATGTAAACAAAACACATGATCAGTATTGATGCTTGCACTTCAAACCTCCAACATATGCACTTATGACCAAGCACTTCAAAACTCAGGTTGAACAAAATGTTCCCACTAAATGCATGCCTTTCAGTGGCAATGCCAGCACTTCAAATCCCCAACCAAACTAAATGCATGCCCTTCAGTGGCAATGCTTGCACTGAAATCTCTAAACGAAGGCACTTCATATCTCCAGCCCAAATAAATGCATACCCCAGAGGGCAATGCTGCACTCCTGACCAAACACTCAAAACCTCTGATCAGTCCCAATGCATGAACATTGCAACAGCCCCAAATTCTGTTTCTTTATTTAAAAGAAAGATTACAGGAGATGGTTAGAGGCTGCAGGTATTCCACAGGACCAATATAACTATGTATTTCCTGTCAGCATACATTTGGCTAGCTCCACCCTTTCTCCTACCCCATAGGACCCCACTTCCATAAATTATCAGGCTGGTTCTGCAGTCACAGCAGACACTCGGATATCTTTCCATCTGATCCTTTCACTACAGGCATACTTGATTTAGGAATTTTCTCCAAAAGCATGCAGCTACAGCCCTGAAGAAGGGGGAGTATCTGTTCCCTCAAAACCATTGGCTTGTTTTCATTTGTCGCTACCCTAAATTTACTGGATACCGGGAGCTCCTTTGCATCCACTTTCCTAGATTGCATGCAGAATTGACCATAAGGAGGTATCCTGAGGCAGCAGCCCAGGCCTCATTAGGGACCACCACCACCTCCTTTCAAGCTGATCACCAAACTTTGAAAAGGAATTCTCCCTACCCTACCTCAGTCCAGTGCATTCTCCACCCAGCGTTTTTTCTCTTCCTCACTCATAGAACCAATTTTGTTTGATGTTTTCCTACCATTTGGAAGTATCGGTGGCCAGGTCTCATTTAGGACAGCTGTGCGGATGTCAGGAGTCTGCTGAGGTGTCCAGAACTCTTCTAGGATGGTTTGAATGGTCACTGATACCCAGCTATCAGTGGTGTGGTGTTGGCACATATATGCAGAGGATCGATGCCTGAAGAAGTGGGGGGCCCTGAGATCAGCAGGCATTTGCACTGGCCAGATGCCCTGCTATCAGTGGGTGACCGTTCGATGTGCCCATTGTGGTTTCTACAGCTGCTGCTCCTGCTTCAGGATAGGTGTTGCGTGAGGCTGTGCCCCACTTTTCTGTGTTTCCTGTGATATTTTGAAGTTATTCCCTGGCTCTAGTGGTTTCTGACTTCTCATGGTAGCTGTAACGCATCTTTGCCCTATGCTTCCGATGCGGCCGGTGGTTTTTGGGTCATTCTGCTCACGAGCAGCGCCTCAGCCTGCTTGGATTGAATTGATGGACGGGACTTGGCGCATGGGTGGTGATATCATATCATCCTGGTGGGAATTTAAAGGTGACAGGTTCCCTGCTATTGTGGAATTCATGTTTAAATGCTGCTGGTTTTCCCCATGCGCTATTTACTGCTGCATTGGTAAGTGGATGGCTCCTGTGTCCTAAACTGCTTGTCCCCCCAGTGCCGCTTGTGTTTGCTGGACTATCTCTTGTTTCTTTCTGGATGTAGGTTGCCACTGCTGCTATCTCGCGCTGAGCTGCGTAGTAGGTAGAGATTTTGAGTTTTTTTCTCCACCTTTCTCCTTCTACCAGACCACTAGAAGTTAATGTTCTTCCTTTTTTGTTGACCCATGGATCTTCTAGTTTCAATCAATAAATTTCATCACAGGAGGAAAGGGACCTTCTAGATCACATAGGCAAACATCCCCCTCGAGATAAAGACTCTCAGGCCTCAGCAGACAAGTAACTGTGTGAGACATATCTTGCCCAAGCACTGGGTGAAAGGGAAAGCGACAATCAGCAGATGGTCTTGCTGGTCAAGCGAGTGGTACAAGAGTCTCTGAAAGACTGGAATGCTGGTCAAATGCAGAATGTGGCTGGTGGGTGAGCAAGTTCCCACCTAGAGTCAGTCACAAGGATCTGGAGCTTAGCCATCCCTCATCAAGGTCCTCAGACAGCAAAGACATTGAAGATGACGAAATATATGCTGGTTTTGATTGTTCATTAGTTGCCCTCTGATACGGGCAGTTAAAGAGGCTTTAAAATTGGAAGACCCAAGGGAGTCCCCCTCAAATCAAAGGAAGTATTTTAGGCATCTTATGAAAGAGTGACGTAACTTCCCGCTGTTACCGGAGCTCAAGGATGTCCTCACAGATGAATGGAGCACGGCGGAGACTGAGAGGAAAACCTGTAGAGCAGGCTAGCAAAACTTTATCCAGTTCAAGCATTGGATGGCTAGCATTTAATTCATTTCATTGCATGTGTGTGTGGGGGGAGGATGGTTGCTTAAGGGTGTCTTCTCAAGTGGTGCTGTGATTCTCACTGCTACTCGGGTCACCATATCCATTTTTCAAGTCACCTGGGTCTTCAGAATTGCTATTTCAGTGTTTAAACTGGCTGCACTCATTAAACAATCTCCAACAGACAGGACCTGTTTTTTTTTTGGTAACGGGGTCCATCTTATTGACTTGGCTTGTACTTTCAGATTTCAATTATCAGGGCAGAAGGAATCCCAGATGAGCCCCCACATTTAGGGCCACCCCTCTAGGAGCCAATTGATAGATGCGTCCCTTTGTCACTCTCAGTGATAACCCGCCCTGTACCTGGACCCGACAACCACTGATACACCAGAAACAGTTGAAATGGTCTTTCAAGACACACTACAGATATATTACAGGACATGATCAGAGACTTCAAACATACTACAGGAGATGGTCAGAGACTGCAGACATACTATAGAAGATACTTACAGTCTAAAGTTCCTACCTCCTACTGTTAGCGAAATTTGGTTGTACGCAAAGCACACAGCCAAATCTCCTGTTTCTAATCATAATAGCAATTTCGTCTAATGTTACAAATGCATCTCACCTTTTGATCGTATCCATCCACTGGTGTGTGCCCCAGCCAGACAACTAGACAAAACACATCCTTCTTACATTCTCATCTCAGCAAGACTGCCCTTACAGCTCTCAGTCTGCCTCCTTTATTCAAAAGACCACAAAAGCAATCACAAACAGGAAGCCCTGGCCCCAACAGCCAATCGCTTCCTTCACAGGATATGACCTCAGCCTCACAGGATATGACCTCACAGGATGTGAGTGACCATATAAGGATTTAACAACAGAACACAAAACAACCAATGAACAATGACTACAGGACATGATACAATATACTAAATGATGATGACTAAAGTTCCTTGTGCATGGGAGATTATCTGAAGGTGTACGTCATGGCACCCCAAACATGTTGATCAGGCATACCAGGGGTGACAAGAGCAAAACACCTCTAAACCGATAATGTCTTTGCAGAGTGAACGCATCCCCACCAGACGATCGTTCTGTGCATTGTACAGGGGCCCTTTGCTGGCGGACATGCCCTCTCTCCGCAAACACCTCTCTCCAAACACCAGGAAGTTTTCCACTACTTAACAGGTCTCAGCCAGCGTCGATCTGCCCCAGTCAGCTCTTTAGAGCGGGCTGTGGTTGAACACACACTGGGAGACTTATGACAACACATTAATATAAAATTTTCCACAACACTACCAATTAACCTACCAGCATGTCTTTGGAGTGTGGGAGGAAACCGGAGAACCCAAAGGTAAAACTATTAGCTTGCACTACAGCAGTGGGTGACACAGTGGTTAGCACTTCTACCTTGCAGTAAGTAGATCATGGGTTAAATTCCCAACTTTGACACTTCGTGCATGGAGTTTGCATTTCCTCCCGGTGCTTGTGTGGGTTTTCTTCCAGGTACTCAGGTTTCCTCCCACACTCCAAAGACATGCTGGTAGATGTATTGGCTCCTGTCCAAATTGCCCCTAGTACATGAAGGAACTGCAGACTATAAACATCTTGTTTGCCATTATCGGACTGTTCTTGGTACATACTATGTACCAGTCAGCATTGCTTGAGTTGGTGTCTCTTTATTGTCAGCGGTGTATCAGAGTGGAACACATAAAGCTAATCAGGGGTCCTCATCCCAGGTTAGGCTCAGAGGGTGTTTTTCTACAGCCGCTCCTACAGGGGGCGTGCTACACTACCTTATATGCCATTGCCTACATGTACTAGGGGCAACTTAGACAGGAGCCTATTAACCTACCAGCATGTCTTTGGAGTGTTGGAGGAAACTGAAGTACTCGTAGGAAACCCATGCAAGCACAGTGGCTTAGTGTATAGCCCCTTTACATTGGGCGGCACAGTGGCTAAGTGGTTAGCACTTCTCCCATGTAGTAAGTAGGTCACAGGTTCAAATCCTGACGTGCATGGAGTTTGCATGTTCTCCCTGTGCTTGTGTGGGTTTCCTCTGGGTACTCTGGTTTCCTCCCTCCCTTCAAAGACATGCTGGTAGGTAAATTGGCTCCTGTCTAAATTGCTCCTAGTACACAAAGGAACCACAGACTATGAACATCTTGAGGGCAGGGACTGATGTGAATATATGATATATGTAACATGTCAGCACTTAATAAGTACCTCTAATGAATAGATTAGCAGTACAACTGTAAGTGTGAAAATTGGTTAAATCATGCAAACATGATCAATACTGATGCTTGCACTTCAAACCTCCAATGTTGGCACTTATGACCAGGCACTTCAAAACTCAGGTGGAACAAAATGTTCTCACCAAACTAAATGCATGCCCTTCAGTGGCAATGCTTGCACTGAAATCTCTGAATAAAGGCACTCATATCTCCAGCCCAAATAAATGCATGCCCCAGAGGGTGATGCTGCACTCCTGACCAAACACTCAAAACCTCTGATCAGTTCCAATGCATGAACAGCCCCAAATTCTGTTCCTTTATTAAAAAAAAGATTACAGGAGATGGTTAGAGGCTGCAGGCATTCCACAGGACCAATATAACTATGTATTTCCTGTCAGCATACATTTGGCTAGCTCCACCCCTTCTCCTACCCCATAGGACCCCACTTCCATAAATTATCAGGCTGGTTCTGCAGTCACAGCAGACACTCGGATATCTTTCCATCTGATCCTTTCACCACAGGCATACTTGATTTAGGAATTTTCTCCAAAAGCATGCAGCTACAGCCCTGAAGAAGGGGGAGTATCTGTTCCCCCGAAACCATTGGCTTGTTTTCATTTGGCGCTACCCTAAATTTACTGGATACCGGGAGCTCCTTTGCATCCACTTTCCTAGATTGCATGCAGAATTGACCATAAGGAGGTATCCTGAGGCAGCAGCCCAGGCCTCATTAGGGACCACCACCACCTCCTTTCAAGCTGAGCACCAAACTTTGGAAAGGAATTCTCCCTACCCTACCTCAGTCTAGTGCATTCTCCACCCAGCGTTTTTGTCTTCCTCACTCATAGAACCAATTTTGTTTGATGTTTTCTACCATTTGGAAGTATCGATGGCCAGGTCTCATTTAGGACAGCTGTGCGGATGTCAGGAGTCTGCTGAGGTGTCCAGAAGTCTTCTAGGATGGTTTGAATGGTCACTGAGTACCCAGCTATCAGGGGTGTGTGGTGTTGACACATGTATGCAGAGGATCGATGCCTGAAGAAGTGGGGGGCCCTGCCATCAGTAGGCATTTGCACTGGCCAGATGCCCTGCTATCAGTGGGTGGCCGTTAGGTGTGTCCAGTGTGGTTGCTGCAACTGCTGTCTTACCGGAGGTAAAACTAGGGGCAAGCACTTCAGAAGCGGGTGGTACAGGGTCTAAGTCAGTGATGGCGAACCTTGGCACCCCAGATGTTTTGGAACTACATTTCCCATGATGCTCCACTACACTGCAGAGTGCCAGAGCATCATGGGAAATGTAGTTCCAAAACATCTGGGGTGCCAAGGTTCGCCATCACTGGTCTAATTGGTTAGCACTTCTGCCTTGCAGTAAGTGGATCATGCGTTCAAGTCCTGACTATGACACTATGTGCATGTAGTTTGCATGTTCTCTCTGTGCCTGCGTGGGTTTCCTCTAGGTACTCTAGTTTCCTCCCACACTCCAAAGACATGCTTGTAGGTGAATTGGCTCCTCTGTAAATTGTCCATAGTATGTGAGTTCTAACCTCAGACTATAAACTTCATGAGGGCTGCAACTGATGTCAATGTGATGTGTAAACTGTCAGTACTGTATGTGTACCTCTAATAAATAAGTAAGGAGTTCAACGATTGGATAAGTACTGCAAGCCTGAAATAAGTTCAGTCCTTGTGCATTTCATAACTCCAACATACACAATTAACTGAGCCAAACAAACCGCAAACCCCACCATGGTAATGCATGCGCTTCTGACCAAGCACTTAAAACCTCCAACTGTACTAAAGATGCAAGCACTTACAAATGTGCGAAAAAGGCATGCCCTATTGTGGCAATGCATGCACTTCTGTCCAAGCTCTTAAAACCTCTGATCAGCTCCAGTGCATACACATCACTACAGCCCCAAATTCAGCTCCTTTAAGACCTCATGCCCACTGGCCATTTTCTCTACTGCTCCTAGGGGGCGTTTGGCATTTTTCTTCTGCCTCTAAATTCCCTTCCATGTTAGTCTATGTATCCATGCACACTATAGGCATTTAGAGGAGTTTAGAGACAGAAATCCCACGACCAGTGCATCCAGGTACAAGCTTGCATAGCAGAAAGGGCAGGGATTTTGGCATAAAAAAAAATGCTTACTGATTTAGCATGTGAGTGTTAATTTCTTTGCACAAAATGGCATCAGGGATGGGGTCCATCTCACAGAACTGGCGTGTTTTTTCAGATGCAGTTATCAAGGCCAGAAGAAATCCCGGATTTTTTTTTCTTTTTTTTATTTGGCAAATAAAAAAAATAAAAAAAAGAAGAAATCCCGGATGAGCCCCCACATGTAGGGCTACCCCTCTTGGAGCCACATGATAGATGGGTCTTTTGGTCACGCCCAGAGATAACCCGTGCTGTACCTGGACCCAACAACCACTGATACACCAGAAACAGTTGAAATGGTCTTTCAAGATATACTGCAGACATACTACAGGAAATTGTCATATACTGAAGACATACTACAGGAGAAGCTTATAGACTAATATTCCTACATCACTTCCACTGTCTGTAGTAGGGATACTATAGACAGGAGCCTGTTAACCTACCAGCATGTCTTTGGAGTATGGGAGAAAACCAGAGTACCTGGAGGAAAACCATACAAGCACTATAGCTTAGGGGATAACACTGCTCTATAGGACAGGACAGGACAGGACAGGACAGTACAGTACAGTACAGTGGAGTACAGTGGTTAGTGGCTAGCACATCTGCCTTGCAGCTCTTGCACCACAGGTTCAAATCCTGACCATGGCACTACATGCTTGGGTTTTGCATGTTCTCCCCGTCCTTGCATGGGCTTCCCCCGGGTACTCTGGTTTTGTCCCACTCTCCAAAGACTGCTGGTAGGTTAATTGGCCCCTGTCTAAATTGCTCCTAGTATATGTTATGTAGGAACCTTAAACTATAAACATCTTGAGGGCAGCAACTGATGGAATCTCTAGCAAAACTGAGCATATGCACTTCAGATATCCAGCAAACCTGAACACATGCCCTTCAGATCTTGAGTGAAGCTAAATGAATGCCCTTCAGTCACCGGCTCTTTCACCTTGGTCCCTCTCAACTTCTCCTTTCACTTCAGCTACCTCAGAGGGTGTTTCTCTACCGCCGCTCCTACCGGGGGCGTGCTACACTACCTTACATGCCATTGCCTACATGTACTAGGGGGAACTTAGACAGGAGCCTATTAACCTACCAGCGTGTTTTTGGAGAGTGGGAGGAAACTGAAGTACCCGAAGGAAACCTATGCAAGCACAGTGGCTTAGTGTATAGCCTCTATACATTGGGTGGCACAGTGGCAAAGTGGTTAGCACTTCTGCCTTGCAGTAAGTAGGTTATGTGTTCAAATCTTGACTGTGCATGGAGTTTGCATGTTCTTCCTGTGCTTGCGTGTGAATAAGCACTTACAAATGTGCTATAGACGCATGCCCCATTGTGGCGATGCTTGCACTTGTAAACAAGCACTTACAAATGTGCTATAGATGCATGCCCCGTTGTGGCGATGCACGCACTTCTGTCCAAGCACTTAAAACATCTGATCAGCTCCAGTGCATAACCATCACTACAGCCCCTAATTTTGTTCCTTTAAGGCTGTATGCCAACTGGACATTTTCTTTGCTGCTCCTAGGGGGCGTTGGGTGTTTTTTATCTCTGCCTCTATATTCCCCTCCACGTAAGTCTATGTGTCCATGCACACTATAGGCATTTAGTGGAGTTTACAGGCAGAAATCTCACAGCCAGTGCAACTAGAAGCTTGCATGGCAGAAAGGGCAGGAGTTTTGGCAGAAAAAAAATGCTTAATGATCCTAAAGGCATGTAAATGCATCCAAACGCACCTATGTGCTAGGCACATTTAGCATCTGAGTGTTGAGTGTTAAGTTCTTTGCACAATCTGGCATCAGGGACGGGGTCCATCCTATAGATCTAGCTTGTATTTTCAGATGTAGTTATCAGGGCCAGAAACAATCCCGGATGAGCCCCCACATGTAGGGCTACCCCTCTAGGAGCCAGATGATAGCTACCCCTCTAGGAGCCACCCGCTTTGTACCTGGACCTGACAACCACTGACACACCGAAAACAGATGAATTAGTCTTTCAAGATATACTGCAGATATATTACAGGAGATGGTCAGAGAGTGCAAACACACTACAGGAGATGCTTACAGTCTAAGGTCCCTACCTCCTACCAATTAACCTACCTTTGAAGTGTGGGAGGAAACCGGAGTACCCAGAGTTAAAATTGTGGCTAGCACTACACAAGTGGGTGGCACAGCGGTTAAGTCATTAGCACTTTTGCCTTGCAATAAGTAGGTTGTGGGTTCAATTCCTGACCATGGTGCTACATGCATGCAGTTTGCATGTTTTCCCTGAGCCTGCATGGGTTTCCTCCCATACTCCAAAGACATGCTGGTAGGTAAATTGGCCACATAATATGTGAGTTAGGAACCTCCGACTATGAACATCATGAGGGTTGCAACTGATGCAGGGCCAGTGGCAGCATATGCAACTGCCTTAGGGTGTCAGGCTAGGGGGGAGGTAAAATTCAACCCATGTCCTGCATTCTGTGCACAATTATCCCCCATTCCCAGTTGCTTGCCCTCTCTCCTCCCCCACATGTCCGGCTCTTTTTTTTTTCTGCCTCTTTTGCCAGTGCCGGTGTTCTGCCGAGAAAGTTCCTCTCGGCGGATAAGGACCCCCATCTACTGCGCAGGCGCAGCGCCTGCGCAGTAGGACCCGGCGGAAATAGCCGAAGCGAAATACAGAAGAAATCAGCTGTACACGGCGCCTGTAAGGGGGCCCCTCGCCACGCTTCGGACATGGCCTCGCTGCGCTCGGCACTTTTTTATTCCCCCTCTAGGTCCACTTGGATGGAGGGGCTTCAGCCTGGACCTAGGGCGCAGGCGCCGTGTACAGCTGATTGAAGATTTTCATCTTCGGCTGTTTTCGGTGGCTCCTGGTCATTCGTACTGCGCAAGCGCAGCGCTTGCGCAGTACAGGGGGGAACTTATCCGCCGAGGGATCTTTCTCAGCAAGACACCGGCTATGCGAGGGCTTTCTGCAGGGTAAAAGTGCTCCCCTGCCGGGACTCCGCCCAATCTCCTGCCTGAATTGCAGCCATAGAAGCAGCAGGAGAACAGAAGAGAGATCCAGTGCAAATAGCAGCCGGCTGGAAGTGCCGGAAGTACGGCATCATACAGGGAACTGGGGCGGAGCGGGTGTGATGGAAGCCCTGCATGTCCTGGCTCAATCTGTGCTCCCTCCTCTTCTCGAACTGTCGGGAATCTGTTATGCAGCGCCGCTCTCCTCCAGGTGAGGCCACCACCACTATCATGTGCAGGGGGGGGGGTGTGCAGTGGGGAGCAGCTATGTGCAGGGGGTGTGTGCAGTGGGGAGCAGCTATGTGCAGGGGGGGTGCAGTGGGGAGCAAATATTTGGGGAAGTGTAAAGTGGGGAGCGGATATAGGGGGTATACAGTGAAGAACATGTGTACAGTGGGGAACATATGTGCAGATGGGGTGTACAGTGGGGAACATATGTGCAGAGCGGTGCGCAGTGGGGAACAGATATGTAGGAAGTACAGTGGGCAATTGGTTTATAGGGGGATACAGTGAGGAACAGGTGTGCAAGGTGGTACAGCAGCAGGTCAGATGTGCAGGGGACTACAGAGATGCAGGAATTGGGCTGATCTGAGGGGTGAAAGTGCAGGAATTGGGGTGAACTGAGGTCTAGAACATGTTTTGTGTGTGTGTACCACTTAAAGGATAGGTTCACCTTTGTAAAAAAAAATAATAATAACAAATGCAAATTTTTTTTTGCAGGTAAAAAAAATGTGCATTTATAAATTTTTTATTAGCAGCCTGTAGAGCTTAGCACTCATGATCAGCAGATCGCGGGTGTGATCGCATTATCCTGCAGACTATCAGTGTATCTGTTTGCTCGTACCATGTACAGGCAGGCAGTTACACAATGACAGGAAGAATCAATGAACTAACACAGCATTCAACAGTGCCATGGTAGTCTATTAAGAACTTCAAGCTGACATCCGCAAAGGCTGTTGGTATTTGTAGTTTCCCCCATTCACAGAACTTTTTTTTTTTCTTAAATCATGACAGCGGGTGTGGGGAGAGGATCCCTGGCCTGCTGTCACAACGGAGGATCAGGGGGGTGCGGGGCTGCTGGAACAGAGACATGTTACATGTTACCCTAACCACAGACTTTTTTTAGAAGTGGGAACAGTTTGCGGGGAACTCTATACTATAAACATCTTGAGGGCAGCAACTGATGGAATCTCTAGCAAATCTGAGCATATGCCCTTCAGATATCCAGCAAACCTGAACACATGCCCTTCAGATCTCGAGTGAAGCTAAATGAATGCCCTTCAGTCACCGGCTCTTTCACCTTGGTCCCTCTCAACTTCTCCTTTCACTTCAACAGATTCGGACAAACTCTCTTATAGTGGACTCAACCTCATTAATTGTAACAGAGCACTGAGCATGTTAGCTTCTTTGTGTGTGTGTTGGGGGGGGGGGTTGTTTGGGGTGTCTTCTTAAGTGGTACTGTGATTCTCACTGCTACTAGGGTCATCATCTCCATTTATCAAGACACCTGGGTCTTCAGAATAAGTATTTTGCGGTGGATACTAGCTGCACTCATTCATCCACCTCCATTAGACAGGACCTGTTTTTGGAAGAACTGGCAGTGGAGATGAGGTCCAACTTACTGACTTGGATTGTACTTTCAGATACAATTATCGGGATTGAAGGAATCCCAGATGAGCCGCCACATATAGAACTACCCCTCTAGGAGCCGCTTGATAGATGGGTGCTTTTGTGACTCCCAGTGATAACCCGCCCTGTACCTGGACTCGACAATCACTCACACATCAAGAAAAAGTTGAAATGGTCTTTCAAGACATACTAAATATATACTACAGGGCATGATCAGAGACTGCAGATATACTTCAGGAGATGGTCAGAGATTGGAGACATACTACAGGAGATGGTCAGAGACTGCAGAATTACTACAGGAGATGGTCAGAGACTGCAGACATACTTCAGGAGATGGTCAGAGACTGCAGAATTACTAGAAGAGATGGTCAGAGACTGCAGACATACTTCAGGAGATAGTCAGAGACTGCAGAATTACTAGAGGAGATGGTCAGAGACTGCAGACATACTTCAGGAGATGGTCAGAGACGGCAGACATAGAAGGGGAGACGGTCATAGATTGTAGACATGCTACAGGAGATGCTTAAAGTCTAATGCCGCGTACACACGAGCGGACTTTACGGCGGACTTTGCCCGGCGGACTGGATTTCGTCGGACAATTCGATGTGTGTGGGCTCCAGCGGACTTTGTTTTCTCAAAAGTTGGACGGACTTAGATTTTAAACTTGTTTAAAATTTATCCGTTGAAATCGAGTCCGGTCGAAAAGTCCGCTCGTCTGTATGCTAGTTCGACGGACAAAAAGGCACGCTAGGGCAGCTATTGGCTACTGGCTATGAACTTCCTTGTTTTAGTCCGGTCGTACGTCATCACGTACGAATTCGACGGACTTTGGTGGATTGTGTGTAGGCAAGTCCGTTCATTCACAAAGTCCGTCGGAAAGTACGTCGAAAAATCCGCCGGGCAAAGTCCGGCGTAAAGTCCGACCGTGTGTACGCGGCATAAGGTTCCTACCTCCTACCAATTAACCTACCTTTGGATTGTGGGAGGAAACCGGAGTACCCAGATTTAAAACTAGTGGTTAGCTCTGCAAAAGTGGGCAGCACAGTGGCTAAGTGGTTAGCACTTCTGCCTTGCAGTAAGTAGGTCATGGGTTCAAATCCTGACCGTGCATGGAGTTTGCATGTTCTCCCTGTGCCTGCGTGGGTTTCCTCCGGGTACTCCGGTTTCCTCCCACACTCCAAAGACATGCTGGTAGGTGAATTGAATCCTCTCTAAATTGGCCCTGGTATGTGAGTTAGGAACCTCACACCATAAACATCATGAGGGCAGCAACCAAAGTCAAAGTGATGTGTAAACTGGCTGCACTGTATGAATACCGAATACCTCTAACGAGTAAGTTAGAATAACAACAATTGGTTAAATACTTCAAGTCTGTAACATGTTCAGTCCTTGTGTGTTTCACAACTCCTATGTAAGCACTTCACTGTGTTGAACAAAATGCATGCCCCACTGTGGCTATGCATGCACTTCTGACTAAGCACTTAAAACCTCCAACTGTGTTAAAGACACCTGCCCCATTGTGGCAATACTTGCAATTGTGAATAAGCACTTACAAATGTGCTATAGACGCATGCCCCATTGTGGCGATGCTTGCACTTGTAAACAAGCACTTACAAATGTGCTATAGATGCATGCCCCATTGTGGCGATGCTTGCACTTGTAAACAAGCACTTACAAATGTGCTATAGACGCATGCCCCATTGTGGCAATGCACGCACTTCTGTCCAAGCACTTAAAACATCTGATCAGCTCCAGTGCATAACCATCACTACAGCCCCAAATTTGGTTCCTTTAAGGCCGTATGCCCACTGGACATTTTCTTTGCTGCTCCTAGGTTGGGTGTTTTTTATCTCTGCCTCTATATTCCCCTCCACGTAAGTCTATGTGTCCATGCACACTATAGGCATTTAGTGGAGTTTATAGGCAGAAATCTCACAGCCAGTGCAACTAGGAGCTTGCATGGCAGAAAGGGCAGGAGTTTGGGCAGAAAAAATGCTTAATGATCCTAAAGGCATGTAAATGCATCCAAACGCACCTATGTGCTAGGCACATTTAGCATCTGAGTGTTGAGTGTTAAGTTCTTTGCACAAACTGGCATCAGGGACGGGTCCATCCTATAGATCTGGCTTGTATTTTCAGATGTAGTTATCAGGTCCAGAAACAATCCCGGATGAGCCCCCTCATGTAGGGCTACCCCTCTAGGAGCCAGATGATAGCTACCCCTCTAGGAGCCACTCGCCTTGTACCTGGACCTGACAACCACTGACACACCGAAAACAGATGAATTGGTCTTTCAAGATATACTGCAGATATATTACAGGAGATGGTCAGAGAGTGCAAACACACTACAGGAGATGCTTACAGTCTAAGGTCCCTACCTCCTACCAATTAACCTACCTTTGAAGTGTGGGAGGAAACCGGAGTACCCAGAGTTAAAATTGTGGCTAGCACTACACAAATGGGAGGCACAGCGTTTAAGTCATTAGCACTTTCGCCTTGCATTAAGTAGGTTGTGGGTTCAATTCCTGACCATGGTGCTATATGCATGCAGTTTGCATGTTCTCTCTGAGCCTGCATGGGTTTCCTCCCATACTCCGAAGACATGCTGGTAGGTAAATTGGCCATAATATGTGAGTTAGGAACCTCCGACTATGAACATCATGAGGGTTGCAACTGATGCAGGGCCAGTGGCAGCATATGCAACTGCCTTAGGGTGTCAGGCTAGGGGGGAGGTAAAATTCAACCCATGTCCTGCATTCTGTGCACAATTATCCCCCATTCCCAGTTGCTTGCCCTCTCTCCTCCCTCACATGTCTGGCTCTTTTTTTTTTCTGCCTCTTTTGCCAGTGCCGGCTATGCGAGGGCTTCCTGCAGGGTAAATGTGCTCCCCTGCCGGGACTCCGCCCAATCTCCTGCCTGAATTGCAGCCATAGAAGCAGCAGGAGAACTGCATGTCCTGGCTCGATCTGTGCTCCCTCCTCTTCTCGGACTGTCGGGGGTCCTTTATGCAGTGCCGCTCTCCTCCAGGTGAGGCCACCACCGCTGTCACGTGCAGGGGGGTGTGCAGTGGGGACCAGATATGTGCAGGGGGGTGCAATGGGCAGCGGATATGGAGGGTATATAGTGAACAACATGTGTTCAGTGGGGAACATATGTGCAGATGTGGTGTACAGTGGGGAACAGGTATGTAGGAAGTACAGTGGGCAATTGGTTTATAGGGGGATACAGTGAGGAACAGGTGTGCAAGGTGGTACAGCAGCAGGTCAGATGTGCAGGGGACTACAGAGATGCAGGATTTGGGGTGATCTGAGGGGTGAAAGTGCAGGAATTGGGGTGATCTGAGGTGTGAAGGTGCAGGAATTGGGGTGATCTGAGGTGTGAAGGTGCAGGTCTAGAACATGTTTTATGTGTGTACCACTTAAAGGATAAGTTCACCTTTGTAAAAAAAATAATAACAAATGCTAATTTTAGGTAAAAAAATGTGCATTTATAATTTTTTTATTAGCAGCCTGTAGAGCTTAGCAGTCATGATCAGCAGATCGCGGGTGTGATCGCATGCTCCTGCAGTGTATCTGTTTGCTCGTACCATGTACAGGCAGGCAGTTACACAATCTTTCCCCCATTCACAGAACTTTTTTTTTTTTCTTAAATCATAACAGCGGGTGTGGGGAGAGATCCCTGGCCTGCTGTCACAACGGAGAATCAGGGGGGTGCGGGGCTGATGGAACAGAGACATGTTACATGTTACCCCAACCACAGACTTTTTTTAGAAGTGGGAACAGTTTGCGGGGAACCCTAAACTATAAACATCTTGAGGGCAGCAACTGATGGAATCTCTAGCAAAACTGAGCATATGCAATTCAGATATCCAGCAAACCTGAACACATGCCCTTCAGATCTTGAGTGAAGCTAAATGAATGCCCTTCAGTCACCAGCTCTTTCACCTTGGTCCCTCTCAACTTCTCCTTTCACTTCAACAGATTCGGACAAACTCTCTTATAGTGGACTCAACCTCAATAATTGTAACAGAGCACTGAGCATGTTAGCTTCTTTGTGTGTGTGTGTTGGGGGGGGATTGTTTGGGGTGTCTTCTCAAATGGTACTGTGATTTTTACTGCTGCTAGGGTCATCATCTCCATTTATCCAGGCACATGGGTCTTTAGTAGGGATGGGCTATCTGTTCAAGTCGAACATGAATTCGGCTCGCAAAATTGGCTGTTTGCCCGTTCGCCAAACAGCGAACATTTTAGGGTGTTCACGGCAAATTCAAAAAGCCACAGAACACCCTTTAAAAGTCTATGGTAGAAATCTAAAGTGCTAATTTTAAAGGTTAATATGCAAGTTATTGTCATAAAAAGTATTTGGGGACCCGGGTCCTGCCCCAGGGGACATGTATCAATGCAAAAAAAAAATTTAAAAATGGATTTTAATGATGCTTAAAGTGAAACAATAAAAGTTAAATATTCCTTTAAATTTCGTACCTGGGGGGTGTCTATAGTATGCCTGTAAAGTAGCGCATTTTTCCCGTGTTTATAACAGTCCGAGAGCAAAATTACATTTCTAAAGGAAAAAAAAGTCATTTAAAAGTACTAGCGCTAGTGCTGGCTATTAATGAATTGTCGGTCCCGACGATACACATAAAAGTCATTGAAAGTCATTGAAAAATAAAAAAAAAAAATGCGTGGCGGTCCCCCAAAATTCCATTACCAGGCCCTTCAGGTCTGGTATGGATATTAAGGGGAACTCTGCGCCAAAATTTAAAAACAAAATGGAGTGGGGTTTCCCCCAAAATTCCATACCAAACCCTTCATGTCTGGTATGGATTTTAAGGGTAACTCCGCGACACAATTAAAAAAAAAAAAGGCGTTGGGTTCCCCCAAAAATCCACACCAGACCCTTATCCGAGCACGCAACCTGGCAGGCAGCATAAAAGGAGGGGGGATGAGAGAGCGCCCCCCCCTCCTGAACCGTACCAGGCCACATGCCCTCAACATGGGGAGGATGTCCCCATGTTGATGGGGAAAAGGGCCTCATCCCCACAACCCTTTGCCCGGTGGTTGTGGGGGTCTGCGGCCGGGGGGCTTATCGGAATCTAGAAGCCCCTTTTAACAAAGGGGACACTCAGATCCCGCCCCCCATGTGAATTGGTAAGGGGTACATTGTACCCCTACCATTTCACAAAAAGAAAGTGTCAAAATGTCAAAAAACCACAGGAGATGGCTTGGGACAAGTCCTTTATTAAAAATAAAAAAATAAAAAAGAGATTCCAGCAATGTAATCCAATAAATCCATGCTCCTACTCCAGCGATATAATCCAATTCTCGATCTCCAGCGATGGATGATCTCCAGCGATTCCAGCGAGGAACACGCACAGAATCCTGCCTCCACCAGAGGCACCCAGCCAATGACGAGGCGCCAGCTTGACAGCTCTTATGTAGCTGAGGGCGGGGCCACCCGTCACGTGACCCCGTCCCCCTCTGACAAGGGGAAAGGCTGGGGTTTCCCAGTGACATGTACGAGTGACCCCGCCCCCCTCTGATGCAACGCAGTATTCCAGTCCCCTGCCCGCAGACTCCCACCACCACCGGGCAAGGGTTGTGGGGATGAGGCTCTTGTCCCCATCAACATGGGGACATCCTCCCCATGTTGAGGGCATGTGGCCTGGTACGGTTCAGGGGGGGCCCGCTCTCTCGTCCCCACCTCTTTTCCTGTGGCCTGCCAGGTTGCGTGCTCGGATAAGTGTCTGGTATGGATTTTTGGGGGAACCCCACGCCATTTTTTTTACATTTTGGCGTGGAGTTCCCCTTAAAATCCGTACCAGACCTGAAGGGGGGGAACCCCACACCATTTTTTTTATTTCGGCGCAGAGTTCCCCTTAATATCCATACCAGGGCCTGGTAATAGAATTTTGGTGACCTCCATGCATTTTTTTTTTTTTTCAATGACTTTCAATGACTTTTATGTGTATTGTTGGGATCGACAATTCATTAATAGCCGGCACTAGCACTAGTACTTTTAAATGACTTTTTTTTTCTTTAGAAATGTCATTTTGCTCTCGAACTGTTATAAACATGGGAAACACGTGCCCCTTTACAGGCATACTATAGACACCCCCCAGGTACGAAATTTAAAGGAATATTTCACTTTTATTGTTTCACTTTAAGCATTTTTAAAATCACTGCTCCCGAAAAAGCGGCCGTTTTTAAAACTTTTTTTACATGAATACATGTCCCCTGGGGCAGGACCCGGGTCCCCAAACACTTTTTATGACAATAACTTGCATATAAGCCTTTAAAATGAGCACTTTTGATTATTCATGTTCGTGTCCCATAGGCTTTAACGGTGTTTGTGTGTTCGTACAAATTTTTTGCCTGTTCGCATGTTCTGGTGCGAACCAAACCGGGGGATGTTCGGCTCATCCCTAATATCCAGCAAACCTGAACACATGCCCTTCAGATCTTGAGTTAAGCTAAATGAATGCCCTTCAGTCACTGGCTCTTTCACCTTGGGCCCTCTCAACTTCTCCTTTCACTTCAACAGATTCGGACAAACTCTCTTATAGTGGACTCAACCTCAATAATTGTAACAGAACACTGAGCATGTTAGCTTCTTTGTGTTAGGGGGGGGGGGCAGTTGTTTGGGATGTCTTCTCAAGTGGTACTGTGATTCTCACTGCTACTAGGGTCATCATCTCCATTTTTAAAGACACCTTAGTGTTCAGAATAGCTATTTTGCGGTGGATACTAGCTGCACTCATTCGTCAATCTCCATTAGACAGGATCTGTTTTTGGAAGAACTGGCAGTGGAGATGAGGTCCAACTTACTGACTTGGATTGTACTTTCAGATACAATTATCGGGATTGAAGGAATCCCAGATGAGCCGCCACATTTAGAACTACCCCTCTAGGAGCCGCTTGATAGATGGGTGCTTTTGTGGCTCCCGGTGATAACCCGCCCTGTACCCGGACCCGACAACCACTCACACATCAAGAAAAAGTTGAAATGGGCTTTCAAGACATACTACATATATACTAAAGGGCATGATCAGAGACTGCAGATATACTACAGGAGATGGTCAGAGACTGCAAACATACTTCAGGAGATGGTCAAAGATTGGAGATATACTACAGGAGATGGTCAGAGACTGCAGACATAATACAGGAGACACTTGTAGTCAAATTTTCCTACCTCACTTCCATACATGCAATAGGGGCATCATAAACAGGAGCCAATTAACCTACTGGTATGTCTTTGGAGTGTGGGAGAAAACTGGGAGAAACCCACACAGGCACAGTAGTTTAGTTGCTAGCCCTTCTGGAATGAGTGCCAAAGTAGCTTAGTGACTAGGACATCTACCTTGAGACACTTGGTTCAAATCCTGACCATAACACAACCTGCATGGACTTGGCATGTTCTCCCTGTTCTTACATGTTTTTCTCCAGGTACTCTGATTTCCTCCCACATGCTGGTAGGGTAAATTGCTCCTAGTACATGTGATGCAGCAAGCTTAGACTAAAAATGAGTAGGGATGGGCCAAACCGTGGTTCGGTTTGCACCAAAACACAGTGAAAAGGCAAAAAGTTCTAGCAAAGTCTATGGGACATGAACAGTCCTCATTTTAAAGGCTTATATGCATGTTATTGCCATAAAAAGTGTATGGGGACCCGGGTACTGCCCCAGGGGGCATGGATCCGCCCTTGCCTATAAAACAGCTGTCAAAGCCAAAAGACAGCAGTCGCCGGGAGGCCTCCCATTAAGGCGGAGCTTTGTTAGCTTTCTTTATTTTTCGGGTCCGTCGGGCGGCGTGATTGAAGATGGTTGGGCACTGTTTCTTTTTTTTTAATAAGGGAATTGTCAAAAACTGTCTGTTGTGGTTTTTATGATTTGACGCTTTTTTTGGTGAATAGGTAGGGGTGTACCCCGTACCCATTCACATAGGGGAGGCAGGATCTGGGGGCCCCCTTGTCTGGGAGCCCCCCCCGCCCGCAGACCCCATCAACCACCAGCCAGGGTTGTCAGGAAGAGGCACCCCAAAGCACCCCACCCCATGTTGAGGGCAAGCGGCCTGGTATGGTTCAGGAGGGGGGGGCGAGCCCCTTTCATGGCCTGCCATGCTGCATGCTTGGATAAGGGTCTGGTATGGACTTTGTGGGGGACCCCACGCCATTTTTGTTTTACATTTTGGCATGGAGTTCCCCTTAAAATCTAAGCCAAACCCAAAGGGCCTGGTATGGATTTTGGGGGGGACACCACGCTGTTTTTTTTTTTTGGCATGGAATTCCCCTTAAAAACCATACCAGACCCAAAGGGCTTGGTATGGATTTTGGGTGGACCCCACGCCGTTTCTTCTCCTAATTCTGTCATAGGGTTCCCCTTAACCACTTTAATACACTGTATCATATACTCTGCACTGCACTATATACCCTGCACTGTATTATATATACAACACTGACTGCACTATATATTCTCCACTGTATTATATATACTACACTGACTGCACTATATACTCTGCAATGTATAATATATACTACACTAATGGCACTATATACTCTGCACTGTATTATTTATACTACACTGACTGCACTATATACTCTAAACCGAATTATATATACTACACTGACTGCACTATATACTCTCCACTGTATTATATATACTACACTGACTACACTATATACTCTGAACTGTATTATATAAACTACACAGACTGCGCTATATACTCTGAACTGTATTATATATACTACACTGACTGCACTATATACTCTGAACTGTATTATATATACTATACTGACTGCACTTTATACTCTGAACTGCATTATATATACTACACTGACTGCACTATATACTCTGAACTGTATTATATATACTACACTAACTGCACTATATACCCTGAACTGTATTATATAGTGTGGGGGGACTTAGCCCCTGAGCCATGATTAGCCAAAAGCACCTTGCCTTTGACCAATCATGGCACTCACAGCACATTGTGCTGTGATTGGCCAATGCATGCAGGTCAGGTGCACACTTTGGCCAATCAGCAGCCGTCAATGCACTCTCGCAGTGCATTATGGGGCACTCTGTGATGGGGTAACTTGCCGCGAGTGCCCCATATTTGCGTTTGTTTTCTGAACAAACAACCAGCGGATGTTCGAGTTGAACTTACGCTCATCTCGAACATCGAGCCCATAACTAGTCCTGAGGGCAGCAACTGATAAAATCACCAGCAAAACTGAGCACATGCACTTTGAATCTTGAGCACAACTAAATGTATGCCCTTCAGTGACTGACCCTCTCAATTTCTTCTTTCCCTCTAACATACTTGGACACACTCTCTAGTGGTCTACACCTCCATTATTGTAACAGAGCACTGTAGCTTTTATAACTTCTTTGTGTGTGGGTGTGAGGGGGGGGTTGCTTGAGACGTTTTCCCAAGTTGTACTGCAAATCTCACTGCTACTAGGTTTACCATCTCCATTTATCAAGACTTGTGTCTTCAGCATAGATATTCCTGAGTGGATAATAGCTGCACTCATTAGTCCATCTCCAACAGGCAGGTCCCTTTTTTTTCATGATCTGACAACGGTGATGGGGTCCATCTTACCCTGTTTCCCTGAAAATAAGACCTAGCGTGATTGTCGGTGATGGCTGCAATATAAGCCCTACCCCCCAAATAAGCCCTACCCTGTTTCTCCGAAAATAAGCCCTACCCTGAAAATAAGACCTACAAGGACTTTAACTGGGGCTTATTTGGGGGATAGGGCTTATATTGCAGCCATCACCGACAGTCACGCTAGGTCTTATTTTAGGGGAAACAGGGTACTGACTGGGCATGTACTTTCAGATGCAATTTTCAAGGTCAGGAGGAATCCCGGACGAGCCCCCACCTTAAGAACTACTCCTCTAGGAGCCGTGTGATAGATGGGTGCTTTTGTCACTCCCAGTGAAAACCCGCCCTTTACCTGGACCTGACAACCACTGACACACACCAGAAGCAGTTGACATGGCCTTTCAAGACATACTACAGATATATTACAGGAGATGATCAGAGACTGCAGATATACTACAGGAGACAGTCAGAGACCGCAGACAGGAGATGGTCAGGGACTGCAGATATACTACAGGAGACGGTCAGAGACTATAGGCATGCTACAGGAGATGGTCAGAGACTGCAGACAGGAGATGGTCAGAGACTACAGACATATTAGATGGGATGTTCAGAGACTGCAGACATACTACAGGAGATACTTACAGTCTAAGGTTCCTACCTCCTACCAATTAACTTACCAGCATGTCTTAGTAGTTTGGGAGAAAACCGGTGTACCTGGAGGTAAAACTAGTGGTTAGCACTACAGCAGAGGGCAACATAGGTCAGAGACTGAGAACATGATACTAGAGATGGTTAGAGACTTCAGATATACTACAGCAGATGGTCGGAGGCTGCAGACATACTACAGGAGATGCTCACAGGTTCCCATCTCCGATCAATTAACCTATCAGCCTGTCTTTGGAGTGTGGGAAGAAACTGGGGTACTGTGAGGTTAAACCTCAGCACAGTGGTGTGGTGGATAGCACTCTCGCCTAGCAGCAATAGGGTCGCTGGTTCAAATCCCGACCACAGCACTACCTGCCTGGAGTTTGCATGTTCTCCCTGCGCCTGCATGGGTTTCCTCCGGGTACTCTGGTTTCCTCCCACACTCCAAAGACTTGCTGGTAGGTTAAAAAGCGCCCTGAGGCAATTCAGTTCGCATAGGTAGCGCTATACAAGTCACTCATTCATTCAAACTAGCTGCTAGTATGAAGGCAGTGGGCGGCACAGTAGCTAAGTGGTTAGCACTTCTGCCTTGCAAAATGTGGGTCATGGGTTCAAATCCCAACCATGACACTACATGCATAGAGTTTGCATGTCCTCTCTATGTATGTGTGGTTTTCCTCCCACACTCCAAAGACATGCTGGTAAATTGCCCCTAGTATGTAAAGGAACCTCCAACTTGCTGTAAAACCTACAGCCTCACTAAACACATGGCCCCACTGTGGCAATGCTTAACAGGCACTTAATAACTAATAAACACAAATACAAACACATCAGAGCAGCCCCACATCCAGTTCCTTTAAGGCCTCATCCACACTGGGCATTATTTCTGCTCCTCCTAGGGGGGCATTTATTTTCTTTCTGCCTCTAAACAAGGTTTAGGAGGAGGTCCATGAAGACATGGATGAGCGAGTTTGGGGTGGAGGTACTAGACTGGCCTGCACAGTCCTGACCTGAACCCAATAGAACACCTTTGGGATGAATTAGGGTGGAGACTGCGAGCCAGGCCTTCTCATCCAACATCAGTACCTGACCTCACAAATGAGCTTCTGGAAGAATGGTCAAACATTCCCATAGACACACTCCTAAACCTTGTGGACAGCCTTCCCAGCATAGTTGAAACCATTATAGTTGCAAAGGGTGGGCCAACTCCATATTGAGCCCTACGGACTAAGACTGGGATGTCATTAAAGTTGATGTGTGTGTAAAGGCAGTAATGACATTTTTTTTTTACATTTTGGCATGGGGTTCCCCTTAATATCCACACCAGACTTGAAGGGCCTGGTATGGAATTTAGGAGGACCCCCACGCCATTTTTTTTTTAAATTTTGGTTCGGGGTTCCCCTGTGGGGAAATCAAATGCCGTTTTTATCAATGAACTTTTATGACTTTTTTCCTTTGAAATGTCATTTAAATGTCAGACTGTTCTAGACACGGAAACATGCGCCCCTTTACAGGCATACTATAGACACCCCCCAGGTTCGAAGTTTAAAGGCATATTACACTTTTATAGTTTCACTTTAAGCATTATTAAAATCACTGCTCCCGTAAAAATGGCCGTTTTTAAAACTTCTTTTTGCATTGATACATGTCCCCTGGGGAACATGGCGAACAGCTGATGTTCGAGTCCAACATGAGTTCGACTCGAACTTGAAGCTCATCCCTACTGACTGCACTCCATCAATCATCTCCGACACAGACTGGACCTGTTTTTGACATCGATGATGGGGTCCATCTTACTTACTTAGCTTGTACTTTCAGATGCAATTATCAAAGTCAGAAGGAATCCCGGATGAGCCCCCACATTTAGAACTACCCCTCTAGGAGCCGCCTGATAGATGGGTGCTTTTGTCACTCCCAGTGATAACCCACCCTGTACCTGGACCCGACAACCACTCACACATCAAGAAACAGTTGAAATGGTCTTTCAAGACATACTGTAGATATATTACAGGAGATAGTCAGAGACTGCAGACATATTATATGAGATGATCAGGGATTGCAGACACAGTACAGGAGATGATCAGAGACTGCAGACATACTACAGGAGATGGTCAAGGACTGCAGACATACTACAGGAGATGCTTACAGTCTAAGGTTCCTAACTCATACCAATTAACATTCCAGCATGCCTTTGGAGTGTGGGAGGAAACCGGAGTACCCAGAGGTAAAACAAGTGTCTAGACATTCCCTATCAGGCAGCACAGTGGTTAAGTGGTTAGCACTTCAGCCTTGCAGTAAGTAGGTCATGGGTTCAAATCCCAACCATGACACTATGTGCATGGAGTTTGCATGTTCTCCCTGTGCCTGCGTGGGTTTCCTCTGGAGAAATTGTTTTCCCATATTAACTCTTACAGGAGAGAATTTCCCTTCCTAGGGGTAGATTTCATCTCACTTCCTGTTGTCTCCTTCCGTTTGCAAGTAGCAGTCGTTTGTAAGTTAGATGTTTGAAAGTAGGGTCCTGCCCTATATACTCAGCAGAAATTTGGGCCTTAGGTGTTGCTGTGGCCACAAAACTGTAAGCCCTCACAGGGCCCTGCTGTGAAATATTAGATCAAGAATTGTAATTACATGCCCCTGTTGAACAGGAGCTGAAAAATTAGGCCTTAGGCACTGGTGCTGGTGCCACAACACTGCAACCCCTCACAGACACTCTAGTTGGAACGCAGGAACGAGCCCTGCTGCAAAGTATTGCATCAAAAATTGTAATTACACGCCCCTGTTAGACAGGGGCAGAAAAATTGGGCCTTAGGCACTGGTGCTGGTGCCACAACACTGCAACCCCTCACAGACACTCTAGTTGGAATGCAGGAACGAGCCCTGCTGCAAAGTATTACATCAAAAATTGTAATTAACACGCCCCTGTTAAACAGGGGCTGAAAAATTGTGCCTTAGGCACTGGTGGTGGCGCCCAGAACCAAAAATGTTCTTACAAGCTATCAGCGTGATGATTGAGGAGGAAGAGGATAATTACTCAGGGATAGTCACTCAGCATCAGCATAGGCAGTCTTTGAAGGGATCTGAGATTTCAAAAAAAATTATTCGGTTACATCAGCATCAGGTGCTTGGTAGCTGGTGGTGATCCAAGACTCATTCATTTTTATGAAGGTCAGCCGATCGACCGAGTCGGTGGACAGACGCACCCTGTGATCGGTTACCACGCCTCCAGCAGCACTGAATGTGCGTTCCGAAAGAACGCTGGATGCAGGACAGGCCAGTAGCTCAATTGCATACTGTGCAAGCTCTGGCCAGTGATCCATCCTCAAGACCCAGTAACCCAGAGGATTTTCGGTGGGAAAGGTGTCCAAGTCTGATCTTGCCCCTAGGTATTCCTGCACCATGTAAAACAGACGCTGGCGATGGTTGCTGGAACCGATCATACCTTGGGGCTGCGGACCAAAAAATTGTCTGAACGCATCGGTCAGACGGCCACCTTCTCCACCGCTCCTTCTTTGACTGACCGAAGCCTCAGCAACACGTTGTCCAGAAACAGGAGTTTGTAACCTCCCAGTCTCTGGGAACGCATTGCACAGACCTTTCTGCAAGGCCTCCCGAAGATGTTTCATCCTCTGCTCCCTCTGCGATGGCAAGATAAGGTCCGCAACCTTACCCTTGTAACGTGGATCAAGGAGGGTTGCCAGCCAGTATTGGTCCTTCTCCTTGATACCACGAATACGAGGATCCTTACGCAGGCTTTGCAGGATCAGGGAGGCCATGCAGCGTAGGTTTGCTGAGGCATTCGGTCCGGAGTCCTCTGGGTCACTAAGGACGACAACGTCTGCAGCCACCTCCTCCCAGCCACGTACAAGTCCATGTGTTTCTTGGGACTGATCCCTTAAAGACTGCTGCTGATGCTGAGTGCCAGGCTCCACCTCCATACTGACACAATCTTCCTCCTCTTCCTCCTCCTCCTCGTCCTCTTCCTGTGTGATCGGCGGGCACGCAGGAACACTGTCTGGATAAAGGGGGCCTTGAGAGCTAAGGAAGTCCTCCTCTTCCTGCCTCTGTTCTGCCTCAAGTGCCCTGTCCATTATTCCACGCAGCGTGTGCTCCAACAGGTGGACAAGGGGGACAGTGTCACTGATGCATGCACTGTCACTGCTTACCATCCTCGTGGCCTCCTCGAATGGTGACAGGACAGTGCATGCATCCCTGATCATGGCCCACTGGCGTGGGGAAAAAAAACCAAGCTCCCCTGACCCTGTCCTGGTGCCATAGTCGCACAGGTACTCATTGATGGCCCTCTGCTGCGTGTGCAGCCGCTGCAGCATGGCCAACGTTGAGTTCCACCTGGTGGGCATGTCACAGATTAGGCGGTTCTTGGGCAGGTTAAACTCCTTTTGGAGGTCCGTCAGCCGAGCACTGGCATTATATGACCGGCGGAAATGCACACAGACTTTCCTGGCCTGCCTCAGGACATCCTGTAAGCCCGGGTACCTGCCCAAGAACCGCTGCACCACCAAGTTAAGGACGTGAGCCAAACAGGGCACATGGGTCATTTGTCCCTGTCGGAGGGCAGAGAGGAGGTTGGTGCCATTGTCGCAAACCACCATTCCTGCCTTAAGTTGGCGTGGCGTCAACCACCTCTGAACCTGCCCCTGCAGAGCTGACAGAACCTCTGCCCCAGTGTGGCTCCTGTCCCCCAAGCACACCAGCTCAAGCACCGCACGGCATCTTTTGGCCTGCGTACTTGCGTAGCCCCTTGAACGACTACGGAGCACCGCTGGTTCCGAGGAAGAGGCCATGGAGGAAGAAGAAGAGGAGGGGGTGAAGGAGAGAGGTGTGTCACAATCAGCATTTTGGAGGCGTGGTGGCGGAACAACCTCCAACACTACTGCACCTTGTCCTGCATCCTTCCCAGCTGCCAGCAGAGTCACCCAATGTGCCGTGAAACTTAGGTAACGTCCCTGTCCATGCCTGCTGGACCATGAGTCAGCGGTAATATGCACCTTACCGCTGACCGCCCTGTCCAGCGAGGCATGGACATTGCCTTCCACATGCCGGTAGAGAGCCGGAATCGCCTTCCGTGAGAAAAAGTGGCGTTTGGGTACCTGCCACTGAGGAACCGCACATTCCACAAACTCACGGAAGGGGGCAGAGTCTACCAACTGAAAAGGCAGCAGTTGAAGTGCTAGCAATTTTGCCAAGCTAGCATTCAACCGCTGGGCATGTGGATGGCTGGGAGCAAACTTCTTTCGGCGGTGCAGCAGCTGGGGCAGGGAAATTTGCCTGGTACAATCTGACGTCGGTGTACCAAAAGCAGATTGCCCACAAGTACTTGGCTGTGACACACCTAATTCTACACCTTCATTCCTCTCACTGCAGGTCTCAGAGAGGACTGGAGGTCTAGTGGGGTTGGAAATCTCAGCTGATGAGGAGCAAGGAGAGATCCTCTTTGTTCTTTGGTGTGGGTCTTTTAGATACGCTTGCCAACGAACTGCATGGCAGGTCAACATATGTCTGGTCAAGCATGTGGTACCCAAGCGGGAGATGTTTTGGCCACGTGAGATACGCTTGAGACATATGTTGCAAATAGCAGCGGTGCGATCTGATGCACTCGTCTCAAAAAAGGCCCACACCAAAGAACTTTTTGAATAATGCGCAGAGACTGCAGCGCCCTGCACATGTGGAGCTTTGGGGTGTGATGCAGTCAATGTGCTGCCCTTAGGCTGGCCCCTGGAGGGCATCCTGCCTCGTTGGTGATGTGCCGCCTCCTCCTCCTCCTCCTCCTCCTCTCTCCTATCAGGCACCCACGTTGAGTCAGTGACCTCATCATCCCCTCCCTCCTCATCACTGGAGCAAACCTGGCAGTATGCTGCAGCAGGGGGAGCATGACTGCCAGATTGCTGTCCTTCTTGGGCACCCCCTCTGTCCGTGCTCATGTTACTGCCTTCATCGAGCTCAGTATCATCATCAGAGCCTTCCAAGCGCTGGGCATCCTCCTGGAGCATGTACCCAACACTGTGGTCAAACAGTTCGAGGGAATCCTCATGAGGACATGGTGGAGCTAGGGAAGGAGTCACTGATGACATTGAGCTGAGGGAAGAGGCCGCTGCTTTGCCAGACAAAGCACCCTGGGCATGGGTGAGAGAGGATGAGGAGGATGAGGACGGCTTGGTCATCCACTCGACCAAGTCTTCCGCATGTTGCGGCTCAACACGGCCAGCTGCCGAAAAAAAGGCCCAGCGTGTCCCATGGCCACGTGCTGATGAGGTTGCACCGTCTCCACGACCAGCACTAGACACAGAGCCTGCTTGCCCTCTCTTATTGGCTTGTGACTGTCTGCCTCTCCTTCTTGGCCTTCCAGACATACTAATGGCCTGTAGCTGCACTAAGCTGGGATAGAACACCAGTAATTTTCTTCAGGTAGCTTTATATACTGTAACCAGACAAGTCTGCCTGTCAGTAGGAAGATAACAGGAACGGATCTAGCTGAACACTGTGAGCAGGACGCACTGTACTAAATGTAAATAGTCTAGCTGCCTGACCGTGGTACTAATAGGATCAAATAGAACACCAGTAATTTTCTTCAGGTAGCTTTATATACTGTAACCAGACAAGCCTGCCTGTCAGTAGGAAGATAACAGGAACGGATCTAGCTGAACACTGTGAGCAGGACGCACTGTACTAAATGTAAATAGTCTAGCTGCCTGACCGTGGTACTAATAGGATCAAATAGAACACCAGTAATTTTCTTCAGGTAGCTTTATATACTGTAACCAGACAAGCCTGCCTGTCAGTAGGAAGATAACAGGAACGGATCTAGCTGAACACTGTGAGCAGGACGCACTGCACTAAATGTAAATAGTCTAGAAGATAACAGGAACGGATCTAGCTAAACTGAATACAGTGTATATATATATATGCAACACCTGGGATGCATATATATACACAATACACTGTAAGTGCAGCTAACTGACTGACTGTTCTGCCTAATCTATCTAACTCAAATCAAATGACACTGTCTGTCTCTCTCTCTCTCTCAATGAACGCCGGAACACACACTACACAGGGCCGCCGTGCAGGCGGCCTTATATAGTGTGGGGCGTGTACTAAATCCCCTGAGCCATAATTGGCCAAAGCCTCCTTGGCTTTGGCCAATTATGGCTCTTTGTTCAGGCGGCGCTGTGATTGGCCAAGCATGCGGGTCATAGTGCATGCTTGGCCAATCATCAGCAAGCAATGCACTGCCATGCCGCAGTGAATTATGGGCCATGACGCGCCACACGAATTTGGCGCGAACGGCCCATATCGTTCGCAATTCGGCGAACGGGCGAACAGCCGATGTTCGAGTCGAACATGGGTTCGACTCGAACACGAAGCTCATCCCTAATGATTTAGGGCAGAGACTGAGAGCCAGGCCTTCTCGTCCAACATCAGTGCCTGACCTCACAAATGAGCTTCTGGAAGAATGGTCAAACATTCCCATAGACACACTCCTAAACCTTGTGGACAGCCTTCCCAGAAGAGTTGAAGCTCTTATATCTGCAAAGGGTGGGCCAACTCAATATTGAACCCTACGGACTAAGACTGGGATGCCATTAAAGTTCATGTGTGTGTAAAGGCAGGCATCCCAATACTTTTTTTAATTATAGTGTATATACATATATATATATATATATATATATATATATATATATATATATATATATATATATATATATATACCATACCTGTGGGATCCTTCTAGAAGCTGGATATCACAGAAGTAGACTCTGCTACTTCACCACTACTACACCTCTCCTACACCTCTACTACAACACGACCACACTACTACTATACCTCTACTATATTGATACTGCACCACAGCTACACCTCTACTATACCACTACTACAGCAATCTCCACTAGCTTCCAGGTCTTGTACCAATTGGTTGCCCTGCTACACCACTTCTACACCTCTACTACACTGTTATTACACCTCTACTACACCACTACTATACCTCAACTACACCGGTACTACACCACTACTATACCTCTACCACACTGCAACTACACCTCTACTATACCACTATTACAGTGATCTCCATAAGCTTCGGGAACCCATGTTGAGTGGTTGCCATGTTGCATTGTGAATGTAGGAGGTTGGAAACTGGGTGCCATTCAGCGAGTGCATGAATGCAAAGTGTTCTCTGGAAGAGGTGGAAAGCATGATATCACTGCCCTGCTTCTCCACCTCATCCAATCAGAAAGCACTTTGCATTCATTAGGAAAATGTAAGGTGATCTCTGATCTCAGTGCAGCAGGGCAACCACATGGTACCAGACCTAAAGGCAAGTGGAGATCACTGTGGTAGTGGTGTAGTGAGGGTGTAGTAGCGGTGTAGTAGTGTTTTAGTAGGGGTGTCTACTTCAGTATTTTCCAACTTCCAGGGGGATCCCACAGGTATGTCGCATACATGCTCTTTTTGGTCCAAGTGGAAATAATGTAACTATTTACCTTATGCAAAATATGTTTATACTTAGAATTAGATTGTTATCTCCTTGGGTGTAGGGCCTTGATGGTGCTTTGTAAATTGTTGGCATTAAGATAGATACTACAGACGACAGTCGGAGACTGCAGACTTACTACAGGAGATGCTTACAGTCTAAGGTTTCTACCTCACATCCATACATGTACTAGGGGCAATTCAGACAGGAGCCAATGAACTCACCCTCCAAGTCTTCGGAGTGTGGGAGGAAACTCACTGCCATTAGGGTCACCATCTTCATTTTTTGTAAGACACCTGGGTATTCAACATAGCTATTCCCAAGTGGATACAGACTGCTAGGGATGAGCCGAACACCCCCCTGTTCGGTTCGCATCAGAACATACGAACAGGCAAAAAATTAGTTTGAACACGCGAACACCTTTAAAGTCTATGGGACTCGAACATGAATAATCAAAAGTGCAAATTTTAAAGGCTTATATGCAAGTTATTGTCATAAAAAGGGTTTGAGGACCCGGGTCCTGCCCCAGGGGACATGGATCAATGCAAAAAAAGTTTTAAAAACGGCAGTTTTTTCAGGAGCAGTGATTTTAATAATGCTTAAAGTGAAACAATAAAAGTGTAATATTCCTCTATATTTCGTAACTGGGGGGTGTCTATAGTATGCCTGTAAAGGGGCGTATGACAGCAAAATGACATTTCAAAGGAAAAAAAGTCATTTAAAACTACTTGCGGCTATTAATGAATTGTCGTTCTGACAATACACATAAAAGTTCATTGATAAAAACGGCATAGGAATTCCCCATAGGGGAACCCTGAACCAAAATTTTTTAAAAAATGGCGTGGGGGTCACCCTAAATTCCATACCAGGACCTTCAGGTATGGATATTAAGGGGAACCCCGCGCCAAAATTTAAAAAAGAAATGGCGTGGGGGTCGCCCTCAAAATCCATATCAGAACCTTCAGGTCTGGTATGGATTTTAAGGGGAACCCCGCACCAAAATTGAAAAAAAAATGGCATGGGGTCCCCTCAAAAATCCATACCAGACCCTTATCCAAGCACGCAGCCTGGCAGGCCGCAGGAAAAGAGGGGGGGATGAGAGCGCCCCCCCTCCTGAACCGTACCAGGCCACATGCTCTCAACATTGGGAAGGTGCTTTGAGGTAACCTCCAAAGCACCTTGTCCCCATGTTGATGAGGACAAGGGCCTCATCCCCACAACCCTTGGCCGGTGGTTGTGGGGATCTGTGGGTGGGGAGCTTATCGGAATCTGTAAGCCCCCTTTAACAAGGGGACCCCCAGATCCCACCCCACCCCCTGTGTGAAATGGTAATGGTGTACAAAAGTACCCCTACCACTTCACAAAAAAAGTGTCAAAAATGTTAAAAATGACAAGAAACAGTTTTTGACAATTCCTTTATTTAAAGTTTTCTTCTTTCCATCTTCTTCGGGTCTTCTTTCTTCTTCCTTCGTTTTCTTCCTCCATCTTCTTCTTCCTCTGGTTCTTCCTCCGATCCTCTGCTTCTTACTCCGGTGTTCTCGTCCGGCATCTTCCTCTGCGGCGTCCTCTTTCCCGCTTCGTTCTTGGGCCGCTCCGCATCCATGGGAGGCTCCCGCTGTGTGACGCTTCTCTTCTTCCGACACTTCTTCCTGGTGACCCCGGCCCCCCCCTCTGACGCATGGGGACTTGCCGGGACTTCCCTATGGCTTTCCCCGTGACGTCAGAGGGGAGTGGGGTCACCCGTTACGTAACCGGGTGACCCCGCCCCCTCTGACGTCACAGGGAAAGCCATAGGGAAGTCCCCGTCAAGTCCCCATGCGTCAGAGGGGGCAGGGTCACCGGGTGGCCCCGTCCTCCTTTATATAAGAAGTGTCAGAAGAAGAGAAGCGTGAGCCTCTCATGGATGCGGAGCGGCCCAGGAACGAAGCGGGGAAGATGCCGGACGAGAACACTGGAGCAAGAAACAGAGGAACGGAGGAAGAACCAGAGGAAGAAGAAGATGGAGGAAGAAACTGCAGGAAGAAGGAAGGAAGAAGACCCAAAGAAGATGGAAAGAAGAAGACTTTATATAAAGGAATTGTCCAAAATTGTCTCTTGTCATTTTTAACATTTTTGACACTTTTTTTGTGAAATGGTAGGGGTACTTTTGTACCCCATTACCATTTCACACAGGGGGGGCGGGATCTGGGGGTTGAGGGCATGTGGCCTGGTACAGTTCAGGAGGGGGGTCACTCTTTTGTCCCCCCCTCTTTTCCTGTAGCCTGCCAGGTTGCGTGCTCGGGTAAGGGTCTGGTATGGATTTTGAGGGGGACCCCCATGAATTCTTTTTTTTTACATTTTGGCGTGGGGTTCCCCTTAATATCCACACCAGACCTGAAGGGCCTGGTATGGAATTTAGGAGGACCCCCACGCCATTTTTTTTTTAAATTTTGGTTCGGGGGTTCCCCTGTGGGGAAATCCCATGCCGTTTTTGTGAATGAACTTTTATGACTTTTTTCCTTTGAAATGTCATTTAAATGTCAGACTGTTCTAAACACGGGAAACATGCGCCCCTTTACAAGCATACTATAGACACTCCCCAGGTTCGAAATTTAAAGGAATATTTCACTTTTATTGTTTCACTTTAAGCATTATTAAAATCACTGCTCCCGAAAAAATGGCCGTTTTTAAAACTTCTTTTTGCATTGATCCATGTCCCCTGGGGCAGGACCCGGGTCCCCAAACACTTTTTATGACAATACCATGCATATAAGCCTTTAAAATTAGCACTTTTGATTTCTCCCATAGACTTTTAAAGGGTGTTCCGCGGCTTTCGAATTTGCCGCGAACACCCCAAATTGTTCGCTGTTCGGCGAACTGGCGAACAGCTGATGTTCGAGTCCAACATGAGTTCGACTCAAACTTGAAGCTCATCCCTACTGACTGCACTCCATCGTTCATCTCTGACACAGACTGGACCTGTTTTTGACATCGATGATGGGGTCCATCTTACTTAGCTTGTACTTTCAGATGCAATTATCAAAGTCAGAAGGAATCCCCGGATGAGCCCCCACATTTAGAACTACCCCTCTAGGAGCCGCCTGATAGATGGGTGCTTTTGTCACTCCCAGTGATAACCCACCCTGTACCTGGACCCGACAACCACTCACACATCAAGAAACAGTTGAAATGGTCTTTCAAGACATACTGTAGATATATTACAGGAGATAGTCAGAGACTGCAGACATATTATATGAGATGATCAGGGACTGCAGACATAGTACAGGAGATGATCAGGGACTGCAGACATACTACAGGAGATGGTCAGGGACTGCAGACATACTACAGGAGATGGTCAGGGACTGCAGACATACTACAGGAGATGGTCAGGGACTGCAGACATATGACAGGAGATGCTTACAGTCTAAGGTTCCTAACTCATACCAATTAACCTTCCAGCATGCCTTTGGAGTGTGGGAGGAAACCGGAGTACCCAGAGGTAAAACAAGTGTCTAGACATTCCCTATCGGGCAGCACAGTGGCTAAGTGGTTAGCACTTCAGCCTTGCAGTAAGTAGGTCATGGGTTCAAATCACAACCATGACACTATGTGCATGGAGTTTGCATGTTCTCCCTGTGCCTGCGTGGGTTTCCTCCGGGTATTCTGGTTTCCTCCCACACTCCAAAGATATGCTGGTAGGTGAATTGGCTCCTGTCCAAATTGCCCCTAGTATGTAAAAGGAACCTCCAACTATGAACATCGTGAGGGCAGCAACTGATGTCAATGTGAAATGATTTGAATGTCTGCTATGTGTACTGTCAGCATTGTATAAATGTATGTAAGTAACAAATCAGCTGTACAATTGTGATTGCAAAGTTTGAGTAAATCATGTAAATATCAAATGTGTTTAAAGCAAAAGCACTTGCTGTAAAACCTACAGCCTCACTAGACACATGGCCCCACTGTGGCAATGCATACCCTACTTAACAAGCACTTAATAACTAATCAGCACCAATACATACACATCAGAGCAGTCCCACATTCGGTTCCTTTAAGGCCTCATCCACACTGGGCATTATTTCTGCTCCTCCTAGGGGGGCATTTTTTTCTTTCTGCCTCTTATATTCCCTCCATGTTAAACAAGGTTTAGGAGGAGGTCCATGAAGACATGGATGAGCGAGTTTGGGGTGGAGGTACTAGACTGGCCTGCACAGTCCTGACCTAAACCCGATAGAACACCTTTGGGATGATTTAGGGCAGAGACTGAGAGCCAGGCCTTCTCATCCAACATCAGTGCCTGACCTCACAAATGACCTTCTGGAAGAACGGTCAAACATTCCCACAGACACACTCCTAAACCTTGTGGACAGCCTTCCCAGAAGATTTGAAGCTGTTATAGCTGCAAAGGGTGGGCCAACTCAATATTGAACCCTATGGACTAAGACTGGGATGCCATTAAAGTTCATGTGTGTGTAAAGGCAGGCATCCCAATACTTTTGTTATTATAGTGTATATATATATACCATACCTGTGGGATCCTTCTAGAAGCTGGATATCACAGAAGTAGACTCTGCTACTTCACCACTACTACAGCTCTCCTACACCTCTACTACAACACGACTACACTGCTACTATACCTCTACTATATTGATACTGCACCACAGCTACACCTCTACTATACCACTACTACAGCAATCTCCACTAGCTTCCAGGTTCTGTACCAAGTGGTTGCCCTGCTACACCACCTCTATACCTCCACTACACTGTTACTACACCTCTACTACACCACTACTATACCTCAACTACACCGGTACTACACCACTACTATACCTCTACCACACTGCAACTACACCTCTACTATACCACTATTACAGTGATCTCCACAAGCTTCGGGGACCAATGCTGAGTGGTTGCCATGTTGCATTGTGAATGTAGGAGGTTGGAAACTGGGTGCCATTCAGCGAGTGCATGAATGCAAAGGTTCTCTGATTGGAAGAGGTGGAAAGCATGATCTCACTGCCCTGCTTCTCCACCTCATCCAATCAGAAAGCACTTTGCATTCATTAGGAAAATGTAAGGTGATCTCTGATCTCAGTGCAGCAGGGCAACCACATGGTACCAGACCTGAAGGCAAGTCACTGTAGTAGTGGTGTAGTGGGGGTGTAGTAGCAGTGTAGTAGCGGTGTAGTAGTGTTTTAGTAGGGGTGTCTACTTCAGTATTTTCCAACTTCCAGGGGGATCCCACAGGTATGTCACATACATGCTCTTTTTGGTCCAAGAGGAAATAATGTAACTATTTACCATATGCAAAATATGTTTATACTTAGTATTAGATTGTTATCTCCTTGGGTGTAGGGCCTTGAATGTGCTTTGTAAATTGTTGGCATTAAGATAGATACTACAGACGACAGTCGGAGACTGCAGACTTACTACAGGAGATGCTTACAGTCTAAGGTTCCTACCTCACATCCATACATGTACTAGGGGCAAATTCAGACAGGAGCCAATAAACTCACCCTCCAAGTCTTCGGAGTGTGGGAGGAAACTCACTGCCATTAGGGTCACCATCTTCATTTTTTGTAAGACACCTGGGTCTTCAGCATAGCTATTCCCAAGTGGATACTGACTGCTAGGGATGAGCCGAACACCCCCCTGTTCGGTTCGCACCAGAACATGCGAACAGGCAAAAAATTTGTTCGAACACCTTTAAAGTCTATGGGACTCGAACATGAATAATCAAAAGTGCTAATTTTAAAGGCTTATATGCAAGTTATTGTCATAAAAAGTGTTTGAGGACCCGGGTCCTGCCCCAGGGGACATGGATCAATGCAAAAAAAAGTTTTAAAAACGGCAGTTTTTTTCGGGAACAGTGATTTTAATAATGCTTTAAGTGAAACAATAAAAGTGTAATATTCCTCTATATTTTGTACCTGGGGGGTGTCTATAGTATGCCTGTAAAGGGGCGCATGTTTCCCGTGTTTAGAACAGTCTGACAGCAAAATGACATTTCAAAGGAAAAAAAGTAATTTAAAACTACTCGCAGCTATTAATGAATTGTCGGTCTGACAATACACATAAAAGTTCATTGATAAAAACGGCATGGGATTTCCCCACAGGGGAACCCCGAACCAAAATTTTAAAAAAAAATGGCGTGGGGGTCCCCCTAAATTCCATACCAGGCCCTTCAGGTATGGATATTAAGGGGAACCCCGCGCCAAAATTAAAAAAAGAAATGGCGTGGGGGTCCCCCTCAAAATTCATACCAGACCCTTCAGGTCTGGTATGGATTTTAAGGGGAACCCCGCACCAAAACTTAAAAAAAATGGCGTGGGGTCCCCCCAAAAATCCATACCAGACCCTTATCCGAGCACGCAACCTGGCAGGCCGCAGGAAAAGAGGGGGGGATTAGAGAGCGCCCCCCCTCCTGAACCGTACCAGGCCACATGCTCTCAACATTGGGAAGGTGCTTTGAGGTAACCTCCAAAGCACCTTGTCCCCATGTTGATGAGGACAAGGGCCTCATTCCCACAACCCTTGGCCGGTGGTTGTGGGGGTCTGCGGGCGGGGAGCTTATCGGAATCTGTAAGCCCCTTTTAACAAGGGGACCCCCAGATCCCACCCCCCTGTGTGAAATGGTAATGGTGTACAAAAGTACCCCTACCATTTCACAAAAAAAGTGTCAAAAATGTTAAAAATGACAAGAGACAGTTTTTGACAATTCCTTTATTTAAAGTTTTCTTCTTTCCATCTTCTTCGGGTCTTCTTTCTTCTTCCTTCGGTTTCTTCCTCCATCTTCTTCTTAATCTGGTTCTTCCTCCGATCCTCTGCTTCTTGCTCCGGTGTTCTGGTCCGGCATCTTCCTCTGCGGCGTCCTCTTTCCCGCTTCGTTCATGGGCCGCTCCGCATCCATGGGAGGCTCCCACTGTGTGACGCTTCTCTTCTTCTGACACTTCCTATATAAAGGAGGGCGGGGCCACCCGGTGACCCCGCCCCCTCTGACGCATGGGGACTTGACGGGGACTTCCCTATGGCTATCCCTGTGACGTCAGAGGGGGGTGGGGTGCCTCGTTACGTAACCGTGTGACCTCGCCCCCTTTGACGTCACAGGGAAAGCCATAGGGAAGTCCCCGCCAAGTCCCCATGCGTCAGAGGGGGCAGGGTCACCGGGTGGCCCCGCCCTCCTTTATATAAGAAGTGTCAGAAGAAGAGAAGCCTCCCATGGATGCGGAGCAGCCCAGGAACGAAGCGGGGAAGATGCCGGACGAGAACACCAAAGCAAGAAGCTGAGGAATGGAGGAAGAACCAGAGGAAGAAAAAGATGGTGGAAGAAACCACAGGAAGAAGGAAGGAAGAAGGAAGAAGACCCAAAGAAGATTGAAAGAAGAAGACTTTAAATAAAGGAATTGTCCAAAACTGTCTCTTGTCATGTTTAACATTTTTGACACTTTTTTTGTGAAATGGTAGAGGTACTTTTGTACCCCATTACCATTTCACATGGGGGGTCGGGATCTGGGGGTTGAGGGCATGTGGCTTGGTACGGTCCAGGAGGGGGGACGCTCTCTTGTCCCCCCCTCTTTTCCTGCAGCCTGCTAGGTTGCGTGCTCGGGTAAGGGTCTGGTACAGATTTTGAGGGGGACCCCCATGACATTTTTTTTTTACATTTTGGCGCGGGGTTCCCCTTAATATCCACACCAGACCTGAAGGGCCTGGTATGGAATTTAGGAGGACCCCCACGCCATTTTTTTTAAAAATTTTGGTTCAGGGTTCCCCTGTGGGGAAATACCATGCCATTTTTATCAATGAACTTTTATGACTTTTTTTCCTTTGAAATGTCATTTAAATGTCAGACTGTTCTAAACACGGGAAACATGCGCCCCTTTACAGGCATACTATAGGCACCCCCCAGGTTCGAAATTGAAAGGAATATTACACTTTTATTGTTTCACATTAAGCATTATTAAAATCACTGCTCCCGAAAAAATGGCCATTTTTAAAACTTCTTTCTGCATTGATACATGTCCCCTGGGGCAGGACCCGGGTCCCCAAACACTTTTTATGACAATACTATGCATATAAGCCTTTAAAATTAGCACTTTTGATTTCTCCCATAGACTTTTAAAGGATGTTCAGCGGCTTTCGAATTTGCCGCGAACACCCCAAATTGTTCACTGTTCGCCAGTGAAGCTCATCCCTACTGACTGCACTCCATCGTTCATCTCTGACACAGACTGGACCTGTTTTTGACATCGATGATGGGGTCCATCTTACTTAGCTTGTACTTTCAGATGCAATTATCAAAGTCAGAAGGAATCCCGGATGAGCTCCCACATTTAGAACTACCCCTCTAGGAGCCGCCTGATAGATGGGTGCTTTTTAGGCATGTGCAATTCGTTTCGTTACGAATTCGTTTTTTAACGAATTTCGACAAATTCGTTAATTCGGGAATATGCGAATTAACGAAAACCCGTTTAACGAATTTTTTCCGAATATTCGTAAATTCGATAAAATTGGACATTCGTAAATTCGGGCATTCGAACATTCGTACATTCGCAATTTACATTCGTACATTCGTATATTCGTGCATTTGTACATTAGTAAATTAGTGAATTCGTAAATTTGTAAATTCGAAAATTCGGAAATCTGAAATAATAGTTAACTAATAATAACTTAACTATTAGTAATTACTAGTAACTTTGAATTTATAGGTATTGTAATTTCCTTTTAAATTTGGCTGTTAGTGAACATAACACATACAAATTTATCCGAAGTTATGAATGATCCGAAAAAACGGAATGGAACGCAATGAATTAATAATAATAAATAACAATAATAATAATAACAATGTTTTATTATTATTATTTATTATTAATTTGTTCCGTTCCATTTGTTTAAATGCAGCCTTAATTTTGGATAATTCGTAACTTCGGATAAATTTGTATTTGTTACGTTCACTGACAGTCAAGTTTGAAAGGAAATTACAATACCTATAATTTAATAGTTAGTTACTATTTCAGATTTTTGAATTTTCGGGGTTTTTGGTTTTTCAAACTTCGAATTTACAAATTTCCGAATTTTCTAATTTACAAATGTACGATTTTACGAATGTACAAATGTACAAATGTAAAAATGTACGAATGTACGAATTACGAATGTTCGAATTACGAATGTTCGAATTACGAATGTACGAATTTACGAATGTACATATGTACAAATGTAAAAATGTACGAATGTACGAATTACGAATGTTCGAATTACGAATGTACGAATGTACGAATGTTCGAATTATGAATGTACGAATGTACGAATGAACGCATTTACGAATTTACGAATGAACGAATTTACGAATCGCAATCATAACGAATGACCCGAAAAACGAAAAAAATAATAAACGAATGAAACGAAAACGAAAATGAACGAATTTTTTTGGCTGTGCACATGTCTAGTATCAATATCAATAAGATATTGGAAAGTTCCATATGTGGCTAAAACACAAAGCAAATGTCTCAATGACAATAATCACAACTAAAAAAAGAAGAATAATAACAAAATGTGAAATATATATATAAATAAAATTAGTGAATGATCAAATATATCATATATAATCTAAATACAACATTATATATACGGTATATACTGTATATATACTCACCGGCCACTTTATTAGGTCCAGCTTGCTAGTACCGGGTTGGACCCCCTTCTGCCTTCAGAACTGCCTTCATTCTTCGTGGCATAAATTCAACAAGGTGTTGGAAACATTCCTCAGATATTTTGGTCCATATTGATATGATAGTACACCAAATTCTGACCCTACCATCAGAAATGTGCAATGTGCGTGTGCAATTTTAGAGCGTGACATGTTAGGTATCTATTTACTCAGCGTAAGATCATCTTTCACATTTTACAAAAAAATTTGGATATACAGTTGTGCTCATAAGTTTACCTACCCTGGCAGAATTTATGATTTCTTGGCCATTTTTTAGAGAATATGAATGATAACACAAAACCTTTTCTTTCACTCATGGTTAGTGTTTGGCTGAAGCCATTTATTACCAATCAACTGTGTTTGCTCTTTTTAAATCATAATGACAACAGAAACTACCCAAATGACCCTGATCAAAAGTTTACATACCCTGATGATTTTGACCTGATAACATGCACACAAGTTGACACAAAGGGGTTTGTATGGCTATTAAAGGTAACCGTCCTCATCTGTTTGCTTGTAATTAGTGTGTGTGTATAAAAGGTCAATGAATTTCTGGAATCCTGACAGACCCTTGCATCTTTCACTCAGAGACTGACGTTTCTGGATTCTGAGTCATGGGGAAAGCAAAAAAATTGTCAAAGGATCTGCGGGAAAAGGTAGTTGAACTGTAAAAAACAAGAAAGGGATATAAAGATATCCAAGGAGTTGAAAATGCCAATCAGCAGTGTTCAAACTCTAATCAAGAAGTGGAAAATGAAGGGTTCTGTTGAAACCAAACCACGGTCAGGTAGACCAACTGAAATTTCAGCCACAACTGCCAGGAAAATTGTTTGTGGTGCAAAGAAAAACACACAAATAACTTCAGGTGAAATACAGGACTCTCTGAAAACATGTGGTGTGGCTGTTTCAAGATGCACAATAAGGAGGCACTTGAAGAAAGATGGGATGCATGGTCGAGTCACCAGAAGAAAGCCATTACTACGCAAATGCCACAAAGTATCCCACTTACAATACGCCAAACAGCACAGAGACAAGCCTCAAACCTTCTGGCACAAAGTCATTTGGAGTGATGAGACCAAAATTGAGCTTTTTGGCCACAACCATAAACTCTACATTTGGAGAGGATTCAACAAGGCCTATGATGAAAGGTACACCATTCCTACTGTGAAACACGGAGGTGGATCGCTGATGTTTTAGGGATGTGTGAGCTACAAAGGCACAGGAAATCTGGTCAAAGTTGATGGCAAGATGAATGCAGTATGTTATCAAAAAATACTGGAGGAACATTTGTATTCATCAGCCAGGAAGCTACGCATGGGACGTACTTGGACATTCCAACATGACAATGATCCAAAGCACAAGGCCAAGTTGACCTGCCATTGGCTACAGCAGAATAAAGTGAAGGTTCTGGAGTGTCCATCTCAGTCTCCTGACCTCAATATCATTGAGCCACTCTGGGGAGATCTCAAACGTGCAGTTCATGCAAGACAGCCCAAGAATTTACAGGAACTGGAGGCTTTTTGCCAAGAGGAATGGGCAGCTTTACCATCTGAGAAGATAAAGAGCCTCATCCACAAATACCACAAAAGACTTCAAGCTGTCATTGATGTTAAAGGGATCAATACCAGTATGTAAACTTTTGATCAGGGTCATTTGGGTAGTTTCTGTTGCCATTATGATTTAAAAAGAGTAAACACAGCTGATTGATAATAAATGGCCTCAGCCAATTATCATTTACATTCTCTGAAAAATGGCCAAGAAATCATAAATGCTGCCAGGGTATGTAAACTTATGAGCAGAACCGTATATTGTGTTTTTTTTTTTTAAATCATTAAAGTGTTAATTTTCCCCAAAAAATTTGGTTTGCAAAACTGCTGCGCAAATACCGTGTGACATAAAAACCGTGTTACATAAAAAATTGCAATGACCGCCATCTTATTCCTTAGGGTCTCTGCTAAAAAAAAAAAAAAAAAAAAAGTATGTTTGGGGGTTAAGTAATTTTATAGCAAAAAATATTCATTTAAACATGTAAACAAAAAGTGCCAGAAAAAGCCTGGTCTTCAAGTGGTTAAATCTTATGGTGGTAAAAAGATGTAATCAGCTGTATACCTCTAGCCTACAGTATGTGCCCTCCGATATACCAAACTATTAATGAAGACAACTAAATACCCTGTTTACATGATGGTCAAAGGCTTAATTTTGTTTTTTTCGTTGGGACATTCATCAGTAGAATCCACACATTCCTTCCATATGAATATTTTAAATGTAATATGAATCATGTGCGTCCCCACACGTTATTTATGACCAAAATAAGACAAAAAAAAAAAATGATAATGACAGGTCTGCTTTATCAATGCAAATTAGTCCTTTTCTGGAATAAAAGGTGTCATTGTTTAGTCAATTAGGGCGCACGCATTATTATATCAAAGTGCACATTTTAATATTGTTTTTTATGGCTTAGTCAAATGAATATTGGACTCTGTCAATAAGTATGGCTGCAAAAGGTCAGATGAAAGAGATGCTGAATAGCAATGAACCTGAAGAACACAGACTGAGGATTAACAACATGCCCCGTAATAGGAAAACGCATTCATAAACAGGAGAGAGAGGAACATGGATAGAAACATCGGTTTGCATAACTGGCTATGTAGACAGCTTACGGCTAACATCCATCTAATGTCATTAATATATTGATCACCTCTAAAAAAAATAGATTGCACATGATAAATCTGATGTCACAAATTAACCGCATGCTGTCTGGGGTCATTTTTTTCAATTTTTCACACAAAAATCAGCATTTTTTTTGCTAGAAAATTACTTAGAACCCCCAAACATTATATACTTTCTGAAAGCAGAGGCCCTGGAGAATAAAATGGACAGAAATGGTTAAGACTAATTGAATGGGAAAGGAAAGAGGTTCAGGTCCACATCCCTTGTGCAATACGTAAAATTAAATTTCCCCAAAAATGGGACTTTAAAGGACCACGAACACTCAAAAGATTGAATTTGTATAAAAAGTTGAACGTTTATTTTATATATATATATATATATATATATATATATATATATATATATATATATATATATATATATAAATAATTTACATCATATATAAAAAGCTAAAACACATGATAACACTGAGATGGTCAGCACATAAGATTGAGACATGAATAATGGAAGAGGCCCAAACCAGCTGTCAACCAGACAGATGAAATCCAACGCATTTCGACATGTAAGGTGAGGGTCTTCTTCAGGAAAAAAAGGAAATGTCTAAGAAACTTCCATACAAGTACGAACAATCTATAAGATTGATACAAAAATCATGATTATACATACAATACTATATATTTAACAAAATACAATAACTAAATCTGTACAGATATATATGTATTGATATCAGTACTGGCCTCATGTGTTGGACGTATAAAGCACCGGAGCTCATATGCTGGAGAATAAAATGGTGGCGGTTGCAGTATTATTTTAGTCACAGTATTTTGCATAGCCTTGTGTCAACTGATCGTTTAAAAGTACGCTAAAATACATTTTAGCGCACACAAACACAGATTAACACCCAGTGTTTTGGTAAAAGATGAAAGGTGATGTTCCATCCAGTAAATAGATACCAAACACATGTAGCCAGGAGCAGGCTACTAAAAGAATTGAGGACAGAAAACATTGAAAAAACAAAACAAATAGACCGTTCATTCTTTTCATTATGCTTAAAGTGATATTAAAGCTTTGTGTTTTGCTTTTTAAATAAAAAAAAAACATGTTATTTTTAGTTGCTCTGTGCAATGGTTTTGCACAGAGCATCCCCAAACCTCTTCTTTTCGGGTCCCTTCACCGGTGCTCCTGGGTCCCCTCCTTGAGCAATGAGGAAGGCAAATCTGGACAGCCGCACTCCGATACAAACGCCTTTATTGTGTAGAATAACCAAAGTTCATACAGCAGCAGGGTACAGGATAAAATAACTGATGTGTTTCACGCTCTCACGCTCTATGTTAGCTATGATTAAGCACTTCTGAGAGTGTGAAACGCGTCAGTATTTTATCCTGTACCCTGCTGCTGTATGAACTTTGGTTATTCTACACAATAAAGGCGCTTGTATCGGAGTGCGGCTGTCCAGATTTTCCTTCCTCATTACTACATGCTGAGCCTGCACCTGCTGCCTCCACCCTGAGTAGAGTGTTACCTACAACATACCTGCCTAGAGCGATAACCTTTTCTTCTCCCCAGTTCATCCAGAGAATGTTGCTTGCCCAGCGGGCACCTCTGTGTGCACATTTCCAAGGCGCTGCTCTATGCGTCCATAAGAAACATAGAGCTGCCGCTCAGCCCCCCCGCTCACTCCTCATTGGCTGCGATTGACAATGAGGAGGAAGAGTCCCCATAAAGCCGAGGCTATGGTGAACATAGCTGGATCGGAGGGGGCCCATTGGGGGAGCTGGGGGGGCCTCTGCACACAGAAAATATTTTACCTTCATGCATTAAATGCATGAAGGTAAAAAGCCTTTAGAACCTCTTTAAGAACAAGGCTGTTACATCACCTCTTGCCTATAGAGGGAGATTGCTTTCCTGTTAAAAGCAAGGATCCTGGGACCTGTAGTCCGTCAGCTAGCATTCACTGAATCCTAAAACCCATTTGGAACTACAAATCCCAGCAAGCTGAATTAACAAGGGATTCTGTGAGAGTCTTTAAATTTGATGGCAGTTAGCAGGCTCATCAGCTACTTTGCATAACCTTAGTAAGGATAGCAACCCTGTGCAACTATAAAAACATCTGAGTATTCTATATGTTCAGTTATTACTGAATATTCTAATTAGTTTATTCCTTCCTAGTTGTAGGAATGCAATATTTCCGAAATCGACTTACATTATTTAATAAAACCAAATAAGGAATAACAATAATGTTTGTATATATTTTGCCCATAAATCAAAGTGAAGCCTTCATCTTGTTCTAATAAGGTTTCTGCACTTACAGAGCAGAGAGACATATATACAGAGTATAATACATCTCTAATCTATGGAACTGCTTAAAGCTGTAGCATGTATATCAGACATCAGAAGCACAAGAAGAAGTGTGTCACAGCCTGGAATGTCCTTTGTTGCCACTGAAATTACAATAAGGTGCTTTGCAGAATCTAGTTTGTGTTTAGGGTTATCAGGACTGATATTCCAATTTCCGCAGCTCATTGTAGATAGATAAATAGATAGGTACTGTAGAGTAGGAATGAGCTTAGGTTTGGTCCAAACCTGGAAGTTAGATGTGATTGCTAGGCCAAAGAGCTGTGTGTATCTATTGCTTTGAATAGATACTATAGATTAGGGGTGACCTTAGGCTCAGTCCGAACCTGGTTTGGTCCAAATCTCAAAATGACTGAGTGCCGCTGTGCGTGAAATGCGTCAACCTTCCTACCTGTCTGTGCTCTTGTGCTGTGATGTTTTTAAACTGAAACTTTTGATATCTCAATAAAGAATCAGTGTTACCAGTGAAGTGTGCAGCGAAACTATTGTACACATTTCCAAATCTGAATATTCGTTGTGCTTGCTGGGCCAATGAGCAAAGTAGCAGTGATGCTCCAAACATGGCCACATGGCCTTATTAGGTCAATTACATTAACCTAATATGGCCATGTACCCATATAAGGTCAATGATGTCCCAGGAATCCCCACAGTGTACATCACCTGGGTGGTGGAAAATCTCCTGCCCACAGCTTACTGATCCAACAATAACAGCTAACAAATTTGGTACCGAACCCAAGCCAGAATTCAAGTTTGTCACTGCTATCAACTAGGGTTCCCAAGAAGTCTAGCAGTCTTTCTGAGGTTGACCTCTGATTAAGCCCCAACGGGCAGGGTGAAATGCATCAGAGGTGTGCGGCTTAGGAGGAGTTTAAGGCTGAGCTACTCACATACAGTCAGGTCCATAAATATTGGGACATCGACACAATTCTAATCTTTTTGGCTCTATACACCACCACAATGGATTTGAAATGAAACAAACAAGATGTGCTTTAACTGCAGACTTTCAGCTTTAATTTGAGGGTATTTACATCCAAATCAGGTGAACGGTGTAGGAATTACAACAGTTTGTATATGTGCCTCCCACTTTTTAAGGGACCAAAAGTAATGGGACAGATTAACAATCATCCATCAAACTTTCATTTTTTAATACTTGGTTGCAAATCCTTTGCAGTCAATTACAGCCTGAAGTCTGGAAAGCATAGACATCACCAGACGCTGGGTGTCATCCCTGGTGATGCTCTGCCAGGCCTCTACTGCAACTGTCTTCAGTTCCTGCTTGTTCTTGGGGCATTTTCCCTTCAGTTTTGTCTTCAAGTGAAATGCATGCTCAATCAGATTCAGGTCAGGTGATTGACTTGGCCATTGCATAACATTCCACTTCTTTCCCTTAAAAAACTCTTTGGTTGCTTTCGCAGTATGCTTCGGGTCATTGTCCATCTGCACTGTAAAGCGCCGCCCAATGATTCCTGAAGCAAGAGAATAAGAAAACACTGCGCTCTAATAGCAAAAATAAAATATATGTGAGCCAGCAGCTGCATACATTGTGACAAACAATAACTGGTAAATGGGAAAAAAATGCAGCGCTAAGAAGTAATAGGAAGTTAGGGTGTAGTGAAACAATTAAGTAAGAGATGCTGTACTGAACAGTAAAGCATATGTGCAAAAACCATAAGTGAAATGAAATGAACAAACACAGTATAAAGTGTCCACATATGGTAACATCTCGAGATGTTGGTTTACAGCTACGGAAGTTCTGTACCCCGTTGTTGACTCAGTCACAGATCCACACCGTGCACCATTGACTTTATTTTCTAGTTTCACATCATTTTTTGGTCCATACCAGTTCCTCTTAATAATTTGAGTTTGGAATCATCCATTTACCATATGTGGACACTTTATACTGTGTTTGTTCATTTCATTTCACTTATGGTTTTTGCACATATGCTTTACTGTTCAGTACAGCATCTCTTACTTAATTGTTTCACTACACCCTAACTTCCTATTACTTCTTAGCGCTGCATTTTTTTCCCACGATTCCTGAAGCATTTTGCTGAATATGAGCAGATAATATTGCCCGAAACACTTCAGAATTCATTCTGCTGCTTTTGTCAGCAGTCACATCATCAATAAATACAAGAGAACCAGTTCCATTGGCAGCCATACATGCCCCCGTCATAACACTACCACCACCATGCTTCACTGATGAGGTGGTATGCTTTGGATCATGAGCAGTTCCTTTCCTTCTCCATGCTCTTCTCTTCCCATCACTCTGGTACAAGTTGATCTTGGTCTCATCTGTCCATAGGATGTTGTTCCAGAACTGTGAAGGCTTGTTTGGTAAACTCTAATCTGGCCTTCCTGTTTTTGAGGCCACCAATGGTTTACATCTTGTGGTGAACCCTCTGTATTCACTCTGGTGAAGTCTTCTCCTGATTGTTGACTTTGACACACATACATCTACCTCCTGGAGAGTGTTCTTGATCTGGCCAACTGTTGTGAAGAGTGTTTTCTTCACCAGGGAAAGAATTCTTCGGTCATCCACCACAGTTGTTTTCCAAGGTCTTCTGGGTCTTTTGGTGTTGCTGAGCTCACCGGTGCGTTCTTTCTTTTTAAGGATGTTCCAAACAGTTGATTTGGCCACACCTAATGTTTTTACTATCTCTCTGATGGGTTTGTTTTGTTTTTTTCAGCCTAATGATGGCTTGCTTCACTGATAGTGACAGCTCTTTGGATCTCATATTGAGAGTTGACAGCAACAGATTCCAAATGCAAATAGCACACTTGAAATGAACTCTGGACCTTTTATCTGCTCCTTGTAAATGGGATAATGAGGGAATAACACACACCTGGCCATGGAACAGCTGAGCAGCCAATTGTACCATTACTTTTGCTCCCTTAAAAAGTGGGAGGCACATATACAAACTGTTGTAACTCCTACACCGTTCACCTGATTTGGATGTAAATGCCCTCAGATTAAAGCTGAAATTCTGCAGTTAAAGCACATCTTGTTTGTTTCATTTCAATCCATTGTGGTGGTGTATAGAGCCAAAAAGATTAGAATTGTGTAGATGTCCCAATATTTATGGACCTGACTGTACCTCTCTATCTGTCAATCTAGTTATGGTCAACTCTATTGCCTATTACTCCAAGTGAAAATGGCTCCTTCCCCTGTGTTGCTGCAACATTTTAATATGGTGTCTTTGGCGCCAGACTCACTGGCGTGCGCGGCCAGGCGCGCACATGTGCCCGTGCGCCGGGGCACATCCATGCACCGGGCAACTCCATTACAAGGCTTCAACGCAAAAAATAATAAATGCAAAATTTTTCTTTTATCATTGTTGGTGAAAAAGATGGAATTCGACTTTAATCCAGGACCAGTCTGGCCATTTACATTTTCACAAGATTAACAGTGGTGGTATTATTCTCTTATAACAGGTTCCCTTGGGATGTGTATGACAGAAGCTAAAGAAAATGTGTATACTTTTGTAAACACTTTCAGATTTTTATGGACATCTTGACATTTGGCACCACAATTTCCAAGAAGGAGGTGAATTGTAATAGCAGTAATTTTCTGTGTATAAAGAACTTGAACTTTTTCTTCCAATATTTTTTTAATGAAAGAAAGTTAAAATACTCTAGGTACAGTAAGTTGATGCTAGTAAATTACTATAATAACCAATATTTCCTTCAAATCCAAAGGTGCATTACGAGGAGGCCCTGAAATCCCCTGTCATAGCACAGCTCTTGCCCATCTTCAAAGCCTAAAAAAGTGATATAGGACACCTAGAGTAGGGTTATCTGAATTAGTAAATTAGTAATTAGTAAAGAGGCCATCAGTATTTCTTGGCTACTCATGTTTGTTAAAGAGAATCTATTTCTTTGCCCATTTAGTGACCTCCCCACACACACCCTCTGATACTTTTACCTTGTTCCCTGTTGCTTCCCATTGGAGCCCTCAAATCATCATTGAGGGCATAGGACCTTCTGCCAGGATAGAATGGACAGGCTTGAGCAGCTGATCGATAGGCCTGAATACTGGCATGTGAGAGAGGTTAGGAGGTTTTTGACCTTGTGTAAGCATTCTCCAACATGGGGCTAGGGTTTGAACTACCAGCTATAGCAATGTAACAGACCAGTAAGCAAGCATTAGTAAGTATCACAGAGTGTGTGTATGTGTCTGGTGGTGGTGGTGGGGGGGTGTTCTTTCAGGATAACCTGTCTCTAAATTCAACAAAAAAAAAGTGTTAAAACACGCAAAAAATTATTAACACAAACCATTAAAAGAATTACCCCCCTAGGATTTTTTTAACTTTAATATTTTATTAAATTTAAAGTTGACAAATTCCAACATTGTTGACGTAGGGTATTTTTTATAACTCATGGTAACATTGCTTATTCCATTGTTTAAACAATCAATAGAGAACAAGGTGAAAGAATAGTGTCAGTATTCTTGCTAATCAATTTCCACCTACCCCTAATGGGAACTAACTGTAAGCAGAGATAGACCATCAAGATCTTAAAACCAACAAGGAAGAAGATCTAGAATACATGTTGTGCTATATGTGTATATATATATATATATATATATATATATATAATTCTTGCAATTATATTTTTTAACTCGAGTAATGAAGAGGAGAAGGCTCTTAAATCTGAATACACATTTTGTTCTCTTTGTGTCAGGGACCACCTAGGCAATCCGTTATTATTATTATTCCTATTATCATTGTTGTTATTATACAGGATTTATAAAACACTTACAGTTTGTACAGCACATTACAATATAAAGGGAGACAGTACAATTATAATACAAATCAACACAAGAGGGTTAGGAGGGCCCAGTTCATGAGAGCTTACAATTTAATGCCCAACCCTATTAGATTGCAAGCTCTTCTGAGCAGTGCCCTCTTAACCCTTTTGTATTTTATTGTATTGTGTAAAGTGTCTCCCTTTTACATTGTAAAGCGCTGCGTAAACTCTTGGCGCTATATAAATCCTGTGTGATAATAATAATAATAATAATGAGGTAATGAGGGTTGAAAGGTATTTTAAACAGTGTCACGTTGCACATAATTCCTTCTGATCCCTTTTTGGGGGCACCAGTTGTACAGAAGAGTCTCAGCACTGGGTTGGTGCTTTGAGAAGAGGGGCATCTATTATTTTTTTTAGGCCCTTTATTTAAGGAACCCAAAATATAGGCCAGTCACATCATACTGGACTACTTTCATGTTTGTTACAAGGACAGTTGTATAGTGCCTGATATCACAGACTAGTATCATTCAGGGGTGGTAAGTGAAAGTTATCTTTAATACTACTATTAAACTGTTACTAAGCCCAGTAATATGAAAATAGTTCATCTGCCCCCCTCCCCAGAGTGCCCACAGCTTATAAATCATTTTTTTACATTAAAATACTGCCACTATATACCTTTTTGGATGATCTGTATACCATGGTTTCATCATAAACTGCACAGTTTCTTCAGTGCTGAGAGTTCAGGAAGGAGGAGATTTTCACTGCAGCCTGTATACACGCCCACATGTGTGATGTCAATATCATGTGACCTGGCTAGCTCTGAGAACAAGAAACTGTTCTCTCCAGCATAAAAGACACAACTGAGCATGTGCAGGTCGGCTACTCTGTCTGTGTTAGCTGCCCTTCCCCAGATAGACAGTGCAGGAGGCGGGAGGATCTGTGCATACAGGATAAAAACATATTTTTTACAATGCAGAGGATTAACCCCTTAAGTTCCACTGTGAGTATAACAAGCATGCTATGCTGCATATACAGACGGATTTTACTGTTGTGGATTTAGTAACACAAGTCCTAAACGAAGAAAAAATGTTTTGGCGCCACATCCCAGTAATTAAATATAGAAAAATAGGACAAAATGGGGACTTTCAAGGTGCAAATAGAAATGCATTAATTCTAAAATCATTATTTATTATAAATCAATAAAATTCATCTTGTAAAACAAGATATTTTCAACAGATACATATATCAAATTGGATAAAAAATGATGCTTCCACTCAACATGTTTCACCGAGTATTTACACAGCTTCTTCAGGAGTATATGCATCAATCTAAATTAAACAATAAATAATTCATGAAAGAAAATGTAAATAATAAATATAAACAACTTTTTTATTAAAAAAAAAAAAGGATTGAAGGCCCTACCTAACGGGAAGAGCCCTGGCCCGGATGGATATACCAAAGCTTATTACGTAAAATGTCTCCCCCTGCTACAAAACCATATGTGCAGGTATTTTAACTCTCTCGCCACAAGCCACCAGATTCCCCCTGAGGCATTGCTGGCCCATATCACCGTACTTCCTAAGGAAGGTAAAGATCCTACTCTTCCACAAAGCTATCGACCAATATCGCTACTTAATGTCGATGCTAAAATTTTCGCTAAAATTATGGCAAACAGACTTAAACATATCATACCATCCTTTATTCACCCCGATCAAACAGGATTCATTTCGGGTAGAGAAGCTAGGGATAACTCCATCCGGGCCATGCAGCTCATTCAGTGGGCCCGTTCCCACAGGGAGTCCACCCCCTACCTCATTCTGTCCACAGACACGGAAAAGGCTTTTGACAGAATAGATTGGTCATACCTTAAGGCGGTCTTGGAAACTTTAGGATTAGGCCCCCATATGCTCAGATGGATCCTGGCACTCTACACGACCCCCAATGCGAAGGTCAAGGTAAATGGCCACTTGTCCTTGGAATTCCCCATACGGAATGGCACGGGGCAGGGGTGCCCCCTCTCCCCCCTTTTGTTCGCTCTAGCTATGAAGCCCTTGCTTAGAACAATACGGGCGAGCGCTGATATCAGAGGGGTGATGGTGGGATCTACGGAACACAAACTGTCGGCTGTTGTGCTCTTTCACTTGACCCAACCTCTCGTATCGCTGCCAAACCTTATGAGGGAACTCAAAATTTTCAGACACATATCCAATTTTAAGATTAATTTCTCCAAATCCGAAATTCTGCCCATTACCATTCCCGTGGAGATGGCTAATGACTTACAGCAAGCTTTCCCATTTAGCTGGGCTAAAACCTCTATTAAATATCTGGGTATCCAACTTACAAACCAGTTTGACACTATATACTCTGCTAACTTCCCTACCCTTTTGAGCATGGTGCGTAGGGACTTACAAAACTGGGCCAAGACCTCCTTCACATGGCTAGGCAAACTCAACATACATAAGATGAACATCCTCCCTAGAGTGGAGTGCTCTTCTACCTGCAGATGTTGCCCATTCCCCTCCCCAAAAGCTTCTTCAAACAGCTCTAAAGCCTAATGATTAACTTCATTTGGCACAGTAAAAAACCAAGACTAGCCTTATTGCAGCGACCCAAAGAGATGGGCGACTTAGGCCACCCAGACATACGGCGATACTACAGAGCCATTGCGATCCAACACATCCTTAACTGGCGCCACCATGGTGGCTCAAAAATGTGGGTCTCTTTGGAGAAGAGCCTAGCTTGATTCCCCGGGAATATAGGGGAATCTCACAGACGTCTTCCCCGCTGACCACCCACACCCTACGGGTCTGGGACCGTGCTAATGCTCTGTATGCCCTAGCGCCCCCTGGGTCCCCACTGGCACCGCTGGGGGGATTCAGGTGGTTCCTTCCTGGGGAGCAGGTGGCCTTTTTGGGCCCTGGGTGAAGGACAGTAATTATAGTTGTGGCAAATTTGTAGATAAGGGCAAGTCGATACCCCTAGACGCTTTGCAGAATAGTCATGGCAGATTCCCAATGGATTGGTGGAGACACCAACAGCTCCAACACTTCATTGCGACCCAGGGTGCATCGATGAGAGGGTTAGACACTATCTCCACACTGGAACGATTGTTCATAGAGGAAGAGCCCACTCCCCATCTGATTTCTGAATTATATCGGCTTCTGGGATCTGTGTCCGCTGTTAGCAAGCCGGCTTTTTATACGGGAATGGGAGTGGGACCTAGGGGTAGAGTTCACACCGGAACAACGTTCGCACATGTATAGACTAGCACACTCCAACTCCATAGGACACAAGAAACTAACTACAAGCTTTTGACTCGCTGGTACCACGTACCAGCTGTCATATCACGTATTTATCCCTTGGTTTCGGACTGGCGGGGCTGTTATCAGAAAGGCACCCTCCTCCATATTTGGTGGGATTGTTCAGCAACCAAGCCTTTTTGGATGGAAATACATACTTCTATAAAAAATGCATTGCAGATCGAAATCCCGTTCTCCCCAACGCACTTCCTCTAGCACCTCCCTGCCTTTCCTTTGAGCCATTACAAAAAAAGCGCTCTCCCCCATTTACTAAATGCTGCTAAACGGCTTATACCTCTCTGCCGGAAACGCCCGCAGATCGCTACTTTAGCAGAATGGCTACAGAAGGTGGGAGATATTAGAGAGGCGGAGGAGTGGGTGGCGAGGTGCAAAGACAGAAGTGAGAGTTTCAATGGCGTTTGGGCCCAGTGGCGGAAGTATACTACTGACGCTAATCCTGTGTCATCTAGTCTGGACGTTGCGCTGTTGGAGCTAGCAGAGCCCTCCTTGAAGCTGAGGTGGCCTGTGAATGGTGATGTGCGTGCCTGATTATCATGTCTCGCTGCCTTACTGGTAGCGCAGTGACCTGTACTCTTCCTTTTCCTTTGTGTGTCTTATAAGGTCTACAGCTGAAGGTTAATTTGAGGCCCTACGCGCTGCTTGTGGTTAATGGCATGTTCATCTGTTAATCATTCTAGTTAACTCCATGTTGTTACCTGTTTGGGTGCATTAGTTAAGGGTCCCGCCTGGTGGCCTCGGTACCCTAGTGAAACCAGCAGTAGAGTTGGCCGCAGGGGAGGCCTGGGGGGTGCTCCCTCTTGACGGAGGTTAGTTGGAGGCTTATAGCCCCCCTCCCGGGGGTCCCACCCACCGAGTCTTCGTTGGCCTCGAGGACGAATCTAGCCCCCCAGTGCATAGGTGGGGGGCAGAGAGAAGACAGGGTCTGCGCCGAGGCCGCAGAAGCGGGAAACTCTTTATAACTCATTATGACTCTTTTATGATGTGAAGCGGTGTAGAGATAACCTTATCCCCCACTCTCCCTCCCTTCCCTTGCCCCCCTGTTTTCATGTTCTTTTTTCCCCTTTCTGGTTGTACAATGTCTGACTCTTAGGTTTAAAATGTACAGCATACAATGTTATGTGAGAAGACCAATGTACATTGTGTGTTTGTATGTTCTTTATAAAATAAAATAAAGATTACAAAAAAAAAAAAGGATTGTAATTGTATAATCATAACATGATAATTCAAATAACATCAATAATGATACATAATAGTGTACATAGTAAAATGTTTTCTTGCACTGTGCCTTCAGTAATACATTGGCATTGGCATTGTTACAATCATTTATAAATTATAATATATACCTGTTAAATTGTAACAGATATTGTTTTATGGTTTCAATGATAGTTGACACACCACATAGAAATGATCTGGACAGCTATTTAGGTAGCCATAGAGGGGATATAAGGTCCAAGCTATGCAAGGGATATATTTAGAATTACAATTAACCACAAGTGTGTATATAATTATACTACATTGTGAATAAAAGGATTACAAACACATTAACTTACAAGGAACCTTGGATTTCTATGTGAATCCTGGAAGCATGCTAAGACTCTATTTGATTTTTATCTGTATTGTCTAACACCCACGGATTATGGGAATTATCAGGTCTAGAATAAGAATATATTCAGTATTAAAGGGCTTCTAAACCCTTGCATTTTTTTTTTGTAAAACAACAAACATGTCATACTTACCTCCACTGTGCAGTTCGTTTTACACAGAGTGGCCACGATCCTCCTCTTCTGGGGTCCCTCAGTGGCGCTAGTAGCTCCTTCCCGCATCGAGTGCCCACGACGGAGAATTGCTCTCCTTCAGTGGACACCCGCGCGGGCGCGCTCCCGAGTCCTGTATCTGTGTCCATTGACACAGAAAGCAGGACTCGGCCCCGCCCCCTGGCGCCCGCGTCATTGGATTTGATTGACAGTCAATGGCTGCGCTGCTACTAATCTATCCAATCAGTACACGAGACACCAGCTAGAGCTGGTGTGCTCATCCCCGGGGAGAAGAAAACTGGGTTCAGGTAAGTAAAACGGGGGCACGGGGGGGCTGCAGCACTACAGAAGGTTTTTCAGCTTAATGCATAGAATAGATTAAGGTGAAAAACCATGAGGGTTTACAACCCCTTTAAAATTGGATAATTGTTGCTCATGAAAGAAACGTCTAGCTTGTACAAAGATTATATGTATGTGTATATGTATTAGCTTCAAAGAAATAGCTAAATTTGCCATCAATAAACATATATACAACATCAGCATTAAATCTACCGTCACAAATTGGATTTAATATATTATTTATCCATTACTATTTAGCCAGCAATATGTAGCAGCATGTAAAAAGAAATTCAATCCGGATGGCCACACTCCAATGATAATTTCTTTATTGGTTAAAAAACCATACAGCAAGAGATGGAATCAACAGCTAACATGTTTCACACTGTAACTACTGGTGCTTACTCATAGCTGACTCTATAGGCAAAAGACAAACATTTATATACACATGCTAATACAAATTAACAGAGCGAACGAGGTGGGCTCAATGGATTACTGTATATACTCAAGTATAAGTCGACCCGAATATAAGCCGAGGCCCCTAATTTTACCACAAAAAAACTGGGAAAACTTATTGACTCGAGTATAAGCCTAGGGTGGTAAAAGGAAGCAGCCACTGTAAGTGGAAAAGAGGGTCACCAATGCCCATCTGCAGCCTCACTGTGCCCATTTGTAGCCCCACTGTGCCCATTTGCAGCTTCACTGTGCCCACCTGCATGCCATACTGTGCTCATCTGCATGAATCACTGTGCCATCTGCATGAATCACTGTGCCATCTGCATGCCTCACTGTGCCCATCTGCATGCCTCACTGTGCCATCTGCATGCCACACTGTGTCATCTGCATGCATCACTGTGCCATCTGCATGCCACACTGTGTCATCTGCATGCCTCACTGTGCCATCTGCATGCCACACTGTGTCATCTGCATGCCTCACTGTGCCATCTGCATGCCACACTGTGTCATCTGCATGCCTCACTGTGCCATCTGCATGCCTCACTGTGCCCATCTGCATGCCTCACTGTATCATCTGCATGCCTCACTGTGCCCATCTGCATGCCTCACTGTGCCATCTGCATGCCACACTGTGTCATCTGCATGCCTCACTGTGCCATCTGCATGCCTCATGCTGCCATCTGCATGCCTCACTGTGCCATCTGCATGCCTCACTGTGCCATCTCCCTGCCTCACTGTGCCATCTCCCTGCCTCACTGTGTCCATCTGCATGCCTCGTGTACCTGATCTCCAGGACACCGGCGCGGTGACATACAGTCTAGTCGGCAGCCGTCCAGTGTAACAAAGCCCCGCCTCCTCCTCCTCGTTCTTGCCTGTGACGGAACACTGATTCAGTTACCCAGCAGTGAGCCAGTGTTCCGCCTATCACAGACGAGGATGAGGAGAAGGCGGGGCTTTGTTACACTGGACGGCCGCCGGCTAGACTGCATGTCACAGCTCCGGGAGATCAGGTGCATGAGGCTGCAGATGGGCACAGTAAGGCAGGGAGACTCAAGAATAAGCCGAGGGGGGGCCTTTTCAGCACAAAAAAAAGTGCTGAAAAACTCGGCTTATACTCGAGTATATATGGTAATTGAAAAATCGGTAAATGGCAACTCGGCTCTGATTAAATCAACATCACATTTGCCGAGACCCATGTCTCACACAATGTTGCCACTTTGATGCAATTCTAGACAATGGAGACCAAATTGCTACTAAAGTGTGTAAATTTGATGGTTTTTATATAGTTGCTGATGACATGTCTATACCTCTAAAAACGTGGACAGGAAGTAAAAACATCAAAAGACAATAAACCAAAAACCAAAAAAAAAACAAACACATGCATTAACATATGTATATAGTTTCACTATTGCTGAAAAAGTATGAGAACTTGAGTGTTCCATATATCAAAAAAAAAACGTTATTTTGTTGTGTTAAAGTATAGAGAAAATCCTTCCAGCAAAAGGATCGCATGCTTTTAGGCTTTTTGTTGTTGTCAAAAAGACTGATGTCACTATAAGGAAAAGGGGGAAAGGGGGAAGGAAAAATTAAATAAAATACAATTGGGGATGAACATGAATGTCGTCACTTATAAAAATGAGTGACAGTCCACTCAAAATTCATGCCCGCTGGTATCCTAGTATTAAAGAGAAAGATCCAATAAACGTCACGTTTGCACAGGACCCTGAATTTATCTCCTTCTCTAATAGGCAACACTATAGGTCGAACGACACGCAGGTTTGCGTGATCGGTTTCAAGACCATCTATACGACAAAGACCACAACACCAACGTGGCCAGACACTGGAATAACATACATCAGAAATATGTTTTCAGTTTTGCTATCCAAGGTGTAGAAAAAATAGTGTTGCAGATTCCTATCTTTTGTTATTCTGGAGAAATACATGTGTTTGTCTGTGCCTCTATTCTGAGCAGGGGCGTAACTACCACCATAGCGACCCATGTGGGCGCTATGGGGCCCGCAGCCGAGTGGGGCCCAGTGAGGATAAGAGCACCACCGGCACAGTCTCCCAGCTAGGGGAAGAGAGAGGAAAGGAAGAGTCGAGCTGTCCGTATCAGCAGAGAACTGAATTGCCCGATGTAAGAGCTTTCATTAGAACTTCCAGTGTTCCCGGGGCTCACGTCACATAGCTCCACCTTTTGGCCCGGTGCCTTTGATAGACAGAACGCCGTTCCAATGTGGGACATGTGATGTCATCAAAGGCGTCTGGCCAAGAGGTGGGGCTATGTGACGATGAGCCCAGGGAAGACAGGAAATTCAAATGAAAGCTATTACAGCGGGCAATCCCGCTCTCTGCTGATCCGGGTGGCTTGCCTCTTCCTCTGCATAGGTGGGGCTGTATGGGGCACAGGCAGACCAGGCTGTATTGGGCACAGGTCACGCTGTATGGGGCACAGGTCACGCTGTATTGGGCACAGGTCACGCTGCATTGGGCACAGGTCACGCTGCATTGGGCACAGGTCACGCTATATGTGGCAGAGGTCACGCTGCATTGACACTAGGGCAGCTGTGGGGGGGGCTGTTTGCAGGGGGGCCCCATTCAACATTTTGCTATGGGGCCCTGCTATTTCTAGTTACGCCCCTGATTCTGGGTGAGTGTAAAGGGAGGGGTTTCATAATTAATTGTTGGGTGTGGAGCTGAAGGGCACTAATGAGAAAGCTGCTGGGCCTGCATCCTTTTAGACGTGTTCCTATTGAAAGTATCTCTCAAAAAATTAAATTTGTGTTGCAAGGGATGCCTGAAATCTGATTTGTATCTTAGGCAGACTTCTGGGAAAATTGGTGAGCCAATCACACAAGCAGGAAATGATGTTTCTGGGGAGTGGTCAGTACACACTCTGTATACAGAACACACTCCAGGTAGCCATATTGCAATGTATTCTCAGAAAATTACATTGAATGCAGATTGAAAAGGAAAGGTAATTTTTAATAACATTCAATTACAACATGATTAGTGTCGCAATTATATGCGCTATATTATTTTTTCTTTATTTGCTATTTTTTTCCCACGAAAGTGGAGTTACCCTTTAAGCCAGGAGCTCGTGTAGCTCCCAAACTGTAAATCCATCTGGATTCACATTGGAGCAGATATTTATCGATTGTATCTCCCTTTTCAGACAGTGGAATGTGTTCTAGAGCACAAAATGTAATCAGACTTAAATCAAAATTTGTGATAAAGCCCCAACTTATTGACTTATAGATGTTTCCAACTTTTTGACACTAGAAACGTATCCTATGAAAGAAGAGCATTTTGTCTTGCCTATATAAAAGCTGCCACATTGGCAGTTCATAATATAGACAATGCCTGGAGTTTGACCAGTAACTCTGTAAGGAATTTTATTGTGTTGACCATTTGGCAACTCAACTTGATGACCCTCTTGTATGTATGAAGAGAAATTGCACATATCACATTTGTACGTCGAACATAATGACTTTTAAAAAGATGATCCCTGATTGATTTAGATCTTTTAAATTTAATTTCAGGTTTATCATTGATGTGTCTCTGAATTTTTTGATCAGCAACCAATAAGGGCCAACATTTATTCAAAATATATCTCAATTGACCATGTTGTTGAGTATATTTAGTTATTAGCCAAACTGGTTGTTTTAATGCTTTTTTGCGTGAGCCAAATATGAGTTGGTTTCTTTTGTGATCTTTAGCTCGGTTATAGGCTTTTCTCAGACATGTAGAACTGTATCCTCACTGATGTAGTCTGACTTGTAATTCTCCAGCCTCTTGCTGAAAGTCCTCATCTCCAGTACAGTCAATTCGCAACCGAAGGTACTGAGAGTAGGGAATACTGGAGATGAATGACTATGGATGTGAACTCGAGGCATGGAAAATTGTATTACCCACTGTGGGTTTGCAATAAAGGGAGGACCCTAATGAATTCTCCTTGTTTACAAAAAATATTCACATCCAGGAATGTAATCAATGATTGACTGCAGTCCACTGTGAATTTTGAGCGAATACTGTCATAAACCTAGCTAATTGATCTCAAGTACCTCCCCAAATCATAAGCACATCGTCTATATAGCGATGCCATGAGATGACATGCTCTAAACCATCAATAGTGTCCTTACAGGAAAACAGTTGGCATTCCCACCCCCAGATACCGGTTAGCATATGAGGGGGCACAAGGTGTTCCCATAGCCACTTCCTGTATCTGAAGGTAGTGGGAACCACCAAACATAAACACATTTCTGGTCAATATAAACTTCATCAGTTTAGTCACAAATAGGTTATAATCCTAAGCTGTTTTGCCCCTTTCTGAAAGATGATTCATCAATTTGTTTTTATAAAAGAGTTGTTTATATTTATTATGTACATTTTCTTTCATGAATTATTTATTGTTTCATTTAGATTGATGCATATACTCCTGAAGAAGCTGTGTAAATAGTCAGCGAAACTTGTCGAGTGGAAGCATAATTGTTTTGCAAGATGAGTTTTATGGATTTCTAATAAATAATGATTTTAGAATTACTGTGTGTCTATTTGCACCTTTAAAGTCCCCATTTTGTCCTATTTTTCTATCCGAAAGTTATCTTTATTTAAGCCATATTTCATTTTAAAAAGCAAAATATGTAGATTCCTGATTAAGTGTAATGCCCCGTACACACGATCGGATTTTCCTACAACAAATGGATGTGAGTTTGTTGGCTGAAAGTTCGACTGTGTGTATGCTCCATTGGACATTTGTTGTCGGAATTTCTGCCAACAAATGTTGGCTAGCAGGTTCTCAAATTTTCCACCAACAAAACGTTGTTGTCGGAATTTCCCATCGTGTGTACACAAGTCCGACACACAAAAGTTCATGCATGCTCGGAATCAAGCAGAAGGAGCCACACTGGCTATTGAACTTCCTTTTTCTCAGCTCGTCGTATGTCTTGTACGTCAACACGTTCCCACGTTCGTAATTGTTGGCCAACATTTGTGTGACCGTGTGTATGCAAGACAAGTTGGAGCCAACAACCTTCGAACAAAATTCCACGGTTTTGTTGTGGGAAAGTCCGATCGTGTGTACAGGGCATAAGACTGTGCGGTCAGCATGCTGTAGCGAAGGGCCCTTGCTCTTTGTGTGAAGGAAATTGTCTTCCTGCAGAAGTCCAACATGCACCCTGCCAACAATTTTCTTCTACAAATCTAAACAACACTTTTAATTTTGTCCAGTTAGGCAGGTCCTCACATTGCATAACTGAAAGGAAATCTAAAGGAGATTGTACAGAAATTTTACAGGAAAATTCTATAATTCTATAAGTCTATAATAAAAGTCCTACCTATAGCCCAGCTATCAGCAAAGCATATGCTTCTTCCTGATTGCTGAGCTTTAGATCTTACAGGGGGTGTGCCAGACTTCTGCAGAGAGACTGCCACTTCCACACATAGAGTAAGTCTCCTGGATGACCAAGGTGAGGTTCTCTGCAGAAGTGGCTGTAGACTCTAAACACGTGCACACACCCTTATACCTAGCCTAAAATTCTATGACATGTTCCTATTAGGGCTTTATATTGCATAGGGTAGAATTGAAGATAGCAGATGAGATATAATTTAAGAGATCAAATATTCAAAGCAATACCACTGGGTTAAACACAAAAACGTTAGAAAAGTAATGTTCCTGGACCGCTAGAATAAAACACTCCAAGGTGCATGTTCCTTCCCATACCTATAATTCATGAAACAATGGTTTCATTGTGGCAGGTAGCATAAACCCCCAGGGTATGTTATCATTGATGGTTTAGAACATTCAGCTTACGATTGTCAAATGTAAAAATCCCCAAATCTTCCTGCAGGAGGAGTTTTTATATCAGATTGTCACCTGAAACATTAACTCTTTGAGCACCATGGAAATTACATAAGTCAACTCTAAATTGATGACATAAAAATGTTTGGAATGATTTCCTCACTCCGGAGCGGGAGCATTACAAGAATGTTCAGAAATACAATCAGGAAATTGCCTAGTTGCACAACCATAATATTAAGCATTACATAAAGCACAGTTGATTATATGCACCACCGCCCTTGTGTTGTAATTAATATAGTCCCTCATGGGATATAATGTATGAGTAAAGTGATTGCTAGACTTGTTTTCACAAGAAAATTATAAAATTTACAGTACCGTTGGGCATATTTTATGGAAGTCTTATATTTTGAACGAACAAGTATTATTAGATTTTAATTCCATCTGTTAAAGTGACCTCGTCACTTCTTTAAAGTGGTTGTAAACCTCTGAAATGAAAAATGAAGTAGTAGCTTTAAATAAGCAGGAAAGAGAAAATTGCATAATGTAAAAGTTGATAGCTCACATATCGGCATCCTGGATCTAGGATCCTTTTCACATTCCTTTCCTTTACACGCACATGAACTTTAATGACATCCCAGTCTTAGTCCGTAGGGTTCAATATTGAGTTGGCCCACCCTTTGCAGCTATAACGGCTTCAACTCTTCTGGGAAGGCTGTCCACCAGGTTTAGGAGTGTGTCTATGGGAATGTTTGACCATTCTTCCAGTAGCACATTTGTGAGATCAGGCACTGATGTTGGACGAGAAGACTTGGCTCGCAGTCTCCGCTCTAATTCATCCCAAAGGTGTTCTATCGGGTTGAGGTGCAGGCCAATCAAGTTCCTTCACCCCAAACTCGCTCATCCATGTCTGCGTGTAAAGGCCGGCGTCTCAATACTTTTGGTAATATAATATTTGGTTGTATTCCCAAATGTAACTAGTAGAAAAACATGGGAAAAAAATGACTGGAAAAATCTAATTTAGAGTAGCCTAGCATATCCTTCCTGTTCCTGGGTTCCACAATACGGTAATGCCTGGTAACACCAAAATCTGGAGAGTTGTGTAGTTTCAAAGGTTTGTTCAAAATACAAAGCTTAGACTTCACCATTATGGACCTCAATTATGTTGGGCATGGCAGCTTCAAGCCCAAAGGATCATACTTCCTGCTTTAGACTTGTGATCACTAACTGGGGATGTTGCTAGACCCTAGTCTTCTACTCATGGCCCTGGGTCTCCTTTGAGATATGCAAATACATTATACAGTTTGGAGACACTTTATACAGTTTATACAGTGGAGATACATTATTCAAGTTTTGAATTTGAGATTCAAGTTTTGAAACAGTGTGTAATGTATCTACCGTATTTATCGGCATATAACACGCGCCGGCGTATAACACGCACCCCAAGTTTAGGAGGGTATTTTAGGGAAAAAACTTTTAGGAGGGAAGTTTGAGGAAAAAAACTTACATTTAAATGTCCATCAATGCAGCCTCATCAGTTTCCATCAGCAGCCTTGTCCATCATTGCAGAATGATCGGTGTCCATCTGCAGCCTTGCCCAGTCTCATTGCAGCCTTGGCCAGAGAGGAGCTGAGCCTAGTCGAGTACACAATACACTCGGCTATATGTATTTCTGGGTCGCTCGCTCCTCTCCCCCTCACAGCCAGCGGGGATCGGTGTATAACACGCACCCACAATTTACCCACGTGTTATACGCCGATAAATAAGGTACTTTTCACTTAAATTGTTATTCAGAAAATTTGAGGTACGAAACAAAGCATAAGAAAACTTGAAAGAAAACTAGAAGATGTTAGACAGCAGGAACGTAGCTGCCAAAAATATAAAAACATCCAATGGTATCTACCTGACTTCCGGAAGATTTACCCTTCTTCATGACCAGGCCATTATTTGTGATACGGCACTGCGTTACTTTAACTGACAATTGCGCGGTCATGCGACACTGTACATAAATAAAATTTGTGTCATTTTTCCCCACAAATAGAGCTTTTTTTTGCTGTATTTCGATCACCACTGCGTTTTTTCTTTTTTGCGCTATAAACAAAAAAACTTAAATTGAAAAAAAAAAAAAACTATATTTTTTACTTTCTGCTATAAAACGTTTCCAATAAAAATAATTAAAACTCTAATTTCTTCATAAATTTAGGCCAATATGTATTCTGCTACATATTTTTGGTATAAAAAAAATCCTATTAGGCATATATTGATTGGTTTGCACAAAAGTTATAGCGCCTACAAACTATGGGATTTGTAGAATTTTTTTTTTTTTAATAATTTTTTTTTTTTAATAATTTTTTTTTTTTAATAAGTAATGGCAGCGATAAGCAACTTATAGCGGGACTGCGATATTCTGACACCAACTGACACTTTTGGGAACCAGTGACAATAATACAGTGATCAGTGCTAAAAATATGCACTGTCACTGTACTAATGACACTTGCTGGGAAGGGGTTAAACATTAGGGCAATCAGAGGGTTAACTGTGTACCTGACGTGTATTTTTGTGTTCTATGTTGTAGTTTTAAAAGGGGAAGGGGTGGCTTTTTTTCCCTTTGCAGGAAAACAAAATCCATCACTTCCCCACTGACAGGACAGAGCTCTGCCTTGTTTACACAGGCAGAGCTCTGTCCTGTCTCTCTCCTTGCCAATCAGCAGGTGCCAGCGGACATCCTCTGGTCAAATAATCACAGCAGAAGCAACGCGTGCCCCCTACTCGGAAGTGCTGGATCAGGGGGCGGGGTCACCCATTTACGTCACCGGCTGGCCCTTCTCTCAGCTATATAAGAACTGTCATAGAGAAGAAGTGTATGATAACTGTCACAGAGAAGAAGTGTCAGTCGACGGGAGCCTCCCATGGAGGCGGAACGGTTGTGGCTTTTTTTTTTTTTTTTGTTCGGCCTGTCAGGCGGTGTGATAGAAGATGAATGGACATCGTTGGACATTTTTATTTTTTTATTTTTTAATAAAGGACTTGTCCCAAGCTGTCTCTTGTCGTTTTTACCGTTTTTGACACTTTTTTTTGTGAAATGGTAGGGGTGCTAGGTACCCCTTTACCAATTCACATAGAGGGGGAGGCCGGGATCTGGAGGTCCCCTTGTTAAAGGGGGCTTCCAGATTCCGATAAGCCCCCCACCTGCATACCCCCACAACCACCGGGCAAGGGTTGTGGGGATGAGGCCCTTGTCCCCATCAACAAGGGGACAAGGTGTTTTGGGGTCCCCAAAGCACCCTCCCCATGTTGAGGGCATGTGGCCTGGTATGGTTCAGGAGGGCGAGGCCTGCTCTCTCGTCCCCCCCCTCTTTTCCTTGCCAGGTTGCGTTTTTCAGATAAGGGTCTGGTATGGATTTTGGGGGGGACTTCTACGCCATTTTTAAAAAATTTTGGTGCAGGGTTCCCCTTAAAATCCATGGATTTTGAGGGGGACCCTACGCCATTTTTTTAAAAAATTCCCCTTAATTACCAAATCAGACTTGAAGGGCCTGGTATGGATTTTAGGGGGACCCCCACGCAATTTTTTTTTTTTTAATTTTGGTTGGGGGTTCCCCTTAACATTCATACCAGACCCAAAGGGCCTGGTAATGGACCGGGGGGGGACCCATGCTCTTTTTTTTCAATGAGTTTTATCTATAATGCCGAGAACCAACAATTCATTACAGCCGCAATCAGTTTTAAATGACAATTATTCCCTTAGAAATGTAATTTTGTGTGGTACTGTTCTAAACACGGGAAAAATGTGCCACTTTACAGGCATACTATAGACACCCCCCAGGCACGATATTTAAAGGAATATTTCATTTTTATTGTTTCACTTTAAGCATTAAAAAAATCACTGCTCCCACAAAAACGTCCATTTTTAAAAAAAGTGTTTGCATTGATACATGTCCCCTGGGGCAGGACCATGTCCCCTGGGGCAGGACCCGGATCCCCAAACACTTTTTATGACAATAACTTGCATATAAGCCTTTAAAATTAGCACTTTTGATTTTTCATGTTAGTGTCACATAGACTTTAACGGTGTTCCGGCGGCTTTTGAATTTGCCGCAAACACCACATATTGTTCGCTGTTCGCCGAACAGGTGAACACCTGATGTTCGAGTCATCCCTAGTATCAATGAGCCAGTTAATTCTGCAGCAGGCTATGAAACAATAAGCAAATCAAAACCTCAAGTATAAATAAACAACATGATCTGCAAAAAAGAAAAAAAAAAAGAAGGAAGAAAAGAGGAAGGAAGGATGTCCACAGTAGGAAGGTGGGAAAGAGAGGTAGAGGGACGGGAGTGAACATCGAGGCTAAAACCATGATTTATCTACTTTTCAACCTATCCATTTTTTTTTGTCATCATAATATGACAGTACAGTTTTTGGACAATGTTTGTTCAGTTAAAAACATTGTATTAATCTTCGATTTGATCAAAAGAGGTCATTGTGGTATGCCTGTAGCCCCTCAACTTTTTAATCTGTGGGCAAGGAAAAAATAGAAAATTGATTTATTTTAGTTCTGCATGGTTAGAATATTTCTAACTAATCTGCCAATGATTGATGGAGAACCCCTCCTGGCCAATCAGAAGTTTACAGGCAGAGAGATAGAAAAAAAGAACTGCTCAGAGGTATCAGGTGGGTGAGGTGAGTATGTTGGGGTGGACTCAAAGACTGGTTGTCTTTTTCCTCTGAACCATCTCCAGAATCTTTGTCAGCCTCACTGGCTACCAAGAGGTGCTTAGGGGACATTTTGCCAGATTCAGTGATGATTTCAAAGCAAGCTGTAAACCCTACTAAGATAAAAGCATCTACAGACAATTCAGCCTCTCTGCTTTCTGACTGAATGGTGGCCAGTTTAAAGGAAAGCTTAGTAACGTTTTGCAGCAGTTCCTATGTTGTCCCAAAGTTATTCCTGGTTGCATTGAGAAGTGAGAGAGAGAGGACTTGAGTGAGAGATGTGGGCCTACAAACTAAAAACCATCTAGCAACGCATGTTACAAATAATTAGGATTGGTGTATGTTCTGTGAGAATATAAGAGGATGCACTCCAAAGGAAGTACATAAGAGGACCTAGAGAGACTAGGGATGAACTTGTTGAAGTCTTAGCAGATAAGTCCAGCCTTTCTCAAACTTTTTAACCTAGAAGAACCTAAAATATTTATCAGGTCTCAGGGAACCCCTGATAAAAAAGTTAATTGAGGGTCATTGGTAAAAGTCCCTTACATTGATGCTCAGTGGAAAGAAAGTCGCCCTTACGGGGGAGGTCAGTTGGAAGAATGACACCCCTACAGACAGCTAAAAAGACCAATGGTATTATGCTCCTGGCTCTGCCAAGTGGCATTAGATCCGGAACCATCCAGGCACCATCAGATGTGAGGTTAATTAGCCACAGCTCAAGGAACCCCTAGTAACTTCTGGAGGAACCCTAGTTGGGAATGTTAGACTATAGTATATAGACATCTTGAGATCAGTAAAAGGATGCTCAAGTGATAAGAAGTAAAGGTGCACCCCACAACCACGGAGAACATGTTCATTTCAGGTGTACAGCCATGGGGATACAACTGTCACTTTGAAGTATACACTTACAGTAGTTACATATTGTTGGTAAACTTGTACTTTTTTAAGAGATTTTGTTAAAGCAAACCATAAATGGGGGAAAAAGATCTAAGCCTTTACAAGATGTAACATGTAAAACCAGGTGTCTGCACATCAGGTCCATCTTTCTATATACTGCCCCCAGTCCCTTGAATTCATGGGCACTCTAGTATACCAATATAGACACATCTTGTTGTGTTAAAAGTCTGGCCCTGAGGGCTCTGCTATCGCAGAGATGACTATAATAGACTATAATAGAACAGGTAAGTTCAGGAACAGGTAATAAATAAGTATTTGTATGGGTTCTATCTACCTTGCTTACTCTACTCCCTTGTTATTGTACACCTTACTAGGGATGAGCCGAACACCCTCCTGTTCGGTTCGCACCAGAACATGCGAACAGGCAAAAAATTCGTTCAAACACGCGAACACCTTTAAATTCTATGGGACACGAACATGAATAATCAAAAGTGCTAATTTTAAAGGCTTATATGCAAATTATTGTCATAAAAAGTGTTTGGGGACCTGGGTTCTGCCCCAGGGGACATGGATCAATGCAAAAAAAAGTTTTAAAAATGGCAGTTTTTTCGGGAGCAGTGATTTTAATAATGCTTAAAGTGAAACATTAAAAGTGTAATATCCCTTTAAATTTCATACCTGGGGGGTGTCTATAGTATTCCTGTAAAGGGGCACATGTTTCTCGTGTTTAGAACAGTCTGACAGCAAAATGACATTTCAAAGGAAAAAAAGTCATTTAAAACTACTCGGGACTATTAATGCATTGCCGGTCCGACAATACACATAGAAGTTCATTGATAAAAATGGCATGGGAATTCCCCACAGGGGAACCCCGAACCAAAATTTAAAAAAAAATGACGTGGGGGTCCCCCTGAATTCCATACCAGGCCCTTCAGGTCTGGTATGGATATTAAGAGGAACCCCGGCCAAAATTTTTTTTAAAAATGATGTGGGGGGTCCCCCTAAATTCAATACCAGGCCCTTCAGGTCTGGTATGGATATTAAGGGGAACCCCGCGCCAAAATTAAAAAAAAAAACGCCGTGGGGTCCCCCCAAAATCCATACCAGACCCTTATCCGAGCACGCAACCTGGCAGGCCGCAGGAAAAGAGGGGGGGACGAGAGAGCGCCCCCCCTCCTTAACCGTACCATGCCACATGCCCTCAACATTGGTAGGGTGCTTTGGGGTAGCCCCCCAAAACACCTTGTCCCCATGTTGATGAGGACAAGGGCCTCATCCCCACAACCCTGGACGGTGGTTGTGAGGGTCTGCGGGCGGGGGGCTTATTGGAATCTGGAAGCCCCCTTTAACCAGGGGACCCACAGATCCCGTCCCTCCCCCCTGTGTGAAATGGTAAGGGGGTACAAAAGTACCCCTACCATTTCACTAAAAAACTGTCAAAAATGTTAAAAATGACAAGAGACAGTTTTTGACAATTCCTTTATTTAAATGCTTCTTCTTTCTTCTTTCTTCTATCTTCCTTCATCTTCTTCTGGTTCTTCTGGTACTTCTGGTTCTTCCTCAGGTGTTCTCGTCCAGCATCTCCTCCGCAGCATCTTCTTCCTTTCTTCTCCTCGGGCCGCTCCGCATCCATGGCATGGAGGGAGGCTCCCGCTCTTCTCTTCCTCTTCTTCTCTTCATCTTTTTCTCTTCATCTTCTCTTCATCTTCTTGTCTTCATCTTCTTTTCGGGCCACTTCGCATCCATGCTGGCATGGAGGGAGGCTCCCGCTGTGTGACGCTTCTCCTCTTCTGACGGTTCTTAAATAACAGGGGGGCCACCCGGTGACCCCGCCCCCTCTGACGCACGGTAACTTGACGGGACTTCCCTGTGGCATTCCCCGTGATGTCCCGTCATGTCCCCGTACGTCAGAGGGGGGCGGGGTCACCGGGTGGCCCCGCCCCCCGTTATTTAAGAACCGTCAGAAGAGGAGATGCGGAGCGGCCCGAAAAGAAGATGAAGACAAGAAGATGAAGAGGAGAAGAAGATGAAGAGAAGAAGATGAAGAGAAGAGCGGGAGCCTCCCTCCATGCCATGGATGCAGAGCGGCCCGAGGAGAAGAAGGGAAGAAGATGCGGCAGAGGAGATGCTGGACGAGAACACCGGAGGAAGAACCAGAAGTACCAGAAGAACCAGAAGAAGAAGAAGATGAAAGAAGATAGAAGAAAGAAGAAGCATTTAAATAAAGGAATTGTCAAAAACTGTCTCTTGTCATTTTTAAAATTTTTGACAGTTTTTTAGTGAAATGGTAGGGGTACTTTTGTACCCCCTTACCATTTCACACAAGGGGGAGGGCCGGGATCTGGGGGTCCCCTTGTTAAAGGGGGCTTCCAGATTCCGATAAGCCCCCGCCCGCAGACCCCCACAACCACCGTCCAGGGTTGTGGGGATGAGGCCCTTGTCCTCATAAACATGGGGACAAGGTGTTTTGGGGGGGCTACCCCAAAGCACCCTCCAATATGTTGAGGGCATGTGGCCTGGAACGGTTCAGGAGGGGGGGCGCTCTCTCGTCCCCCCCTCTTTTCCTGCGGCCTGCCAGGTTGCATGCTCGGATAAGGGTCTGGTATGGATTTTTGGGGGGACCCCACGCCGTTTTTTTTTTTTTATTTTGGCGCGGGGTTCCCCTTAATATCCATACCAGACCTGAAGGGCCTGGTATGGAATTTAGGGGGACCCCCACGTCATTCTTTTTTTTTTTTCATTTTGGTTCGGGGTTCCCCTGTGGGGAATTCCCATGTCGTTTTTATCAATGAACTTTTATGTGTATTGTCGGACTGGCAATTCATTAATAGCCGCAAGTAGTTTTAAATGACTTTTTTTCCTTTGAAATGTCATTTTGCTGTCAGACTGTTCTAAACACGGGAAACATGCGCCCCTTTACAGGCATACTATAGGCACCCCCCAGGTACGAAATTTAAAGGGATATTACACTTTTATTGTTTCACTTTAAGCATTATTAAAATCACTGCTCCCGAAAAAACGGCCGTTTTTAAAACTTTTTTTTGCATTGATACATGTCCCCTGGGCAGGACCCAGGTCCCCAAACACTTTTTATGACAATACCATGCATATAAGCCTTTAAAATTAGCACTTTTGATTTCTCCCATAGACTTTTAAAGGGTGTTCCGCGGCATTCGAATTTGCTGCGAACACCCCAAATTGTTTGCTGTTCAGCGAACTTGCGAACAGCCCATGTTCGAGTCGAACATGAGTTCGACTCGAACTCGAAGCTCATCCCTACACCTTACTAATCTACAATAACAACATGCCTAACAGAAATGTGACGCATATCCCTCACCTCTAGGTCATGCTCTAGATTTTTGTAATGTGAACGTTATTACAACTCAGAAAGATTACCATGGAAGTCATGGAAAATGATAAAAGGATTATGTGAAGACTAAGGAAGATCAATGAAGATGCTTACATCGATGACCTCTGTGTGTCTAATAAGAATAGCTATTGATTTAAAGGGTATGTATAGTGTTTTCGTATATATTTTCTTTATTATGTCAAGAAAATATAAAATAATGTATATGTGTGTAGCGCCCACCAGTTTGGGTGAGTGCTACAATAGTAAGTTTAGTGTTAAGGTAGGCTAAATTTCCCAGAATCTCACTCTGCAGTGTAATCTGGTGGGGTTTGATTTCTGGGGAGGTTTAATAGTGTAGAGGAGGGTGTGACCCCCTGCACTCTGCTTGGACAGTTTCCTTTGTTTTCTGAGGGGTTGGCCTAGAAGACAGAAGGAATATGAGTGCGAGTGACAGGTGGCTTTTGGAACACGTCTCTGGACCAATGGGTAATTTGTTGGGACAGGGGTGGGACTTCTATTTAAGGCCTGGTCACATGCTTCCTGGGGTTCTTGTTCTGCATGGGAAGTGAGAGGAGCCTGGCGTAGGATGTAGAAACCAGGAGGCTTCCACGTGTGCTCTTTCCCCTCGGGGGGAGAGGGACCTGTGCTCGGTGTGGATATAGATGGGTGGAGAAGAGACCCAGGAGACAGGATTCAGACACTGATATAGCACTGATGCTCTTCCCAAGTGAGAGGAGAGGAACTGCAAAGCCATGCGTACCCAGGAATGGGTGAGGATCTTCCGTGTGCGACATGGATCATACCTCAGAAACACAAGTGAGTGTAACCCAAAGGGAAACAGTACCTATGAGAGACTTTACAGGGATCAGTGTGCAGGTTCAGGGTAATTGAGATGGGCCTTAGAGAACTGATACCCTTGGGGAATCCAGAAGTCACCTTCTGAATGTGATTCAAGGAATCATTCATGAAGTGAAAATCATAGTGCTGCAGAAGTCAGGAAGTGGTGGTAAAGAGGAAGAAGGAAACATGCATCACACAAGGGAATGTTATGCAATAGGAGGTTGCTTCTACTACTACTACTTCTACTACTTGGGGATTATGTAATCCGAGGATAATATTGTGTTACATATCATCCAACCCTGCTGAGAGTTATTCAGAGTGACTTTTCAGTATAGTGCTGCATTGTTTAAAGTGACTTTTCAACATGATGCTGCCTTTCACATGGAATCCACAATAAACTTGTATATAGTTCACTTTCATTTGACTGTCTGCGTGTTCTATATGGTTGAGGAGTAGGGGGATGGCAAAAGCTCCAGGGTAGAACAAACTTTTAGCCGCTCTTACAGGAGTAGGGCGCTTCATGGAGGTCCCACTGAGATTTTACTGCCCTGTGAGCCCGTTACCCCTAGCAACGGCGCAGACAGTCCCAGTAGCACAGTGACTGTATCCTGGATAGTCCCCCGGGGACTATCGCAGGAGGTTCTTAACTCATACAGAGATGTCTGGTGTGAGTACAGCCCCAGCATCGCCACTGTCGCTACAAATTTGCCTGCTGCACAGTCGGGAATGTGATGGAGGAGAGGTTATCTCTTTTACAGTTTGGGATTCCCCAAAGGACATTTCTACTGTGTTAACAATCAGTTCGCTGCTGTAACCTGCAGTTTCAACGAGCCGGCCACCATGTGTTGCTGTGGTGCGGTCGCAAAATGTAGAGTTACAGTTCCTCGCACGCTGAGCCAACAAGCTGAGGGGAGGATCCACGCCCTAGAGGAGAGGGTGTCAGCGTTCAGTGTGCCACACGCTATACACAAGGCGGAGGAAGATGGCGAAGCGCACTCAAAATACGCTAGCCATGCAGCAGACTGATCAGCAGGACCAAGTCCTCGTGGACACCGGCATCCGCCTGGAGCTCACCGGAGGACTGGCGCTCAGAGTTGTGGAAGGTGTGGAGCAGCTCTGTCTGTTATGCCCTGCATGTCAGCATCCCACAGTCGGAGTCCGGGCCTGGGCCCGCTGTGGACACTGCGGAGCACAGCTTACACGCCTGGGACCTGTGCAACAGGAGGTCCGGTACTACCCTGCCAGTCCCACAACCGGACTTTGCAAGTCTCAAGCACAGATGACCGCAGTGGCCGGAGAGGCCTGAGAGTCGCCTGCGTTTGCAGAAGCAGCAAAGGAGTTCCAGCCTGTTCCCTCAAAGGAATCGGATGTGCCGGAGTCTAAGGTAGGACCTGATGGGGAGGCCTGTGGTTTGGTCGGGACTCCAGGGGAAGCTGGGTTATTAGAGCAGGCCCCAGGAGGTTCCCGGGAAATGCCAACTATCAAGAATAAGCCCCTTATTGAACCTGTCCAGAGGGAGCCAGGTGAAGGAGATGGTGATATCTCGGGTAAGCTGGACAGGGGAGATGAGGGCCAGGCCATAGCCTGGGGGTCACCAGAGATGCTGGACAGGTATGGATCTGTCGAACGCCTGTTTGAGTGGTCATCCCCAGCAGAAGAAGGCAGCTCTAGTGAAGATGAAGTGTTCCTAGAAAGGTCCACATCTTTAGAGGCGTCTAAAGGAGTTACAGAGGACACAGCCATCTTTGCCAAGCCTTTTACACCCCCCATCAGACTTAATTCAAAAATTCAGCGTACACCCTCTCTTGATTCTTCTTCCTTCCAGCAGAGGGCTATCAAAGCTCAGGATGCCTGTGTTCTGCCAGGGAGGCGAAAACTGAAGGAACTATCCCGTCTGTCCAGGTTCCAGAGGGATGTGCAAAAGAGAGTTGCCCAAGAATGGGGATACGAGTACCCATATGTGCCAGAGTCCATTATGAATATTGTTGAGGATTCTCGGGAGGAATGGAAGTGAGAACTGGTATTGGACTACCTTCATGTGCCCAAACCTCAGCGAACCCCAGACAGCGAACTTTGGATCCGGTTTCAGGATATCTTCCGGGAATGGAAGCTGGGGAGAGCTATCTACAAGGACAGGGTCCTAGTCCTCAAAGCGGGTCAGCTCACCCGTAGTTTTCCAATCTCTGTAAGGGGGGCGGGGGATTCCCGTAAAAGACTGCCTGACCCTCGCTTTTACTTGTGAACGGTACTCTGGTTCTGGAACTGCAACTATGATGTGTGCTGGATTTGTTCACTAAATGACAAGTGAGTAGCTGGGTTAGGGTGGGTTTTTGTCCCCATGACTGCTAACACAGGGAACAGCTACAGTGCCTACTTGGCTAAGTAAGGACACTATCTCTGCTGCTGTCCCTGTCCTGTCATTTGTAGTTTGATTCTACTAAAAAAAAAAAGTTTTATGAACTCCCGTTGGAGTCATCCAGAAAGTGCTGTGTTTCTTGGAGACTTTTTAAAAAAAAATGTATATATTGCGTGACCATGCAGGCTGTTTTGCAGGAGTCACTTTGACTCCTTTTGAGGAAACAGCAGTCCTGATGGGATGACTTATGCCGAAAAAAAAAATGTGTATATTATGAATCTGTAAGATAGGGAAAGAATAGGATGTATTTTCATGTTTTCCTTTACAGGTACTTCAAGACGGCTGTCTGCATAATAATACCTATAGTGATAGGGAATCATAAGACAGGAAAATGTGGTGATTGAAAATGTGATTTGTTTAGTTTTCATGTATATGCTTTGCACACAACACTTAGAAAAAAAAATGATGAGGCTAGTTAGTTAATATGGCTGTTTCCAGGTTGGGGGAAAAGGATTTTTCCTTACAACTGGGGACAGTTGTGGTTTTAGTGGGGGGGGGGGGGGTATATGCAGTGCCCACCAGTTTGGGTGAGTGCTACAATAGTAAGTTTAGTGTTAAAGTAGGCTAAATTTCCCAGAATCTCACTCTGCAGTGTAATCTGGTGGGGTTTGATTTCTGGGCACTCTGCTTGGACAGTTTCCTTTGTTTTCTGAGGGGTTGGCCTAGAAGACAGAAGGAATATGAGTGTGAGTGACAGGTGGCTTTTGGAAGACTTCTCTGGACTAATGGGTAATTTGCTGGGACTTCTATTTAAGGCCTGGTCACATGCTTCCCGGGGTTCTTGTTATGCATGGGAAGTGAGAGGAGCCTGGCGTAGGATGTAGAAACCAGGAGGCTTCCACGTGTGCTCTTCCCCCTTGGGGGGAGAGGGACCTGTGATCGGTGTGGATATGGATGGGTGGAGAAGAGACCCAGGAGACAGGATTCAGACACTGATATAGCACTGATGCTCTTCCCAAGTGAGAGGAGAGGAACTGCAAAGCCATGCGTATGGAGAGGAACTGAACTACTTCTTCCAAATTGCTGCCAATACTGACAACCAGGAATGGGTGAGGATCTTCCGTGTGCGACATGGATCGTACCTCAGAAACACAAGTGAGTGTAACCCAAAGGGAAACAGTACCTATCAGAGACTTTACAGGGATCAGTGTGCAGGTTCAGGGTAATTGAGTTGGGCCTTAGAGAACTGATACCCTTGGGGAATCCAGAAGTCACCTTCTGAATGTGATTCAAGGAATCATTCATGAAGTGAGAATCATAGTGCTGCAGAAGTCATGAAGTGGTGGTAAAGAGGAAGAAGGAAACATGCATCGCACAAGGGAATGTTATGCAATAGGAGGTCTACTTCTACTACTGGGGAATTATGTAATCCGAGGATAATATTGTGTTACATATCGTCCAACCCTGCTGAGAGTTATGCAGAGTGACTTTTCAGTATAGTGCTGCATTGTTCAAAGTGACTTTTCAACATGATGCTGCCTTTCATATGGAATCCACAATAAACTTGTATATAGTTCACTTTCATCTGCGTGTTCTATATGGTTGAGGAGTAGGGGGATGGCAAAAGCTCCAGGGTAGAACAAACTTTTAGCCGCTCCTACGGGAGTAGGGCACTTCATGTAATATTTAGTATTTTTAGCCAATGGGTGAAGCTTTATGTTTCTTTACATATTTTTATAAGGGTATTTTTTTTAACTGTACATTTTTATTTTATTTTATTTTATAATAGAAGAAAAACACAGATCTTGTACAATGGAGTGTGCAACAGTACAAATCTACATACATATTAACATAGGGTGTTTCCCTTCACAAACACTTGAACAAAGGTTTTTCAAGGGTAACCAATATCATTATCAATGTAGGAGGGAATGTGACCACCCCCCTGAAAAGAAGAAAAATAGGAAATAGTATAGACAAAGGAAGGGAAGACATGTTCATGGTCAGGGATATAGAGTATTTATACCTCTATCAAGGAAAGGAAGGAGATGATACCTTAGGGGTTGCAAATATCTGTTGAAAAAGATAGTCATTGAATGCTAGAGGTGGACAACACACGCTGGGTGTTGCAGCCAAGGTGACCATAGTATCCAGAAGGATGCATGAGCTCCATTTTTTTGGCAAACATAATCACATATTGGGTTTGTGTGTTGAGAAGTTGGAGAAAGGTTGTTGCGTCAGCAGAGTCGGCTTGTTTCCAAGCCAAGGCATTGGCCTTCCTGGCGGCAATTAGACTATGGACTATGAAAGGACGATGGACAGGGTTCCAAGGTTCATGGTTTAAAAAAAGAAGGGCCAAGGCTGAGTTACATTCTACAGGGGTGTTGAGTACTGTAGAGAGAAAAGTAAACACATACTTCCAGACTAATGAGATTTTGGGGCAGGACCACCAGATGTGCAGTAGTAAACCAGCAGAGCCACAACCTCTCCAACAGTTGGTTTATAAGACGAATTTTATCTTCTTTGGGGGAAAAAAGCTGTTTACGAAGGTGAATTACTGAAGCTCCACTTACAAATAAAACTTAATAAGTCATTGGGCTCTCAACCTGCTCTGTTGTATAGGGCCATTGAGAGTTTCAATTAGAAAAAGACTGTCACAAAGGGGAAAAGCCAATGCTATGCTCCCTCTTTTGAAAAATCAAAAAGTCACAACTTGCAATTTCAGCATTGTCAGAAGTTCTGGACCTTCTTCACTCAACAAAAAGAAATGTGTTCTTGTTTTTGTTCCTTTTGAAGACTTTTTTTTATCGCTTCCTGTCCTAACATGAAGTAAGGAACAAGGGGGGGGGCAACTCCCAAAAAGAGGCTCACACAGCAAAAAACTAAAATAGATCAAAAATCGGACATAGGTTTCAGTCATTCACCATGCTATCTGAAGGAAAAAAATATATATATATATATAGCCGGCAAGTAAAAACAGTAACGAACACCCGTGTGCGATACAAACATGGGGCGTATGACGTGATGGCTTAGCCACGCCCTACATGTTTCGTCATAAATGACGTCTTCAAAGGAGCACACGGGTGTTCGTTACTGTTTTTACTTGCCGGCTTTTTTAACATGTTTTATATGGCGGAGGAGTGTTCTCTGCAAGTTTGAGCAATAAAGGCTTATTTATCCATACTACACCATTGGAGTTTTTCTGCACTCACGGCCCTTCGGAACAGTGAGTTTTTTTTCTAGACTGACCCGCCTGCCTTAGGAACATTACAGATATCTGGAGATCCTGACGTGGGAGTTCGTCTATCCCTGCAGAGGGTTGTATCTGCCTGTGTGTATGACCTTGCCATAGAGGAGGTCCATCAGTTCTGGTAAGCGCATAACCTTTTTGTTACCTGGATGCACCTGGAGTCTGGACGTTCCCCTTACATCTCGCTCTTCCCCTTCCCTCTCATGCGGGTTGAGGTGGATGAACTTCGGATGTGGGATCCTCATCTATTGGACTCACCTGTCCTTTTTCACTGACTTCTTGTCTATGAATGGACTTTATTCATCTTTTAAGGAGTTTAAGAACTTTAATCACCACTCTCTGTCATATTTGTTTTCACACATGATTTATTGTTATGTGATAGCCATTATATTGTAAGCACACTTATATATTTTCTTTCACGTTTACTACACTGATATTTGTGGTTTTTGTTGCAGCTGCATTTTTCTACTTATTATTTTGTGCTCTTAGCACGGTATTTTCTCTTTTATTTATCTGAAGGAAATAAAGGTTGCTAGATTTGGCCTTCAAATTTTTTTGGGAAATAAATATTTTACATTTTTTTAAAGACTTGAAAGAAACGTAAAATATAGTTCACCCTGAACCATTATAGTTTACCCTTAACCATTATAGTTTGTTCAACACATATATTGTTTTCCTTCGTTGTATTATAATAAAACACAATGAAACACAGACATGAAAATGATCATTAGCACAACAATAAGCAAGGGAAAAATGTGAGCACTACAGATCAATATTTCTTGTGATGTTTAATGCACATACAATCTTTCTTCAAATCAACTTTCTCTTCTTTGTATGCTATGCAATGTCTATGGGCAATCTTTACTCTGTCCTCCACCCTGGACAAGCTCGCTCCCCTCACTACACACAGAATCAGGCCTCGACCCCTACAACCCTGGCAAACAGATGACACCAAAAGTCTCAAAAAACGTAGTCGTACTCTTGAGCGTCTGTGGCACAAGACTAAGTCTCTCAAAGACTTCAACCAATACAAATCTGCCCTCCAAAAATACTATTCTTTCCTGCACACTGCCAAGCAAACCTGTTTTACAACTCTTATTAACACCTTCTCATCCAATGCCTGTAAACACTTCTCTACCTTCAACTCTCTACTTTGTCCTCCACCGCCTCCACCCACTGACTCACTCACTGCCCAGGAAATCGCTAATCACTTCAAAAACAAGATTGATACAATCCGTGATGAAATCTCCATTCTACAGGTATCTCCCCCAGCTAAGACCCCATGTCAACAGGTACAACTGACACTGCCCCTATTCAAATCTGCTACTACAGATGAAGTTGCTAAACTCCTTTCTATCGCCCACCTAACCACCTGTCCCCTGGACCCTATTCCCTCTCAAATGCTACGGTCACCCTCTGACCCCATCCTACACTCTCTAACCCACATCTTCAATCTCTCCCTCACCTCTGGCATCTTCCCCGATGCTCTAAAACATGCACTGGTCACCCCCATACTCAAAAAGCCGTCCTTGGACCCTACCAATCTTAACAACCTACGCCCTATCTCCTTGCTCCCCTTTTCCTCTAAACTCCTTGAACGCCTGGTTTACAACCAACTGAGTGACCACCTCATTAAAAACAACCTTCTTGATCCCCTTCAATCTGGATTTCGCCCTCAACACTCCACAGAAACTGCTCTTTTAAAACTCACAAATGACCTACTAACTGCAAAAACCAATGGACACTATTCTGTACTCCTACTTCTGGATCTTTCAGCTGCCTTTGACACGGTTGACCACCCCCTCCTCCTCAAAAAACTTTACTCCCTCGGTCTCCGTGACTGTGCTCTTCAGTGGCTCCCATCCTACCTATCCCAACGCACCTTCAGTGTCACTTACAATTCTACTTCCTCCACTCCTCTTCCCTTCTCTGTCGGGGTCCCCCAAGGTTCTGTTCTTGGACCCCTTTTATTTTCAATCTACACCTCTTCCCTGGGTCAGCTGATAGCCTCTCACGGCTTTCAATATCATTTCTATGCTGATGACACGCAAATCTATCTCTCCACCCCTCAACTCACTCCATCAGTCTCTTCACGCATCACAGCTATTACCCTTTTGTATAACTTGACCCTCCCTCCTAGATTGTAAGCTCTAACGAGCAGGGCCCTCTGATTCCTCCTGTATTGAATTGTATTGTACTTGTATTGTCTGCCCTAATGTTGTAAAGCGCTGCGTAAACTGTCGGCGCTATATAAATCCTGTATAATAATAATAATAATAGTAATTTAAAAAAAAGAATCCTAAAAGAACATCAAGTTGATCATGCCATAATATTTTTAACACCACCATACAAACATACAAGCTGTTCACTGCCGCTCAGCCCTCTGGGGCTTGTAGGCGAACGGAGGGCCCTCTGGCGCATGCGCAGTAGCCCTGTCTCGTCAACACTTGGTCGGTGACGTCAGACACCGAACGAGTGGGGGGGTATATAGGGCTCGCGATTCAAGCATTCCATCAGCTGGATCCCAGGGGCGGCCATTGTGACTGTCATACTGATGCCAGGTAAACTTGGATGCTGTGTTCATCTGTGGGCTTATGCTGCTTGATGGAATCTTTGTAAATTACTGTGCTGAGCTAATGACTCTCTTTCTTTTCTCCCATATGCTGGGTTATCATTGAGAACTATTGTATACTGATGCTACCTATTATATTGGGATTGGATGTCTTTTCTAGCTGGCTGTTTATTTGCTGCAGGCTTATAATGGGATATATCTAATCCCTGTATATATTCAGTATATTTGGTCGCATTCTGGCGTTTCTGCACTACATATCTTTTCCATTTCACTAGTATATTACATTTGTCTTAGTATCTACTTATTTCCTCCTTTAATCAAAATAGATTTGACTCCTTTATTTTTATCTGTATTTCTTCCTCCATTCTGTTTACAGTGAGTTTTATATGGTGAAGTTACAACTTTACAGTGCTGTTTGGCTCTCTTGGCACCCCTGTACCCATATCTTTTCTTAGCAGAGTCTATGTAAGTATAATTGAGGCTATGTTAGCTCTTAATATTGGACTGTCGTATGTCCAATAAGGTACATCATTCTCTTCATTTCTTTTTTCTTAATATTTATATAGCCTGGCCCCTGTATGTCCCCTGTGGTCACACGAACGGAACCTCCCTTTGCCGTGGTTGTTGGACTGCCCGGTTGTGTGCCCTTTTGTGGGGGATCCTTTGGTAAGTTGGGTGGGAATTGTGGGGTGGGAGAGCCTATGAGCCATGACACTCGATTTGTTGTTTGTCTGCTTTTTGTCACACTATATTAGATTATAATATTATTTTATTTTTGACTACTGTAATTTTGATTATGTGTTTAATTATTATCAGAGCCACTGTTGAATACTGGTGACTATATAATACCCTGAAGAAGCCACTGTATGGCGAAACATGTAGGGACTTGACAAGCATCAGTGACCATTCCATGCATATGGATACTTTGGCCAGTACCACTGTCTGTATATTTACTATGCTTATATTTTGTGCACCATATGTTTGTTATTTGCTGTGTATTCATGTAATAAAATAAATATCTTTTGAGTAATAATTGTTGCTTCTATACATTTGGGCACCGTTATAATCCCTATCCAATCCCCTTTTTGCATTCTACTAATACAAGGGATGAGGTGCCAGATCTTATAAGGTCAATCTACCCACACCCTTTATACCATACAAACAAAAGGTTAACTCCAGGCTCTCCTTTTAATCCACCCAGCCCCCTTTGGAGCAACCCCACAACCAAAAAGAAAATCAACATATATAATGTTACAAACCCAACCGGGACAGAGGCTTTTAGAGGGGACTAGGGGATAGTCTTCTACCCACTGATTATGGCCCATGGAGGAGACCAGGGATTTTGTCTACTTCTCCCAGTCAGAGCATGGAAAAGAGCTCAGTTCAGCCTCTGATCCAATAAAGAGAGCAGATCATTCTCTAATAAACGACAACAACGCTGAGAGCGAGGCTTGGATTAGATTAATTCTCTGAATAAGAACAATAAGGTTTCCCTTCTGGAGTGGATGGAATGGTGTAATATTAATCTTGTACAGGTTAATGGTCATGGGAATATGGTGGCCCTCCTGCAGACTGGGTCCTCCAATTGGGACAGAAATAATTATCAACAATATCCCTCAAGAACTCTATGAAGATAAATGAATTCCACTTTTTCAAATTTTAGGAACATTGTATGGGTTTTTTCTTATAATGACACAAGTGAAAGCTGGTCAATGAGATTTGGAGAGCCTGGGGTCTTCTTTCTGGGGAACTGGTGCCGAACTATTTGGGTGGGCACTAACTTAAGTCACCTAGGCTTGTCTAGGTGATTAGTTGTTCATTAGCTTACTGTTTGATTAGATAACTATTTATGTTTATGTTAGCTGTTCATTAGATGTGCTGATGATATTACTGTTTACAGTTTGCATTGTTAAAGATAATGTAATCAAGCTCTTACCTGTTTTTGTGTGGTATATATTCTGTGTGAGTTTACAATAAAGTCAGTTCCAGTTTGCATTTAAGCTGGTGTCGTCTATTTCTTGGGTGTGATTCTCAGGTATAATACCTTGTTTATGGTACCTGAGTAGAGGAAGCTGTACCTTGGCAGAGGTACCCAGGCTGGGTGCCAAGCGGTCCGTCACACATACCCTTAAATCTGGCGTCCCACACCAAAGTTCAATGATGTCACAGGTCCCTTTCCTTCCTCTGGCGTTGGGCAGTTCCTAAATGCCGCAGCATATTCCTGTGAGCCCAGGGCAGACGGAGAAGCCTTGACACCCTGGGATCACCAGACAGTCCAGGAGATGGGTTAGTTTAACAGCCAAAGCTGTTATTATCATCTTTTACTCTTGCAGCCAAATTTGAGGTCATCCACCAGTCATGAGCAGTGCCGAAATCTTGAGATGCTTACCTTCTGTTTTCCTTTGTGAGTACCTCTTTGGTTGTAATAAAATAGTCTCTTAGATTTTACATTATGGGGCTTTTGTTTTTTTTACTGGATACCTGCCCATATCATTACTCGTGAATGCCATTGGTGGAGCAAGCTGGAGGAGCAGCATAGATGCGTGTTGAGGCTTGACTTCTGAGTGCTTTTTGACCTTTTTACTTTTGGGGGTCAGATCTTCTGGTAATAGGCTTTATTGGACTTTTATTCTCACGTCTGCTGAATTTAAGTGTATTTAATTTAAAGTGACAGCACAACATCCTTTATTCATATTTTTCACTATATGTTTGCTGTGTTCCCATTCACTGCACACCGAAAAGTAATTAACCATTTCAAGACCGCAAAACATATACAGTATCTCACAAAAGTGAGTACACCCTTCACATTTTTGTAAATATTTAATTACATCTTTTCATGTGACAAAACTGAAGAAATGACACATTGCTACAATGTAAAGTAGTAAGTGTACAGTTTGTATAACAGTGTACATTTTCTGTCCCCTCAAAATAACTTAACACACAGCCATTAATGTCTAAACCGCTGGCAACAAAAGTGAGTGCACCCCTAAGTGAAAATGTCCAAATTGGGCCCAAAGTGTCAATATTTTTGTGGCCACCATTATTTTCCAGCACTGCCTTAACCCTCTTGGGCATGGAGTTCATCAGAGCTTTACAGGTTGCCACTGGAGTCCTCTTCCACTCCTCCATGATGACATCACAGAGCTGGTGGATGTTATAGACCTTGCGCTCCTCCACTTTCTGTTTTAGGATGCCCCACAGATGCTCAATAGGGTTTAGGTCTGGAGACATACTTGGCCAGTTCATCACCTTTACCATCAGCTTCTTTAGCAAGGCAGTGGTCGTCTTGGAGGTGTGTTTGGGGTCGTTATCATATTGGAATACTGCCCTGCGGTCCGGTCTCCCAAGGGAGAGGATCATGCTCTGCTTCAGTATGTCACAGTACATGTTGGCAATAATGGTTCCCTCAATGAACTGTAGCTCCCCAGTGCCAGCAACACTCATGCAGCCCCAGACCATGATACTCCCACCACCACCAATAACAAATGTGCAAAAGTTAAATCTAAATGAATTGCTATGCTAATATAGCTGTGAAATATTAAACAACATAAATCATAAACCAAATTTTCACATCTTTCTTAACGTGTAAATCACAAAAATCAATAATAATCAGTGGGTAAAACAATGTAATTTCTCAAAGAATGTCCAAATCTGGTGGATCCAGTGCTTCAGTGCAGTCAAGTGAAATTCACTGTAAAGATAAGACTTGCTTAACCACTTAAGGACCGCCTAACGCCGATTTACGTCGGCAAGGCGGCACGGGCAGGCAAAATCACGTACATGTACGTGATTTGCCTCCCGCGGGTGGGGGGTCCTATCGGACCCCCCCCGGTGCCCGAGGCGGTCCCGTTTTGTCCCACGGCGATCGGAGGTGAGGGGGAGGCCATCCGTTCGTGGCCCCCCCCTCGCGATCGCCGCCGGCCAATCAGATTACTTCCTTTGCTGCTGTATGCTAAACAGCAGCAAAGGAAATGATGTCATCTCTCCTCGGCTCGGTATTCCGTTGCAGCGCCGAGGAGAGAAGACTTCACTGTAAGTGCACCAACACTACACAACACAGTAGAACATGCCAGGCACACAAAACACCCCGATCCCCCCCCCCCCCCGATCGCCCCCCGATCCCCCCCCAATCACCCCCCCCCCTCCCTGTCACAAACTGACACCAGCAGTTTTTTTTTTTTTCTGATTACTGCATTGGTGTCAGTTTGTGACAGTTACAGTGTTGGGACAGTTAGTATTACCCCCGTTTAGGTCTAGGGTACCCCCCTAACCCCCCCTAATAAAGTTTTAACCCCCTGATCACCCCCTGTCACCAGTGTCACTAAGCGATCATTTTTCTGATCGCTGTATTAGTGTCGCTGGTGACGCTAGTTAGTGAGGTAAATATTTAGGTTCGCCGTCAGCGTTTTATAGCGACAGGGACCCCCATATACTACCTAATAAATGTTTTAACCCCTTGATTGCCCTCTAGTTAACCCTTTCACCACTGATCACTGTATAACTGTTACGGGTGACGCTGGTTAGTTTGTTTATTTTTTATAGTGTCAGGGCACCCGCCGTTTATTACCGAATAAAGGTTTAGCCCCCCGGTCGCCCGGCGGTGATATGCGTCGCCCCAGGCAGCGTCAGATTAGCGCCAGTACCGCTAACACCCACGCACGCAGCATACGCCTCCCTTAGTGGTATAGTATCTGTACGGATCAATATCTGATCCGATCAGATCTATACTAGCGTCCCCAGCAGTTTAGGGTTCCCAAAAACGCAGTGTTAGCGGGATCAGCCCAGATACCTGCTAGCACCTGCGTTTTGTCCCTCCGCCCGGCCCACCCAAGTGCAGTATCGATTGATCACTGTCACTTACAAAACACTAAACGCATAACTGCAGCGTTCGCAGAGTCAGGCCTGATCCCTGCGATCGCTAACATTTTTTTTGGTAGCATTTTGGTGAGCTGGCAAGCACCAGCCCCAGGCAGCGTCAGGTTAGCGCCAGTACCACTGACACCCACGCACGTACCATACACCTCCCTTAGTGGTATAGTATCTGATCGGATCAATATCTGGTCCGATCAGATCTATACTGGCGTCCCCAGCAGTTTAGGGTTCCCAAAAACGCAGTGTTAGCGGGATCAGCCCAGATACCTGCTAGCACCTGCGTTGTGCCCCTCCGCCCGGCCCAGCCCAGCCCACCCAAGTGCAGTATCGATCGATCACTGTCACTTACAAGGCACTAAACGCATAACTGCAGCGTTCGCAGAGTCAGGCCTGATCCCTGCGATCGCTAACAGTTTTTTTGGTAGCATTTTGGTGAACTAGCAAGCACCGTCCCCAGGCAGCGTCAGGTTAGCGCCAGTACCACTAACACCCACGCACGCAGCATACGCCTCCTTTAGTGGTATAGTATCTGAACGGATCAACATCTGATCCGATCAGATCTATACTAGCGTCCCCAGCAGTTTAGGGTTCCCAAAAACGCAGTGTTAGCGGGATTAGCCCAGATATTTGCTAGCACCTGCGTTTTGCCCTCCGCCCGGCCCAGCCCAGCCCACCCAAGTGCAGTATCGATCGATCACTGTCACTTACAAAACACTAAACGCATAACTGCAGCGTTTGCAGAGTCAGGCCTGATCCCTGCGATCGCTAACAGTTTTTTTGGAAGCTTTTTATTGAACTGGCAAGCACCAGCGGCCTAGTATACCCCGGTCGTAGTCAAACCAGCGCTGCAGTAACACTTGGTGACGTGGCGAGTCCCATAAGTGCAGTTCAAGCTGGTGAGGTGGCAAGCACAAGTAGCGTCCCGCTGCCACCAAAAAGACAAACACAGGCCCGTCATGCCCATAGTGCCCTTCCTGCTGCATTCGCCAATCCTAATTGGGAACACACCGCTTCTGCAGCGCCCGTACTTCCCCCATTCACATCCCCAACCAAATGCAGTTAGCTGCATGAGAGGCATTTTTATGTGCTCCCGAGTACCCCTACCCAACGAACCCCCCCAAAAAGATGTTGTGTCTGCAGCAAGCGCGAATATAGGCGTGACACTCGCTATTATTGTCCCTCCTGTCCTGACAATCCTGGTCTTTGCATTGGTGAATGTTTTGAACGCTACCATGCACTAGTTGAGTATTAGCGTAGGGTACAGCATTGCACAGACTAGGCACACTTTCACAGGGTCTCCCAAGATGCCATCGCATTTTGAGAGACCCGAACCTGGAACCGTTACAGTTATAAAAGTTAGTTACAAAAAAAGTGTAAAAAAAAAATATATATATATAAAATAAAAAAAAATAGTTGTCGTTTTATTGTTCTCTCTCTCTATTCTCTCTCTCTATTGTTCTGCTCTTTTTTTACTGTATTCTATTCTGCAGTGTTTTATTGTTATTGTTATTGTTATTATGTTTTATCATGTTTGTTTTTCAGGTTTGTAATTATTTATACTTTACTGTTTACTGTGCTTTATTGTTAACCATTTTTTTGTCTTCAGGTACGCCATTCACAACTTTGAGTGGTTATACCAGAATGATGCCTGCAGGTTTAGGTATCATCTTGGTATCATTCTTTTCAGCCAGCGGTCGGCTTTCATGTAAAAGCAATCCTAGCGGCTAATTAGCCTCTAGACTGCCTTTACAAGCCGTGGGAGGGAATGCCCCCCCCCCCCACCGTCTTCCGTGTTTTTCTCTGGCTCTCCTGTCTCAACAGGGAACCTGAGAATGCAGCCGGTGATTCAGCCAGCTGACCATAGAGCTGATCAGAGACAAGAGTGGCTCCAAACATCTCTATGGCCTAAGAAACCGGAAGCTACGAGCATTTTATGACTTAGATTTCGCCGGATGTAAATAGCGCCATTGGGAAATTGGGGAAGCATTTTATCACACCGATCTTGGTGTGGTCAGATGCTTTGAGGGCAGAGGAGAGATCTAGGGTCTAATAGACCCCAATTTTTTCAAAAAAGAGTATCAAAAAAGATATTTACATTCCCCGAGATAACAATAAAAATGATTAAAAAAAAAAAAAATGAAAGGAACAGTTTAAAAATAAGATAAAAAAGCAAAAAAATAATAAAGAAAAAAAAAAAAAAAAAAAAGCACCCCTGTCGCCCCCTGCTCTTGCGCTAAGGCGAACGCAAGCGGCGGTCTGTCGTCAAACGTAAACAGCAATTGCACCATGCATGTGAGGTATCGCCGCGAAGGTCAGATCGAGGGCAGTAATTTTTGCAGTAGACCTCCTCTGCAAATCTAAAGTGGTAACCTGTAAAGGCTTTTAAAGGCTTTTAAAAATGTATTTATTTTGTTGCCACTGCACGTTTGTGCGCAATTGTAAAGCATGTCATGTTTGGTATCCATGTACTCGGCCTAAGATCATCTTTTTAATTTCATCAAACATTTGGGCAATATAGTGTGTTTTAGTGCATTAAAATTTAAAAAAGTGTGTTTTTTCCCCAAAAAATGCGTTTGAAAAATCGCTGCGCAAATACTGTGTGGGAAAAAAAAATGAAACACCCACCATTTTAATCTGTAGGGCATTTGCTTTAAAAAATATATAATGTTTGGGGGTTCAAAGTAATTTTCTTGCAAAAAAAAAAAACTTTTTCATGTAAAAAATAAGTGTCAGAAAGGGCTTTGTCTTCAAGTGGTTAGAAGAGTGGGTAATGTGTGACATAAGCTTCTAAATGTTGTGCATAAAATGCCAGAACAGTTCAAAACCCCCCCAAATGACCCCATTTTGGAAAGTAGACACCCCAAGCTATTTGCTGAGAGGCATGTCGAGTCCATGGAATATTTTATATTGCGACACAAGTTGCGGGAAAGAGACAAATTTTTTTTTTTTTTTTTTGCACAAAGTTGTCACTAAATGATATATTGCTCAAACATGCCATGGGAATATGTGAAATTACACCCCAAAATACATTCTGCTGCTTCTCCTGAGTACGGGGATACCACATGTGTGAGACTTTTTGGGAGCCTAGCCGCGTACGGGACCCCGAAAACCAAGCACCGCCTTCAGGCTTTCTAAGGGCGTGAATTTTTTGATTTCACTCTTCACTGCCTATCACAGTTTCGGAGGCCATGGTATGCCCAGGTGGCACAAACCCCCCCCCAAATGACCCCATTTTGGAAAGTAGACACCCCAAGCTATTTGCTGAGAGGTATAGTGAGTATTTTGCAGACCTCACTTTTTGTCACAAAGTTTTGAAATTTGAAAAAAGAAAAAAAAAAAAGTTTTTTCTTGTCTTTCTTCATTTTCAAAAACAAATGAGAGCTGCAAAATACTCACCATGCCTCTCAGCAAATAGCTTGGGGTGTCTACTTTCCAAAATGGGGTCATTTGGGGGGGTTTTGTGCCACCTGGGCATTCCATGGCCTCCGAAACGGTGATAGGCAGTGAAGAATAAAATCAAAAATTCACGCCCTTAAAAACGCTGAAGGCGGTGATTGGTTTTCGGGGCCCCGTACGCGGCTAGGCTCCCAAAAAGTCCCACACATGTGGTATCCCCATACTCAGGAGAAGCAGCAGAATGTATTTTGGGGTGCAATTCCACATATGCCCATGGCCTGTGTGAGCAATATATCATTTAGTGACAACTTTGTGCAAAAAAAAAAAAAAGTGTCACTTTCCCGCAACTTGTGTCAAAATATAAAATATTCCATGGACTCAATATGCCTCTCAGCAAATAGCTTGGGGTGTCTACTTTCCAAAATGGGGTCATTTGGGGGGGGTTGTGCCACCTGGGCATTCCATGGCCTCCGAAACTGTGATAGGCAGTGAAGAGTGAAATCAAAAAGTTACACCCTTAGAAATCCTGAAGGCGGTGATTGGTTTTTGGGGTCCCATACGCGGCTAGGCCCCCAAAAAGTCCCACACATGTGGTATCCCCGTACTCAGGAGAAGTAGCTGAATATATTTTGGGGTGCAATTCCACATAGGCCCATGGCCTGTGTGAGCAATATATCATTTAGTGACAACTTTTTGTAAATATTTTTTTTTTTTTTGTCATTATTCAATCACTTGGGACAAAAAAAATAAATATTCAATAGGTTCAACATGCCTATCAGCAATTTCCTTGGGGTGTCTACTTTCCAAAATGGGGTCATTTGGGGGGGTTTTGTACTGCCCTGCCATTTTAGCACCTCAAGAAATGACAGTCATAAACTAAAAGCTGTGTAAATTCCAGAAAATGTACCCTAGTTTGTAGACGCTATAACTTTTGCGCAAACCAATAAATATACGCTTATTGACATTTTTTTTACCAAAGACATGTGGCCGAATACATTTTGGCCTAAATGTATGACTAAAATTGAGTTTATTGGATTTTTTTTATAACAAAAAGTAGAAAATATCATTTTTTTTCAAAATTTTCGGTCTTTTTCCGTTTATAGCGCAAAAAATAAAAACTGCAGAGGTGATCAAATACCATCAAAAGAAAGCTCTATTTGTGGGAAGAAAAGGACGCAAATTTCGTTTGGGTACAGCATTGCATAACCGCGCAATTAGCAGTTAAAGCGACGCAGTGCCAAATTGGAAAAAGACCTCTGGTCTTTAGGCAGCATAATGGTCCGGGGCTCAAGTGGTTAATCTTTGCAAGCCCTCAAAAGTGCTTATATTAATTTACCACAGTGCTCTCCCATTAGATATGAGCTCAACTCATGATTTGTGACCTCACACTTAAGTTTGGTCAAAAACAGCCTTTTAGTCACCTTGAACTAGTTAAACTTGCTTTCCTCCTTTGCGTCCTGTCAGTTTTTTCCTCCACCATTGCTCGGTATCCTCAGTCCCTATGAAACATAATCCCACTTCATGGCTGCTTTCTCTTTGAAGACTTTACTGTTTGCTTCACCTTTCTTCTCACACTGATTTCTCAATCGGAAAGTCTGTACTCATCATCGTGATGAGTACAGACCTTTCAGAAGCTCGCCGGTGTCTCTCGGGCTTACCGTTTCCACTGGTTTGTCCAAGAAACAATCTGATGGTGCGGCCGGCTGCTCCCACTGGCGATCAAAGAGTAGATCCTCTTTGATTGCCTCTATGGTCTTGGAGGAAGGGTGGAAGTAAATTTTTTTTTTACAGCAAAAAAATAAAAAAAATGTGATTCCTTCTTTTTTTTTTTCTTTTAAATGTAAAAAAGAGATTTGGGGTCTTCCTGACCCCAGATCTCTCCATAAAGAGGACATGTCATGCTTATTTTTATTACCAGGGATGTTTACATTCCTTGTAATAGGAAAAAGGTGATCAAAAATAAAAAAAAAATAAAGGAACAGTGTAAAAATAAAAAAATAATAAGTAAAATAAATAAGAATTTTTTTTTAAGTGCCCCTATCCCTTCGTGCTCGTGCGCACAAACGAACGCATACGTAAGTCACGCACGCATATGTAAGTCGTATTTGCACCACACATGTGAGCTATCGCCACGAACGTTAGAGCAAGAGCAATAATTCTAGCACTAGATCTCCTCTAAACAGGTAACCTGTAAAAAATGTTAAAAGGTCGCCTATGGAGATTTTTAAGTACCGTAGTTTGGCGCAATTCCATGAATGTGAATTTTAAAGCGTGACATGTTAGGTAGCTATTCGCTCGACATAACATCACCTTTCATATTTTACAAAACAATTGGGGTATATATATTTTTTTAATTCATTAAAGTTTATTTTTTACAAAACAATTCTGTTTGCAAAACCGCTGCGCAAATACCGTGTGATATAAAAAATTGCAACGATCGCCATTTTATTCCCTAGGGTTTCTGCTAAAAAAATGTAAAATGCCCAGATGGATTTATAATGACCAAGTGGGATTTGTGTCAGGATGGGAGAGGGAAGATAATTAAAACATTATTCCTGATCCATGAAGTTAAACATAAAGGGGACCCAGTTCTACTCCTGTCAATGGATGCTGAGAAAGCTTTTGACAGGGTAGACCGGGGATTCATGCTTGCAACCCTGAGACACTTAGGAATAGGGAATAAGAGGATGCAATGGATTAGGACATTATACCAACATCCAACATTGAAAATTAGGATAGATGGAAACCCATCTCCATCCATGGAATTATTCAATGGAACCAGGCAAGGGTGCCCCCTCTCGTTGATCTTGTTTGTACTCGCCCTGGAGCCCCTGCTGATGACAATCCAGGAGTGTGGGGACATCAGGGGAGTGGGAATCGGGGAGAAGAAGCACAAGGTGGCTGCATATGCAGACAATATTCTTTTTTACATTTCATACCCCAGGCTGACACTACCAAATCTAATGGAGCAAATATAGAGACATGGGTCACTATCAATTTTTTAAATTAATACAAATAGAAATTTTGAATATTACAGTCCAGTTGAGAGAGAAGTTGGCAATCCGGCCCATGTTACCCTTTGTGTGGCGTAAGGAAGAACTGGGATATCTTAGAATCAAATTTACAACATCATTGAGGGGACTGTATAAGGCTAACTACATTCCCCCATCTAATGAAATCAAAGAAAATTTAAACTCCCTTAAATATAGACCCATCTCATACTTGGGCAGAATAAATACATTAAAATTAGTATCATGCCCAAAGTGTTGTATAAATTCCAAATGCTCCCAATTTCCCTTCCGCAAGAATATTTTAAGGAACTTAGAACTCTAATATTGAAATATATATGGGCACACAGACGCCCTAGAATTTCATATGCTGTGCTGACTAAGGAGAAGAAAGCAGGTGGGCTGGCATTGCCAGATGCTAAAAAATATTATCAGACGGTTACTACTTCACGATTAACAGATTGGATTCATAATAATAAAAATAAAAGTTGGGTTGAGATAGAGTTTGCACTAAGTAAAGTAGATCTAGGTAAGATGGTTTGGATTCCACAAACCCACTGACAGAGAATGTTTTTAGGATATGGGATAATGTATGTAGGTATTATCACTAGGAGCAAAATTCACCTCTGATTTCATTATTGGATACAAATTATTTTACACCTGGGAAAGAGGATTATTTTTTACTTTGTTAGATGGGTAAAAAAGGAGTTTATACAGTTACAAGATGTGAAGTGGTGATAGGAGACAGGATTTGGACATTTTTTGAACTAAAGCAAAAATGAGGTAGTATGCCTCTGGATAAATGGAGATATGCACAAATACAACACTTCACACAAATGATACCACAGCCACTACGCAGAAAAGATAAACTTACGCCAGTAGAAAAATTGTTTAGTTCTCCATATAGTGTTCAGCATAGCATATTAAAAAATATATAAGATGCTAATGAAAGAAATAGAACAGGAATTTCCACCTTATCTTGGAAAGTGGGAGCAAGAACTGGGAATAAGACTAAATGGGCACCAGAAGAGGAAAATATTAAAAATAGCATGTTGTATCTCAAGGCATGTTAAAGTGGTTGTATAGTCTTTTTTTAAACTTTTACCTACAGGTAAGCCTATAATAAAGCTTACCTGTAGGTTAAAAAAATATCTCCTAAAAACGCCTCGTTCTAAGGTAAGTATTTCATAATGAGCTAGTATGTGGTGCATACTAGCTCATTATGCCTTTTGCTTTACAGGTGTAAAAAAAAAAAAAAAAAATTTTTAGCGAGTATACAACCGCTTTAAGAAGACAGAAATGAGTTTCAGATTCATGGCTAGATGGTATGTGACCCCGATGAGAGCTCAGATCTTTGGGGTGGACGCATCCACTCTATGTTGGAAGGAATGAGGTTCGGCGGAGACCTTTACACACCTATGGTGAGAATGTACTTAAATACAGACCTTCTGGAAGGAGATCATCGAGGTTATTCAGGAAATAACAGGGGAATACATGCAGGCTGAACCCTGGGGATGTTTATTTTATAAAACTGTTAAGTCTTTAGCACAACATAGGAGATCCTTGATACCACACCTGTTAAATGCAGCTAAGGGTTTGATACCCAGATATTGGCGAACAACAAAAACCCCAAAAAAGCGTGAGGGAATGGATTCTAAAAATTTACCAGATTTGTTCCACTGAAAGGACTATACACAAAGGGGAAGATCGAATAGAGAGATATAATGAAATCTGGGAAAACGGTTGGCTTTCAAGAAATCGTGGCAGTACTTGGAAACGTGTGATTCAGGAGATTGAGAATATATAGGAATATTTATATTTCGAGCATGTAGAAAATTGATTAGCTGTGAAAGAATAAAAGAAGAAGAGGAGGGGAGCCTGGAGGGGAGAAGGAGGGTATGGGGAGCGGGTTTTTAATTTTTTTTTGGGGGGGGGGGTTGGAAACTACGAGAGCGGGACTATAGATGGTATATCTATGTGTGGGTGAGATAATGCCTGTAATGATGTCCTTCTCTTTTGAAAATAAATAAAGATTATTGAATACAAAAAAATATATATATAATGTTTAGGGGTGATAAGTAATTTTCTAGAAAAAAAAAAAATACTTAAACTTGTAAACAAAAAGTGCAAGAAAAAGCCTGACCTTCAAGTGCTTAAAAAAAAATATATTTAAATATTTCTTACCTGATGTTTCTTAGGAGAAGGCTTTATGTCTGACGGGAAGCATTTCTGAATTTCAAAGAGGGTTTGATAGGGTTAGTTTCCTTTCATTGACATACAGTGAAGCAGCATCTAAGGCTGGGTTGACACTATTGCGAATTGGATGGGGCTTACAACGCATCCAATTCACAGAACATTTGAAAACATGTTGTTTTCAATGGGTCTGGTTCACATATGTGAGTTGCATCCACACTCCGCATTGCACAAAATTCATGTGTGTATTCTAGGCAGTGAGGTGCGAATTGCAGGCACATAATCTTCAGTGAGAACGCATCTGATTGGCAGATGTGTTCCGTTCTGAACAGGAATTCTCTCCCCCTCCTCCTACACCTCCTCCCTCTCTCTGATCCGCTGATCCTACAATGGAGAGGAACCGCTGAATGAATCATTTATATCTTCGCAGGGAAACCGGAGCTGCAATTCGCACCGGACTAGAGTGAATCCAGCCTTATAGGGCGTACACACGGTCGGACTTTGTTCGGACATTCCGACAACAAAATCCATGGATTTTTTCCGACGGATGTTGGCTCAAACTTGTCTTGCATACACACGGTCACACAAAGTTGTCGGAAAATCCGATCGTTCTGAACGCGGTGACGTAAAACACGTACGTCGGGACTATAAACGGGGCAGTGGCCAATAGCTTTCATCTCTTTATTTATTCTGAGCATGCGTGGCACTTTGTCCGTCGGATTTGTGTACACACGATCGGAATTTCCGACAACGGATTTTGTTGTCGGAAAATTTTATCTCCTGCTCTCCAACTTTGTGTGTCGGAAAATCCGATGGAAAATGTCCGATGGAGCCCACACACGGTCGGAATTTCCGACAACACGCTCCGATCGGACATTTTCCATCGGAAAATCCGACCGTGTGTACGGGGCATTATTCTTAAAAGCTGATCTCCTGCCTTACTATCACTTTAACTGGTTCATTTGAACCAATTTGGGCTCTATTTGTGGGAAACAAATGACATCAATTTTATTTGGGTATGATCGCGCAATTGTCAGTTAAAGTAACGCAGTGCCGTATCTCAAAAAATGGCCTAGTCATGAAGAGGAGTAAATCTTACAGAGGTCAAGCGGTCAATTCACCAAAGAAAGAAAGTTCACAGTGTTTAGTCCCTTCTTCTACCTTCCAATTCAACATGTTTCACCCTATAGAAAGCATATTTATGGAGACAATAGTTGCCCTCTATAGGGCGAAATGTGTTGGAACGTGAGGTAGCCAGGAGGGACTGCACGCTGTAAACTTTCTTTTTTGGGTGAACTACCCTGTTTCCCCGAAAATAAGACCTAGCGTGATTGTCGGTCTTGGCTGCAATATAAGCCCTACCCCCCAAATAAGCCCTACCCTGTTTCCCTGAAAATAAGCCCTACCCTGAAAATAAGACCTACAAGGACTTTAACTAGGGCTTATTTGGGGGGTAGGGCTTATATTGCAGCCATCACCGACAATCACGCTAGGTCTTATTTTCGGGGAAACAGGGTAATATTGCTTCAGATCAGTGATATCATCTGTGGCCTGTTATTTCTCTTTGACAAGTGGTCTTGCAGAGAGGGAATGCGCTCTCAGGCGCATACCCAGAAGTACGAATGGAGAGAGGAGCTTCGGAGTGGCACGTTCAGTATTGCTTCCCCAAATTTTGCCTAGTATGTGTATTTACTATGATCAGCAGCCCCATCTAGTGGCCATAGTGTGCTATTTTCTTGATTGAGGCATTACATGGAATTACCATACTATGACCACCAGATGGACCTGACATAAGAAGAAAAACATATTAGGTTTATTTAGGATTATTTGTGTTAACTGTGCTTGATCACACAGCAATTTTTTTTTAACAACTATGTATTTTGTTTTGATTTCTTTTGTGTGCTTTCTTGTTATAGTAACCCACTGTACTATAGTTGCATCATTCTTTGCACATTTTAGCTTATATGTGATTTTAGTATTTATATCTTCCCAACAGCACAGAAATACCCACAGGCACCTGAATGAATTCCTCTGCAGCGAATGCTGGAGACACAAAGGGGCTGATGTGTTCATTCTAATTCTGGCAGGCTGTTGCTGGTAAAATAACAATGCCATTCTTGTGTCACATTTATTTTAATTACCTAAAAATTAAAAAAAAATTAAAAATCAAACAGACCTTTGTCTTCCATTTCCAGGATTCTCATTCACAGCCCGTCTCTTCCTAAGTCACTTCTTTCTTTCCAAAATTTTAGAGAACTGTATATAACTTAACACATCAAAAACAATTGGGCATTCGTTCTGGAATCCTAAACGTTTTATTTATGAACAAATTAAATTGCTATAAAATTCTCAGATAGCAACAGAGCTTAGAGGAAAAGGGAGCATGCATGATTCATTACTAGGGCCCACGCTATACAGATCTAGGAGGATTTTCTTTGAATTCTTTTTAATAAAGTTTTGCACTTTTACATTACCATCCATCAATCTGGAGCACAATCCACACCTAGGTATACAGCTTAAAGTGATATTAAACCTAGGGTTGCCACCTTTTCTTCAAGTCAAACCCGAACACTTTAGCGGCGCACAGCAATTTTTTTTATAGTATAACCACTTGCCGACCGCCGCACGACTATATACGTCGGCAGAATGGCACGGGCAGGCAAAAGGACTTACAGGTACGTCCTTGCCTGCCCGCGGGTGGGGGGTCCGATCGGACCCCCCCCGGTGCCTGCGGCGGTCGGCAAATCTCCCACGGCGATCGGTGGTGAGGGGGAGGCCACCCATTCGTGGCCCCCCCCTCGCGATCGCTCCCAGCCAATGGGATCATTTCCCTGCCTCTGTATTGTACACAGAGGCAGAGGAAATGATGTCATCTCTCCTCGGCTCGGCATTTTCCGTTCCGGGCCGAGGAGAGAAGACTGCAATGTGAGTGCACCAACACACACACACAGTAGAACATGCCAGGCACACAAAACACCCCGATCCCCCCCCCGATCGCCCCCCCGATCCCCCCCCAATCACCCCCCCCCCCCGTCACAAACTGACACCAAGCTGTTTTTTTTTGTTTTTTTTCTGATTACTGTATTGGTGTCAGTTTGTGACAGTTACAGTGTTAGGGCAGTGAGTGTTAGGCCCCCTTTAGGTCTAGGGTACCCCCCTAACCCCCCCTAATAAAGTTTTAACCCCTTGATCACCCCCCGTCACCAGTGTCGCTAAGCGATCATTTTTCTGATCGCTGTATTAGTGTCGCTGGTGATGCTAGTTAGTGAGGTAAATATTTAGGTTCGCCGTCAGCGTTTTATAGCGACAGGGACACCCATATACTACCTAATAAATGTTTTAACCCCTTGATTGCCCCCTAGTTAACCCTTTCACCACTGATCACTGTATAACCGTTACGGGTGACGCTGGTTAGTTTGTTTATTTTTTATAGTGTCAGGGCACCCGCCGTTTATTACCGAATAAAGATTTAGCCCCCTGATCGCCCGGCGGTGATATGCGTCGCCCCAGGCAGCGTCAGATTAGCGCCAGTACCGCTAACACCCACGCACGCAGCATACGCCTCCCTTAGTGGTATAGTATCTGTACAGATCAATATCTGATCCGATCAGATCTATACTAGCGTCCCCAGCAGTTTAGGGTTCCCAAAAACGCAGTGTTAGCGGGATCAGCCCAGATACCTGCTAGCACCTGCATTTTGCCCCTCCGCCCGGCTCGGCCCAGCCCACCCAAGTGCAGTATCGATCGATCACTGTCACTTACAAAACACTAAACGCATAACTGCAGCGTTCGCAGAGTCAGGCCTGATCCCTGCGATCGCTAACAGTTTTTTTGGTAGCGTTTTGGTGAAATGGCAAGCACCAGCCCCAGGCAGCGTCAGGTTAGTGCCAGTAGCGCTATCACCCACGCACCGTACACCTCCCTTAGTGGTATAGTATCTGAACGGATCAATATCTGATCCGATCAGATCTATACTAGCGTCCCCAGCAGTTTAGGATTCCCAAAAACGCAGTGTTAGCGGGATCAGCCCAGATACCTGCTAGCACCTGCGTTTTGCCCCTCCGCCCGGCCCAGCCCAGCCCACCCAAGTGCAGTATCGATCGATCACTGTCACTTACAAAACACTAAACGCATAACTGCAGTGTTCGCAGAGTCAGGCCTGATCCCTGCAATCGCTAACAGTTTTTTTGGTAGCGTTTTGGTGAACTGGCAAGCACCAGCCCCAGGCAGCGTCAGGTTAGTGCCAGTAGCGCTAACACCCACGCACGCACCGTACACCTCCCTTAGTGGTATAGTATCTGAACGGATCAATATCTGATCTGATCAGATCTATACTGGCGTCCCCAGCAGTTTAGGGTTCCCAAAAACGCAGTGTTAGTGGGATCAGCCCAGATACCTGCTAGCACCTGCGTTTTGCCCCTCCGCCCGGCCCAGCCCAGCCCACCCAAGTGCAGTATCGATCGATCACTGTCACTTACAAAACACTAAACGCATAACTGCAGCGTTCGCAGAGTCAGGCCTGATCCCTGCGATCGCTAACAGTTTTTTTGGTAGCGTTTTGGTGAACTGGCAAGCGCCAGCGGCCTAGTACACCCCGGTCGTAGTCAAACCAGCACTGCAGTAACACTTGGTGACGTGGCGAGTCCCATAAGTGCAGTTCAAGCTGGTGAGGTGGCAAGCACAAGTAGTGTCCTGCTGCCACCAAAAAGACAAACACAGGCCCGTCGTGCCCATAGTGCCCTTCCTGCTGCATTCGCCAATCCTAATTGGGAACCCACCACTTCTGCAGCGCCCGTACTTCCCCCATTCACATCCCCAACCAAATGCAGTCGGCTGCATGAGAGGCATTTTTATGTCCTCCCGAGTACCCCTACCCAACGAACCCCCCCAAAAAAGATGTTGTGTCTGCAGCAAACGCGGATATAGGCGTGACACCCGCTATTATTGTCCCTCCTGTCAATCCTGGTCTTTGCATTGGTGAATGTTTTGAACGCTACCATTCACTAGTTGAGTATTAGCGTAGGGTACAGCATTGCACAGACTAGGCACACTTTCACAGGGTCTCCCAAGATGCCATCGCATTTTGAGAGACCCGAACCTGGAACCGGTTACAGTTATAAAAGTTACAGTTACAAAAAAAGTGTAAAAAAAAAAAAAAACACAAACAAAAATATAAAATAAAAAATAATAGTTGTCGTTTTATTGTTCTCTCTCTATTCTCTCTCTCTCTATTCTTCTGCTCTTTTTTACTGTATTCTATTCTGCAATGTTTTATTGTTATTATGTTTTATCATGTTTGCTTTTCAGGTCTGCAATTTTTTATACTTTACCGTTTACTGTGCTTTATTGTTAACCATTTTTTTGTCTTCAGGTACAGCATTCACGACTTTGAGTGGTTATACCAGAATGATGCTTGCAGGTTTAGGTATCATCTTGGTATCATTCTTTTCAGCCAGCGGTCGGCTTTCATGTAAAAGCAATCCTAGCGGCTAATTAGCCTCTAGACTGCTTTTACAAGCAGTGGGAGAGAATGCCCCCCCCCCACCGTCTTCCGTGTTTTTCTCTGGCTCTCCTGTCTCAACAGGGAACCTGAGAATGCAGCCGGTGATTCAGCCAGCTGACCATAGAGCTGATCAGAGACCAGAGTGGCTCCAAACATCTCTATGGCCTAAGAAACCGGAAGCTACGAGCATTTTATGACTTAGATTTCGCCGGATGTAAACAGCGCCATTGGGAAATTGGGGAAGCATTTTATCACACCGATCTTGATGTGGTCAGATGCTTTGAGGGCAGAGGAGAAATCTAGGGTCTAATAGACCCCAATTTTTTCAAAAAAGAGTACCTGTCACTACCTATTGCTATCATAGGGGATATTTACATTCCCTGAGATAACAATAAAAATGATTAAAAAAAAAAAAAAATGAAAGGAACAGTTTTAAAATAAGATAAAAAAGCAAAAAAATAATAAAGAAAAAAAAAAAAAAAAAAAAAAAAAAAAAAAGCACCCCTGTCCCCCCTGCTCTCGCGCTAAGGCGAACGCAAGCGTCGGTCTGGCGTCAAATGTAAACAGCAATTGCACCATGCATGTGAGGTATCACCGCGACGGTCAGATCGAGGGCAGTAATTTTAGCAGTAGACCTCCTCTGTAAATCTAAAGTGGTAACCTGTAAAGGCTTTTAAAGGCTTTTAAAAATGTATTTATTTTGGTGCCACTGCACGTTTGTGCGCAATTGTAAAGCATGTCATGTTTGGTATCCATGTACTCGGCCTAAGATCATCTTTTTTATTTCATCAAACATTTGGGCAATATAGTGTGTTTTAGTGCATTAAAATGTAAAAAAGTGTGTTTTTTCCCCAAAAAATGCGTTTGAAAAATCGCTGCGCAAATACTGTGTGAAAAAAAAAAATTAAACACCCACCATTTTAATCTGTAGGGCATTTGCTTTAAAAATATATATAATGTGTGGGGGTTCAAAGTAATTTTCTTGCAAAAAAAAAAAATTTTTTCATGTAATCAAAAAGTGTCAGAAAGGGCTTTGTCTTCAAGTGGTTAGAAGAGTGGGTGATGTGTGACATAAGCTTCAAAATGTTGTGCATAAAATGCCAGGACAGTTCAAACCCCCCCCAAATGACCCCATTTTGGAAAGTAGACACCCCAAGCTATTTGCTGAGAGGCATGTCGAGTCCATGGAATATTTTATATTGTGACACAAGTTGCGGGAAAGAGACAAATTTTTTATTTTTTTTTTTTTTTTTGCACAAAGTTGTCACTAAATGATATATTGCTCAAACATGCCATGGGAATATGTGAAATTACACCCCAAAATACATTCTGCTGCTTCTCCTGAGTACGGGGATACCACATGTGTGAGACTTTTTGGGAGCCTAGCCGCGTATGGGACCCCGAAAACCAAGCACCGCCTTCAGGCTTTCTAAGGGGGTAAATTTTTGATTTCACTCTTCACTGCCTATCACAGTCTCGGAGGCCATGGAATGCCCAGGTGGCACAACCCCCCCCCAAATGACCCCATTTTGGAAAGTAGACACCCAAAGCTATTTGCTGAGAGGTATAGTGAGTATTTTGCAGACCTCACTTTTTGTCACAAAGTTTTGAAAATTAAAAAAAGAAAAAAAAAATTTTTTTTTTTGTCTTTCTTCATTTTCAAAAACAAATGAGAGCTGCAAAATACTCACCATGCCTCTCAGCAAATAGCTTGGGGTGTCTACTTTCCTAAATGGGGTCATTTGAGGGGGGTTTGTGCCACCTGGGCATTCCATGACCTCCGAAACTGTGATAGGCAGTGAAGAGTGAAATCAAAAATGTACACCCTTAGAAATCCTGAAGGCGGTGATTGGTTTTCGGGGTCCCGTACGCGGCTAGGCTCCTAAAAAGTCTCACAAATGTGGTATCCCCGTACTCAAGAGAAGCAGCAGAATGTATTTTGGGGTGCAATTCCACATATGCCCATGACCTGTGTGAGCAATATATCATTTAGTGACAACTTTGTGCAAAAAAAATAAAAAAATAAAAAATAAATTGTCACTTTCCCGCAACTTGTGTCAAAATATAAAATATTCCATGGACTCAACATGCCTCTCAGCAAATAGCTTGGGGTGTCTACTTTCCAAAATGGGGTCATTTGGGGGGGGTTTGTGCCATCTGGGCATTTTATGGCCTTCAAAACTGTGATAGGTAGTGAGGAGTAAAATCAAAAATGTACGCCCTTAGAAATCCTGAAGGCAGTGATTGGTTTTCGGGGCCCCGTATGCGGCTAGGCTCCCAAAAAGTCCCACACATGTGGTATCCCCATACTCAGGAGAAGCAGCTAAATGTATTTTGGGGTGCAATTCCACATATGCCCATGGCCTGTGTGAGCAATATATCATTTAGTGACAACTTTTTGTAATTTTTTTTTTTTTTTTTTGTCATTATTCAATCACTTGGGACAAAAAAAATGAATATTCAATGGGCTCAAAATGCCTCTCAGCAATTTCCTTGGGGTGTCTACTTTCCAAAATGGGGTGATTTGTGGGGGTTTTGTACTGCCCTGCCATTTTAGCACCTCAAGAAACGACATAGGCAGTCATAAATTAAAGGCTGTGTAAATTCCAGAAAATGTACCCTAGTTTGTAGGCGCTATAACTTTTGCGCAAACCAATAAATATACACTTATTGACATTTTTTTTATCAAAGACATGTGGCCAAATACATTTTGGCCTAAATGTATGACTAAAATTGAGTTTATTGGATTTTTTTTAGAACAAAAAGTAGAAAATATCATTTTTTTTCAAAATTTTCGGTCTTTTTCCGTGTATAGCGCAAAAAATAAAAACGGCAGAGGTGATCAAATACCATCAAAAGAAAGCTCTATTTGTGGGAAGAAAAGGACGCAAATTTCGTTTGGGTACAGCATTGCATGACCGCGCAATTAGCAGTTAAAGCGTCGCAGTGCCAAATTGTAAAAAGTGCTCTGGTCAGGAAGGGGGTAAATCCTTCCGGGGCTGAAGTGGATAAACTATACATATATTTTGCAATTAAATAACATTTCTAATCATATGAATTTAATCACAAGAGTCCCCTTTTTCATCCGAGTCCACAGAGTTCCCCTTTACATCAGAGTCCACAGAGTTCCCCTTTACATATGAATCCGCAGAGTTCCCCATTACATCAGAGTCCACAGAGTTCTACTTTACATCAGAGTCCACAGAGTTCCCCTTTACATATGAATCTGCAGAGTTCCCCTTTACATATGAATCCGCAGAGTTCCCTTTTACATCAGAGTCCACAGAGTTCTACTTTACATCAGAGTCCACAGAGTTCCCCTTTACATATGAATCCGCAGAGTTCCCCTTTACATCAGAGTCCACAGAGTTCTACTTTACATCAGAGTCCACAGAGTTACCCTTTACATATGAATCCACAGAGTTCCCCTTTACATCAGAGTCCACAGAGTTCTACTTTACATCAGAGTCCACAGAGTTCCCCTTTACATCAGAGTCCACAGAGTTCCCCTTTACTTATGAATCCGCAGAGTTCCCCTTTACATCAGAGTCCACAGAGTTCTACTTTACATCAGAGTCCACAGAGTTCCCCTTTACATCAGAGTCCACAGAGTTCCCCTTTACTTATGAATCCGCAGAGTTCCCCATTACATCAGAGTCCACAGAGTTCTACTTTACATCAGAGTCCACAGAGTTCCCCTTTACATATGAATCCGCAGAGTTCCCGTTTACATATGAATCCGCAGAGTTCCCCTTTACATCAGAGTCCACAGAGTTCCCCTTTACATCAGAGTCCACAGAGTTCCCCTTTACTTATGAATCCGCAGAGTTTCCTTCACTGTAAAGCAGGAATGTGCAGACTCTGATGTAAGGAAGGACTCTGGGGACTCTAACATAAGGGATGCTCTGGGAACCCTGATTTAAGGGGGAACACTGAGTACTCTGATGTACAGTGAGGACTCTGATGTAAGGGGGAACACTATGGCCTCTGGTGTAAAGGGGAACTGTTATATAAGGGCTGCTCTGAGAACCCTGATTTACCTTAGTGTACTCACTCAGAGGCAGGAGAGAGAAGGGGGGAGACTTCAGTCACAGACAGGGATGGATGGTGAGCTCACTCACCCCTTGGCACCTCTCATCCAGATGTATCTGAGGCTGCTAGACTTCAAATTTCCGGCCCCACACTTCCCTTTTCTGAGGCACAGCCCGGGGATTGGAGTGTGAGCAAACTTAAAGGGTTGGGGGGGGGGGAGGAGCAGATCGAGCCCCCTCTCCTCTCCCATCTGTATGTGGGGGGAACTGTTAGTACTGGCTTTGGAAGGTGTGAAAGAGAGTGCAACAGACACTCTCAGCTTAGACAACTGCAGCCAGCAACCCTGCTAGGAAGCCACAGTCCAATCTAAATCATGTGTCCGGGTTTCAGGCAGTTTGAAACCCGGACGTATGATTCCAAACCCAAACTATCCGGGTGAATTCCGGACAACTGGCAACCCTAATTAAACCCACAACCAAAAATGTAATATATTGCAACTTACCACTCATTAGATGTGTTGGCTGCATTAGTTTTTTTTTTTTTTTTTAGGCTCTTTTTTCCCTCTGTTCTCATCTGGTGATCTGGCCAGTAAGTCTGTTGTTTTTTTTGTTTTGTTTTTAAACAAGCTCTTTTCCAGATGTATCCATTTATAGAAATGAGACGAATCATTCAAACTGGTGACCTGACCAGTAACACACCTCCTGTGTTAGTGTGCCCCCACTCTGGATACTTCAGCTCTGCACTCTGTATACTCCCATTAACAATTGTTAAAGTGTTACTAAACCCCGGACCCTGCATTCACTATATCTGGTCTCCCACAGTACACAGAACACGGAAATGCAATTATTTTAGTAAATATAAACTGCTAAGTACCTTTTCTCATAAGCAGTATATATCAGTCTTATTACTTTTATCAGTGTCCAACCGAGCACTGGTTAAAGCTTCTAGGAGGAGTTTACATTCTTCTCTGACTGTCCTATGAGGCTGCAGGACTCCTGAACCTCTGTCTGGACAGTGCTGATCGCATGCACTCTCCCAAGTAGGGATGAGCTTCGTGTTCGAGTCGAACCCATGTTCGACTCGAACATCGGCTGTTCGATCGTTCGCCGAATTGCGAACGTTATGGGCCGTTCGCGCTAAATTCGTGTGGCGCGTCACGGCCCATAATTCACTGCGGCATCGCAGTGCATTGCTGGCTGATGATTGGCCAAGCATTCACTATGACCCGCATGCTTGGCCAATCACAGCGCCGTCAGTAGAGAGAGCTGTAATTGGCCAAAGCCAGGGTGGCTTTGGCCAATTATGGCTCAGGGGATTTAGTACACACCCCACACTATATAAGGCCGCCTGCACGGCGGCCCTGTGTAGTGTGTGTTCCGGTGTGCTGAGAGATAGAGAGAGAGAGAGACAGTGTCATTTGATTTGAGTTAGATAGATTAGGCAGAACAGTCAGTCAGTTAGCTGCACTTACAGTGTATTGTGTATATATATGCATCCCAGGTGTTGCATATATATATATACACTGTATTCAGTTTAGCTAGATCCGTTCCTGTTATCTTCTATCTAGACTATTTACATTTAATGCAGTGCGTCCTGCTCACAGTGTTCAGCTAGATCCGTTCCTGTTATCTTCTAGACTATTTACATTTAGTGCAGTGCGTCCTGCTCACAGTGTTCAGCTAGATCCGTTCCTGTTATCTTCTAGACTATTTACATTTAGTGCAGTGCGTCCTGCTCACAGTGTTCAGCTAGATCCGTTCCTGTTAAATTCCTACTGACAGGCAGGCTTGTCTGGTTACAGTATATAAAGCTACCTGAAGAAAATTACAGGTGTTCTATTTGATCCTATTAGTACCACGGTCAGGCAGCTAGACTATTTACATTTAGTGCAGTGCGTCCTGCTCACAGTGTTCAGCTAGATCCGTTCCTGTTATCTTCCTACTGACAGGCAGGCTTGTCTGGTTACAGTATATAAAGCTACCTGAAGAAAATTACAGGTGTTCTATTTGATCCTATTAGTACCACGGTCAGGCAGCTAGACTATTTACATTTAGTACAGTGCGTCCTGCTCACAGTGTACAGCTAGATCCGTTCCTGTTATCTTCCTACTGACAGGCAGGCTTGTCTGGTTACAGTATATAAAGCTACCTGAAGAAAATTACAGGTGTTCTATTTGATCCTATTAGTACCACGGTCAGGCAGCTAGACTATTTACATTTAGTACAGTGCGTCCTGCTCACAGTGTTCAGCTAGATCCGTTCCTGTTATCTTCCTACTGACAGGCAGGCTTGTCTGGTTACAGTATATAAAGCTACCTGAAGAAAATTACAGGTGTTCTATTTGATCCTATTAGTACCACGGTCAGGCAGCTAGACTATTTACATTTAGTACAGTGCGTCCTGCTCACAGTGTTCAGCTAGATCCGTTCCTGTTATCTTCCTACTGACAGGCAGGCTTGTCTGGTTACAGTATATAAAGCTACCTGAAGAAAATTACAGGTGTTCTATTTGATCCTATTAGTACCACGGTCAGGCAGCTAGACTATTTACATTTAGTACAGTGCGTCCTGCTCACAGTGTTCAGCTAGATCCGTTCCTGTTATCTTCCTACTGACAGGCAGGCTTGTCTGGTTACAGTATATAAAGCTACTTGAAGAAAATTACAGGTGTTCTATCCCAGCTTAGTGCAGCTACAGGCCATTAGTATGTCTGGAAGGCCAAGAAGGAGAGGCAGACAGTCACAAGCCAATAAGAGAGGGCAAGCAGGCTCTGTGTCTAGTGCTGGTCGTGGAGACGGTGCATCCTCATCAGCACGTGGCCATGGGACACGCTTGGCCTTTTTTTCGGCAGCTGGCCGTGTTGAGCCGCAACATGCGGAAGACTTGGTCGAGTGGATGACCAAGCCGTCCTCATCCTCCTCATCCTCTCTCACCCATGCCCAGGGTGCTTTGTCTGGCAAAGCAGCGGCCTCTTCCCTCAGCTCAATGTCATCAGTGACTCCTTCCCTAGCTCCACCATGTCCTCATGAGGATTCCCTCGAACTGTTTGACCACAGTGTTGGGTACATGCTCCAGGAGGATGCCCAGCGTTTGGAAGGCTCTGATGACGATACTGAGCTCGATGAAGGCAGTAACATGAGCACGGACAGAGGGGGTGCCCAAGAAGGACAGCAATCTGGCAGTCATGCTCCCCCTGCTGCAGCATACTGCCAGGTTTGCTCCAGTGATGAGGAGGGAGGGGATGATGAGGTCACTGACTCAACGTGGGTGCCTGATAGGAGAGAGGAGGAGGAGGAGGAGGAGGCGGCGGCACATCACCAACGAGGCAGGATGCCCTCCAGGGGCCAGCCTAAGGGCAGCACATTGACTGCATCACACCCCAAAGCTCCACATGTGCAGGGCGCTGCAGTCTCTGCGCGTTATTCAAAAAGTTCTTTGGTGTGGGCCTTTTTTGAGACGAGTGCATCAGATCGCACCGCTGCTATTTGCAACATATGTCTCAAGCGTATCTCGCATGGCCAAAACATCTCCCGCTTGGGTACCACATGCTTGACCAGACATATGTTGACCTGCCATGCAGTTCGTTGGCAAGCGTATCTAAAAGACCCACACCAAAGAACAAAGAGGATCTCTCCTTGCTCCTCATCAGCTGAGATTTCCAACCCCACTAGACCTTCAGTCCTCTCTGAGACCTGCAGTGAGAGGAATGAAGGTGTAGAATTAGGTGTGTCACAGCCAAGTACTTGTGGGCAATCTGCTTTTGGTACACCGACGTCAGATTGTACCAGGCAAATTTCCCTGCCCCAGCTGCTGCACCGCCGAAAGAAGTTTGCTCCCAGCCATCCACATGCCCAGCGGTTGAATGCTAGCTTGGCAAAATTGCTAGCACTTCAACTGCTGCCTTTTCAGTTGGTAGACTCTGCCCCCTTCCGTGAGTTTGTGGAATGTGCGGTTCCTCAGTGGCAGGTACCCAAACGCCACTTTTTCTCACGGAAGGCGATTCCGGCTCTCTACCGGCATGTGGAAGGCAATGTCCATGCCTCGCTGGACAGGGCGGTCAGCGGTAAGGTGCATATTACCGCTGACTCATGGTCCAGCAGGCATGGACAGGGACGTTACCTAAGTTTCACGGCGCATTGGGTGACTCTGCTGGCAGCTGGGAAGGATGCAGGACAAGGTGCAGTAGTGTTGGAGGTTGTTCCGCCACCACGCCTCCAAAATGCTGATTGTGACACACCTCTCTCCTCCACCCCCTCCTCTTCTTCTTCCTCCATGGCCTCTTCCTCGGAACCAGCGGTGCTCCGTAGGCGTTCAAGGGGCTACGCAAGTACGCAGGCCAAAAGATGCCATGCGGTGCTTGAGCTGGTGTGCTTGGGGGACAGGAGCCACACTGGGGCAGAGGTTTTGTCAGCTCTGCAGGGGCAGGTTCAGAGGTGGTTGACGCCACGCCAACTTAAGGCAGGAATGGTGGTTTGCGACAATGGCACCAACCTCCTCTCTGCCCTCCGACAGGGACAAATGACCCATGTGCCCTGTTTGGCTCACGTCCTTAACTTGGTGGTGCAGCGGTTCTTGGGCAGGTACCCGGGCTTACAGGATGTCCTGAGGCAGGCCAGGAAAGTCTGTGTGCATTTCCGCCGGTCATATAATGCCAGTGCTCGGCTGACGGACCTCCAAAAGGAGTTTAACCTGCCCAAGAACCGCCTAATCTGTGACATGCCCACCAGGTGGAACTCAACGTTGGCCATGCTGCAGCGGCTGCACACGCAGCAGAGGGCCATCAATGAGTACCTGTGCGACTATGGCACCAGGACAGGGTCAGGGGAGCTTGGTTTTTTTTCCCCACGCCAGTGGGCCATGATCAGGGATGCATGCACTGTCCTGTCACCATTCGAGGAGGCCACGAGGATGGTGAGCAGTGACAGTGCATGCATCAGTGACACTGTCCCCCTTGTCCACCTGTTGGAGCACACGCTGCGTGGAATAATGGACAGGGCACTTGAGGCAGAACAGAGGCAGGAAGAGGAGGACTTCCTTAGCTCTCAAGGCCCCCTTTATCCAGACAGTGTTCCTGCGTGCCCGCCGATCACACAGGAAGAGGACGAGGAGGAAGAGGAGGAGGAGGAAGATTGTGTCAGTATGGAGGTGGAGCCTGGCACTCAGCATCAGCAGCAGTCTTTAAGGGATCAGTCCCAAGAAACACATGGACTTGTACGTGGCTGGAAGGAGGTGGCTGCGGACCATGTCGTTCTTAGTGACCCAGAGGACTCCGGACCGAATGCCTCAGCAAACCTACGCTGCATGGCCTCCCTGATCCTGCAAAGCCTGCGTAAGGATCCTCGTATTCGTGGTATCAAGGAGAAGGACCAATACTGGCTGGCAACCCTCCTTGATCCACGTTACAAGGGTAAGGTTGCGGACCTTATCTTGCCATCGCAGAGGGAGCAGAGGATGAAACATCTTCGGGAGGCCTTGCAGAAAGGTCTGTGCAACGCGTTCCCAGAGACTGGGAGGTTACAAACTCCTGTTTCTGGACAACGTGTTGCTGAGGCTTCGGTCAGTCAAAGAAGGAGCGGTGGAGAAGGTGGCCGTCTGACCGATGCGTTCAGACAATTTTTTGGTCCGCAGCCCCAAGGTATGATCGGTTCCAGCAACCATCGCCAGCGTCTGTTTTACATGGTGCAGGAATACCTAGGGGCAAGATCAGACTTGGACACCTTTCCCACCGAAAATCCTCTGGGTTACTGGGTCTTGAGGATGGATCACTGGCCAGAGCTTGCACAGTATGCAATTGAGCTACTGGCCTGTCCTGCATCCAGCGTTCTTTCGGAACGCACATTCAGTGCTGCTGGAGGCGTGGTAACCGATCACAGGGTGCGTCTGTCCACCGACTCGGTCGATCGGCTGACCTTCATAAAAATGAATGAGTCTTGGATCACCACCAGCTACCAAGCACCTGATGCTGATGTAACCGAATAATTTTTTTTGAAATCTCAGATCCCTTCAAAGACTGCCTATGCTGATGCTGAGTGACTATCCCTGAGTAATTATCCTCTTCCTCCTCAATCATCACGCTGATAGCTTGTAAGAACATTTTTGGTTCTGGGCGCCACCACCAGTGCCTAAGGCACAATTTTTCAGCCCCTGTTTAACAGGGGCGTGTAATTACAATTTTTGATGTAATACTTTGCAGCAGGGCTCGTTCCTGCATTCCAACTAGAGTGTCTGTGAGGGGTTGCAGTGTTGTGGCACCAGCACCAGTGCCTAAGGCCCAATTTTTCTGCCCCTGTCTAACAGGGGCGTGTAATTACAATTTGTGATGCAATACTTTGCAGCAGGGCTCGTTCCTGCGTTCCAACTAGAGTGTCTGTGAGGGGTTGCAGTGTTGTGGCACCAGCACCAGTGCCTAAGGCCCAATTTTTCTGCCCCTGTCTAACAGGGGCGTGTAATTACAATTTTTGATGCAATACTTTGCAGCAGGGCTCGTTCCTGCGTTCCAACTAGAGTGTCTGTGAGGGGTTGCAGTGTTGTGGCACCAGCACCAGTGCCTAAGGCCCAATTTTTCTGCCCCTGTCTAACAGGGGCGTGTAATTACAATTTTTGATGCAATATTTTGCAGCAGGGCTCGTTCCTGCGTTCCAACTAGAGTGTCTGTGAGGGGTTGCAGTGTTGTGGCACCAGCACCAGTGCCTAAGGCCCAATTTTTCTGCCCCTGTCTAACAGGGGCGTGTAATTACAATTTTTGAAGCAATACTTTGCAGCAGGGCTCGTTCCTGCGTTCCAACTAGAGTGTCTGTGAGGGGTTGCAGTGTTGTGGCACCAGCACCAGTGCCTAAGGCCTAATTTTTCAGCTCCTGTTCAACAGGGGCATGTAATTACAATTCTTGATCTAATATTTCACAGCAGGGCCCTGTGAGGGCTTACAGTGTTGTGGCCACAGCAACACCTAAGGCCCAAATTTCTGCTGAGTATATAGGGCAGGACCCTACTTTCAAACATCTAACTTACAAACGACTCCTACTTGCAAACGGAAGGAGACAACAGGAAGTGAGATGAAATCTACCCCTAGGAAGGGAAATTCTTTCCTGTAAGAGTTAATATGGGAAAACAATTTCTCCTTTCCACTGATGCTTTCCAATCCTTGTTCCACAAAAAAACCCAAATTTTCAAAAAACATTTTTCATTGGGACAAAAAAGTGAGGTGAAATCTTCTGAAGAGGAGGAAAGACAGCAAAACAAATGTCACAGGGGTGATAACCCTTCCCTATGTTTTCCAAAAAGCTTAGAAAAGATTTTTTGGCTGGAGCTAAACACGTTAAAAATGTTCAAAATTACAAACAGATTCTACTTAACAACAAACCTACAGTCCCTGTCTTGTTTGCACCGCCTGTATACTGCTGTTCAGAGTATATAGGGCCTGGTGGCCCCACACCTTTCCTTATTTTAATTTGGGTGCGGGGTTCCCCTTAATATCCATACAAGACCCAAAGGGCCTGGTAATGGACTGGGGGGGTACCCATGCCGTTTGTCTCACTGATTTTCATCCATATTGCCATGACCCGACATGACATTAAACCCGCAAGCAGTTTTAAATGAGATTTTTTCCTTTAAAAATGACATTTGGTGCAGGGACTGTTCTAAACATGGGAAACACGCGTCACTTTACAGGCATACTATAGACACCCCCCAGGTACGATATTTAAAGGAATATTTCACTTTTTTTTTTTTTACTTTAAGCATCATTAAAATCACTGCTCCCGAAAAAACGTCCGTTTTTAAAAGTTTTTTTTGCATTGATACATGTCCCCTGGGGTAGGACCCGGGTCCCCAAACCCTTTTTAGGACAATACCATGCAAATTAGCCTTTAAAATGAGCACTTTTGATTTCGAACGTTCGAGTCCCATAGACGTCAATGGGGTTCTAACGTTCGTGCGAACTTTCGGTCCGTTCGCGGGTTCTGGTGCGAACCGAACCGGGGGGTGTTCGGCTCATCCCTACTCCCAAGAAAAAGAAATTCAGAAGTTAATGTAGGCAGAGATACCAGGGAGTCGAAGAATGCTGGGACCCTATCTATCTTCTAGTAGACTTTTTTAAAAATAAAGGACTTACTTAAAATACTTTATTTAAAGGTTACTAAACCCAGCACCCTGCATTCACTATATCTGGTCTCCCACAGAACATAGAAATCAAATTATTTTAGTAAATATAAACCGCTCAATACCTTTTCCCATCAGCAGTATTTAGCAGTCTTGTGACTTCTATCCTTGTCTGGTTAAAGCTTGTAGGAGGAATTTCCATTCTCTTTTGACTGTCCTGTGAGGCTGCAGGACCCCTGACCTTCAGTCTGGACAGTGCTGATTGGCCCGGTGCTGATAAAATGCACCCTCCCAAACTACAATGCACACCAAACTGAGCATGTGCAGAGTGCCCCCAAGGCTCTGTTCTATCAGCAGACAGATTGGGGACAGTGGAAGTAGGGGAGGAACAGAAAAGATAGAATCAAACAACCTTACACAATGCGGAGGAATAGCCCCTTAGGTTCCACGGTGAGTATAACAAGCATGCTTTACTGCATATACAGACTGATTTGACTGTTGTGGGTTTAGTAGCACTTTAACCGCTTCAGCCCCGGAAGGATTTATCCCCTTAAAGACCAGGCCATTTTTTGCGATACGGCACCGCGTCGCTTTAACTGACATTTGCACGGTCGTGCGACGCTGTACCCAAACAAAATTAAACATCTTCCCCACAAATAGAGCTTTTTTTTGGTGGGATTTGATCACCTCTGCGGTTTTTATTTTTTGCGCTATAAACAAAAGAAAAGACCAACAATTTAAAAAAAGAAAAATATTTTTTACTTTCTGCTATAAGACATATCCCCCAAAAAATATATAAAAAAACTAATTTATTCATCAGTTTAGGCCGATATATATTCTTTGCAATAGGCAAACATTGATTGGTTTGCGCAAAATTTATTGCGTCTACAAACTATGGAATAGATTTAGGGACTTTTTAAATTTGTTTCTACTAGTAATGGGGGCAATCTGCGATTTTTAGCGGGACTGCGACATTGCGGCGGACATAATCTGACCCCCAAATTACACTTTTTGGGGGCCAGTGACATTATTACATTGATCAGTGCTATAAAAATGCACTGATCAATGTAAAAATGACACTGGCAGTGAAGGGGTTAACACTAGGGAGCGTTCAAGGGGTTAAGTGTGTTCCCTGTGTGTGTTCTAACTGTAGGGGGGGATGGGCTCACTGGGACACAGTGGCGTCACTAGGGGGGGGGCTAGAGGGGGCCATGGCCCCCCAACATTATACTGTGCCCCCCCTTATGTGCCCCCCCATTAAAAAAAATGGACACTGGGAATGCAGGGGACAGGTATAGACTTAGCTGCTGGTTCCGGCTCCTCCTCCACCTCCTGAGTCTACTCCCAGCCACTGGTTACTAGAGCCGCCTCGCATCTAGCAACCAGTGACGTCAGAGCCGGTGTCTTATCGAATTCAGTCCCCTATCATATAGTGTCCTCCCTGTACTGCGCAGGCGCAGTACGGAGGACAAAAGAGACGCCGAAAGTCTCCGAAGTTCAACAGCTGATCGTCAGCTGTACACGGCGCCTGCGCATTTATTCTTACCCTATGTCCAGGATCATTCCCTACTATCCAAGTGGACATAGAGTTAGAATAAATATTTGCCGAGCGCAGCGAGGCCGTGCCCGAAGCGTGGCGAGCGAAGCGAGCCCGCGAGGGGCCCTCTTACACTGCCATCGCTAACAGGTGCCCGAGCGCCGTGTACAGCTGATGGTCAGCTGATCAACTTCGGGCATTTTCGGCATCTCCTGCTCCTCCGTACTGCGCAGGCGCTGCGCCTGCGCAGTACGAGGCGGACACTATCTGATACGAGGACAGTATATGGCAGAACACCGGCATTGATAGTTCTCTCTCCCCTCCTTCCTCTCTCACATGGAATGATGAGAGAGGAGACACAGCCGATCTGCTCCTTCTCTCCTCTTGTGTGTGCTTCCAGGGAAGTCAAGTGTGAAGCCAATGAGCTCACACTTCCCACGGTACACACACAGGAGAGGGGAGAAGGAGCAGATCGGCTGTGTGTCTCCTCTCTCATCATTCCGTGTGAGAGAGGAAGGAGGGGAGAGAGAACTGTCAATGCTGGCTCCGGGGGCTCTGAGCTGTTGGGAACACTGATACAGGGGTGGTGCCAGGTGGGTGCTTTAACTCCCCCATAATTTCACATATAACACCCCCATCAGCAGCTGCCTCGGGAAGAGATTTAGTGTAGCCTGGGTGTGCTGCTACCAGTGACACTCCCCGCCCCTCAGCCCGCCCCTCTGTGTATGGAGGTGGCAAACATGTTAGTTGCAGGGCTATAGTATCTCATTCCTGTGCCCCGTGCAGCATAAGGAGGGAGGGATTATTTTAAGCACATGATCAGTATTATCCAATCAGGCTGTGCCTGTGCTACAACCCCTCCCACTTCCCCTGCCGCTGTGTTTTGATTTCAGGCAGCTCCAGAGGAAGCCACACCCCTCAGCTCTGTAACTCCCATGTGAGTCTCTTTTTATGCATTCTTCATGGAGGGGAGAAGAAGGGTGTGCACAGTGCAGCAGCTTGCAGAGTGATAGGTGTGAGGTTTAGGGCAGGCAGTGTTCTCCATAGAGGGACAGGACAAGGGGAAAACATGCTCTTATATATGTTGTAATTATCAGCCTGTTAGATCCTCAGCATCAGAAGACAGAACACACAGACCTCATACACTGATTTATATCAGCAAAAATAATGTTTATTACAGAGACTTCTGTGACAGGAAGAAAGGAATCCATCAAGTCTGTGTGCTCTGTCCCTTTCCTGTCTCTGCTAGCTCCATCTTTAACCCTTTTGGCTCATGCACACTAGTTTTGCCCTCTGAAGAGCAATCAACATTTAGCAATCAACAAAACACACACTGTTAGACAGGATCATTTGGTTGGTTGCAGGCTGGTCAGTAAGTTGATCTGGGAATGTCTTTTGGTTTTGATTTGCATGCGTTGCCCTTCCATGTGCTCCTTGCTGCAAAGGCCAGTTATAGGTGAGGGCAATGGCCATTTGTTTGTACTGAAACTTGAAAGTGCAATACTTGCACTTTCAAATAAATAATCTTTGAAAGGGTTTATGCACCATAGTAGATTTTATTTTTCATGCATATATTATGACTGCAGCTACCATGTGATGATGTCAGTTGGCGGGCCTTTGAAAATCGCAATGCAGGTTATTCATTTGGAGCCGGTCAGAGTGGGATTGTGCTGCCGGATTACAATGAAGTGTGTTTGGGCCTATGTATTGTGGCTGCAGCCTCTGGTAGCGCCCTGTATGCTCACAGTAGTGGCGGTGCACCAAAGTGGGTGTAAAGATCTCAAATATCCAGATAAACTCTTGTTTTATTGCACATCACTTTATTTTTGGTGGAGGAACAATGAAATGGTGGTTAATAGCCATCAGGAGATCCGCTTTTGTTCATAATTCATAAATGAATTTAATCTGATGGCTTCAACTTTATTCACTTATTCTAGTTATGTATGTATCACTTGGTTTGCACTCAGCACTTTAATTTATTTTGCACAGCATGAAATCAGCATGAATTAGCACATCTATTTAATATTTAGGTATTTCTCTAAGTGTTTGTTTATTCACACTGCAGTGTGCTGTTTTCTCCATGTTATCGTTTTTTAAAATATTTTAGTGAATTACCACTAAGCACTTTATTTTCTATGCACATTTATCAGATTCAATTTACCTATTTCTCTTGAGCCACTCCCACTGTTGGGTGTTCTCTGCATGCCCTAATGGGCACTGATAGGAGGCACTAATGGGCAATGATAGGAGGCAATAGAGGGAAACTGGTGGGATTGAGCACTGATGAGGAGGCACTGATAGGTGGCATTGATAAGCACTGATATGCTGCACTAATAGGCACCGATAGGCTACTTTGATGAGCACTGATAGGTGGCACTGATGAGCACTGATCACTAATAGGCAGCATCAATGGGCACTGATAAGCTGCACTGGTAGGCGGCATTGATGAGCATGTATGTTAGCCCAACATTAAAAGAACAATTACACACTTTAAATAATCTTCGGCTAACGTCTCTCTTTCTAACAAGACCTCTGGAGTGCATTCTATTCTTGGGAAAAAATAAAATATATATAATATTGCGTTTTTATAGTTGGCCCCCCTACTTTTGTCCCTGTCCCCCCATGTGCCCCCCCTAAATATAAAAGCTGGAGACGCCCCTGCTGGGACATGACAGAGATCGCTGTTCCTGATCACTGGGAACAGTAGATCTCTGTCATGTCACTAGGCAGAACGGGATCAGCACACAGACTGGCCTTTATATCCACCCCCTGTCCCATCCCATCCTTTCCACGCCCTTCCTCCTGATCATCAGTGTCAGTCCCAGTGATTGGCAGCCCTCCACCCCTCCCTCCCTCCACCCTACCCTTACCCCCTCCACTGCGGGGGGGGGGGTTCGCATCCTATGCTAGCACTGCCTGCTGATTGGCTTCCGCTGCTTCTTAAAAATGGGGGGGCGCAGTTTGTCATCTTCGCCCAGGGCACCAAATGGCCTTGTCCCAGCACTGGTCTGTACTCACGGTAGTCAGAAACAGATCCTTCTAGATGCGTCCCCCCCCTGGTCAGCTCCACACTGGGTTGCAGCTTCCTAAATTCTGGCCCTCAGGTTAACCACCTGAGGCCCCATGACAGCACAGAGGAGGGGCATCAGCCCCCTCCCTCCGGGACCCCGCTCTCCGGCCGAAGACCCCGAGCACATGTGCTCTAGGCATATATATTTATATATATATTGCCTTGCAAAAGTATTCACCCCCCTTGCCTTTTTACCTATTTTGTTACATTACAGCCTTTAGTTCAATGTTTTTCTTAATCTGAATTATATGTGATGGATCAGAACACAATATTCTAAGTTGGCGAAGTAAAATTAGAAAAATATATATATAAAACTATTTTTCAGAAATAAAAAACTGATAATTGGCATGTGCGTATGTATTCACCCCCTTTGTTATGAAGCCCATAAAAAGCTCTGGTGCAACCAATTACCTTCAGAAGTCACATAATTAGTGAAATGATGTCCACCTGTGTGCAATCTCAGTGTCACATGATCTGTCATTACATAGACACACCTTTTTGAAATTCTCCAGAGGCTGCAACACCTAACCAAGAGGCACCACTAACCAAACACTGCTATGAAGACCAAGGAACTCTCCAAACAAGTAAGGGACAATGTTGTTGAGAAGTACAAGTCAGGGTTAGGTTATTAAAAAATATCCAAATCTTTGATGATCCCTAGGAGCACCATAAAATCTATCATAACCAAATGGAAAGAACATGGCACAACAGCAAACCTGCCAAGAGACGGCCGCACACCAAAACTCATGGACCGGGCAAGGAGGGCATTAATCAGAGAGGCAGCACAGAGACCTAAGGTAATCCTGGAGGAGCTGCAGAGTTCCACAGCAGAAACTGGAGTATCTGTACATAGGACGACAATAAGCCGTACGCTCCATAGAGTTGGGCTTTATGGCAGAGTGGCCAGAAGAAAGCCATTACTGTCAGCAAAAAACAAAATGGCACATTTTTAGTTTGCGAAAAGGCGTGTGGGAGACTCCCAAATGTATGGAGGAAGGTGCTCTGGTCTGATGAGACTAAAATTGAACTTTTTGGCCATCAAAGAAAACGCTACGTCTGGCGCAAACCCAACACATCACATCACCCACAGAACACCACCCATCCAAGGGAGGGTGAATAATTTTGCAACGCACTGTACAGTCACTCAGCATGCCATGAGGCACTTTCTCTGCCTATGCTCCCATTTGTTTTCTCCCACTGTCTAATATGCCTTGTCCTATTGGACCAGTGCAAAACAGGCAGACAACATGAGCAGCACCTGAGCACAATGAGCAGACCCTATCAATGGATCACTGCTTCCTAGTAGGCAGAGAGCATCTAAAACGACATAACAGTCACCCTGTTAGGCAGAGAAACCCAAAAACTACACTTTCTCTCTAGCACCTACCTAGGAGGGTGCTACAATTGTAATCACCCCTGTCAGTGGTAAATGGTTTGACTACTACATCTGCAGGACAGCTTGTTCTGCTGAAAAACAACAGACTTACTTGGCAGATCACTAGGTAAAAAAAAGAAAGCCTAAGAAATAAGTTGTAGAAAACTCATGCAGCAGGTTCCTACCCTCTCTTAGACTTGGCCATGCAGCCCCTTCTCTCCTACACTCTGGAGCTCTAAAGTCCTCTGACATCATCAAGATTGAGAGAGGATCCATACCCCTGCATTGGATGTGAGGACACGAAGGCACAGTCCACTGATGAAGCAGAGGGATTCGTTGCTTGCCAGGGGATGGGGGGGGATCATTTAATTGGGGAAGTTTAGGAGGAGAAGGTCTTCAGTTAAGTAGACAGTAGAGTAGGCAGAACTCATAGATCTCCAGGGGCCATACCAGATGAATAAGGATCATAACCCTAAGAAGGAAAATAAGCCTCTCTCAATCATCTTAATAGATAAGAAGAGGGGGACCTGCGACCCCACAAGACCGCCACTGGCTCACAGCGCTCCATATAGGAGGAGCAATGTCTTCTATCACACCCTCCTGACCAAGAGCTGCAACCATCAGTTAATCAGGGAAGTATGGGAGAAGAGCATTACCATTGTTTGCTACAATCAAGTTGTCTGTTGGGAATCGAACGAGGCTCTCCAGATTCTGTAAAATTTTGCTGGGCAGCCTCGGCTCTCATGTCTTTCCTTCTATAGTGGCAAGTATTGTTTAGCAATGACTTCTAAAATGACGCCATGGGCAGTTTCTGTTTTTACAGGCATAATGAGGAGGAATCCCAGAAAAGTTGGAATTACTTTGTTGCACATGCTCGATATCTCGCAAATTGCCTGATGTGTGATGTAGCCACCATAGGAGCCGTTTGCAAGATGCTGTAAGTCTTGCAAGTATTTTTTAAGAGTGGGAAAAGTGTTAGGGATTTTTTTTTTCGGGGGGGGGGGGGTGTTAGGCATACTTAAAGTGTTACTAAACCCAGGACCCTGCATTCACTATATCTGTTCTGCCACAGTACACAGAACATGGGAATGAAATAGTTTTAGTAAATAAGTAACTGCTAGAAACCTTTTCTCATCAGCAGTATATAGCAGTTTTGTGCCTTCTATCAGTGTCTGGTTAAAGCTTGTAAAAGGAGTTTTCATTGTACTCTGACTGTCCTATGAGGCTGCAGGGCCCCTGACCTTCTATCTGGACAGTGCTGATTGGCCCTGTGCTGATTACGTGCACCCTCCCAAGAAGAAAAAACTCTCTAGCAAAACACACCAAACTGAACATGTGCAGAGTGCCCCCAAGGCTCCGCTCTATCAAGAGAGTGACAAAGGAAGAAGGTGAGGATCAGAGGAGATGGGATCAAACAGCCTTTTTACACAATGCAGAGGATTAACCCTTTAGGTTCCACGCTCCCGTAGACGTCCTCTGACGAAACGCGCGTAGGGCGTGGCCTAATCAGACGCCTTGCACCATCTCCTCGTATCTGACGTTTCTCGGATTTTTCACTGCTTGTTTAAAACCATTCAAATGTGAGTACCGCTTGTCATCTAACATAAATAAAATTGTTAATGGTTTTACACTATGGAATTCTCCTCTCTCCTTCATGTCCAAATGGCATTCCGATCCTGATCCTCCCAAGAATTGCCGCACAGTGGCATATACTGTGACTGCACATTACCCCTGCAGGGGCAAAAAAAACTGGTGAGTGTCTGCGCGATCACAGCGCGAGACACAAAGCACTCGGTCACCTTAATATAATAGCAAACACAAGTGGAATATGCCTGCCTTGGTTTAAAGGGAAATACCAGGAAAATTTACAGAGACTCTTTGATTTTCACCCACGGTGCACTGAGCACACATCACGGCTGGTTTAATCAGCATATCACTAATGAGTGATCACAAATCACATCATTGAAAAAGACTGTTTAATTACCACTCAGCATATTATTTATGTGTGAATATAAAACAACATTTTTTTTATTTTTATTTTTATGGTTTGATCAACACAGCTGCATGTTACGTGTTATATATTTAATCTTGTTTATTTTACTTACATTTTTTATTTTTTTGAAATATAGCACAAGTCACTTTAATATTTTTATTTTTATGAAATATAGCACTTTAATATTTTCTCTGGTTCACAGTTAATCACATAGGAGGTTTTTTCTTTGATAACAGTATTTAGGACGGCGCCACACTCACTCCTCATCTTATACTTTCCACAGTAAGTAGAACAAGCATGCTTTACTGTATATACAGACTGATTTTACTGTTGTGGGTTTAAAAAGGAGAAGAAAATTATTACTTCCCCAAAAAATCCTGAATATTTTTGGAAAGCCAGAAAAAAATCCAAGGGGAATCTGACTGGATTTGGTGAAGGACAGATGTTATTGTTGTGATTCAATAAACTACTTTCTGACCCATGACTTTTCTCCTTTACGGCAGCACAATCTGTTCACCCTGTACAAACAGGTTAACTTCTGTGAATTTTGAGGATGAATTCCTTCACAGTGCCTTTAGCTACAGAAATAAGTGAGGGTTGTTTTAAACCTAAATTACTGGCAACAATAAAATCCTTAAAAACCAATGAAAGCTACATTCCCTGGCTGTCATGCAATTTGCTTACATCAATACTTTAAGACAGCGACTTTCAAACAAGTATGCAGATAGCAGATAGTGCCTTCACTGTTCTGTGTACCGTATATACTCGAGTATAAGCCGAGATCTTCAGCCCTTTTTTTGGGCTGAAAGTGCCCCCCTCGACTTATACTCGAGTCATCGCCATCTGTCTGCATGATCAGCATGTCATGCAGACAGATGGCGGCCATTCCACTGTTCAAAAGCCGCGCCTCCTCGTCTATGATAGGCAGAGCACTCCATTTCCCAGCATTCAGCGTTCAGCCTATCATGGACACCCTCTCATCCTCGTCCGTGGTATGAGGATGAGAGGATGTCCATGACAGGCTGACCGCTGAATGCTGGGAAATGGAGTGTTCTGCTTATCACAGACGAGTAGGAGGCGTGGCTTTTGAACAGTGGAATGGCCGCCGAATGTTATCACACGCTGATTGGTGCAGAGCGGCACACGGAGGATGCAGATCGCCACAGGGACACATGTACAGGACACAGGTAGGTGACACATGCACAGGACACAGGTAGGTGACACATGTACAGGACACAGGTAGGTGACACATGCACAGGACACAGGTAGGTGACACATGCACAAGACACAGGTAGGTGACACATGCACAGGACACAGGTAGGTGACACATGTACAGGACACAGGTAGGTGACACATGCACAGGACACAGGTAGGTGACACATGCACAGGACACAGGTAGGTTGCACAGGACACAGGTAGGTGACACATGCACAGAACACAGGTAGGTGACACATGCACAGGACACAGGTAGGTGACACATGCACAGGACACAGGTAGGTGACACATGCACAGGACACAGGTAGGTGACACATGCACAGGACACAGGTAGGTTGCACAGGACACAGGTAGGTGACACATGCACAGGACACAGGTAGGTGACACATGCACAGGACACAGGTAGGTGACACATGCACAGGACACAGGTAGGTTGCACAGGACACAGGGAGGCATGCAGCTGCAGATGGGCATTGTTGAGACTCTTTTTCCACTTACAGTAGGTGCTGCATTTCTCACCCTCGTCTTATACTCGGGTCAATTAGTTTTTCCCATTTTTTTTTGGTAAATTAGGGGCCTTGGCTTATATTCGGATCGACCTATACTCGAGTATATACGGTACTTATTCTAGGCCAGAAAGTAAGGAGGCCAAAGGATCAGTACAGTGGCTAGCAACTAGCAGAATAGTTGATCAGTATACTAGCTAGCATCTTAAGAATAGTTGCTTGATTACAGATGTATGATGGAAGTTATATGCTTTCTCTCTCCTGGAATTGCACAGTAGCAGTCTATGATTATCTTTCATTATTATCATTCCCCCAGGGATACAGTAGCTTAGATTGTCCAGAGGCAGAGTGGGAGAGAGAGGCTACATACAGCTTATAAGCAAGTCCAAGACCTAATAAGCAAGTGAGAGCACACCTGGCTGTACCTGATTTCCTATTTCTATGGGTTTGATTTACTGAAGGCAAATAGACTGTTTTCTTTGCAAGGGAATTTTCACCTTGCAAAGGAATTTTCCCTAGAGCTTAGTGAATAAGGTCAAGTGCTGCTGACTTCCACCATCCAAACACGTGCAAGCAAAAATGCTGTTTTTTATTTTTCTTGCATGTGATTTGATATTTAATGCAAAGCGAAATTTAACCACATTCACTAAGCACTAAAAAAATTTCCTTGCAAAGTGCAACTTCCCTTGCAAAATGAACAGTCTATTTGCCTTTACTAAATCAACCCCTTTGAGTGTGCTGCATTGATGTGACAAACTGGTTATGGGAGTTGCCAAACTACTTGCTGCGCATCCAAGTTCCAGTTAATGTTGTAGTGCCAAGCCTGATAACCTGATCTACTGATCATGAGTTATAATCATCCTGTTATATTTGTGAGTTACAAGTGTTCCCGTAAAAAGTTGTATCGCATCCAGACAAGTAAGTGGAGTCCAGTTACTCCAGCTACACTATCCTCATTGAAGGCACTGAAAGCAGAGTTTGGGGACTGTCTGTGCCGGCACATCAGTTACATAAGGGATTGTGTACACAGGTCAAATGCAGGAAAACAATGATCATGTACACAAGCCATTTCCATAGTCAGACAAAGAAATTGTAGCAAGGTCCCAGGCCTCCTTCAGTCTAATGAGAACTTCCAGGGCCAAAGACAGCTGACATCCTTCTGTATATGGTGGGTTGTGAGGCATGGTGGGTGCAAAGTAGTTAAAGTTATTGGGCGCCAGACACTTTTTGAGTGCAAAAGAGAGTTTATTTCTCTTAACAAACTTTTTTGGGAAAGAGAGGGTTAGAGCCAGGTAGTTGCAAGTTCAATTGGCAGACTCCGAGACTTCAACAGGACAGCCATGCAGGGAAAGGCATCCAGCAAAATGCCACATCTGCATGTGTAGGAATGCCATCTCCTATGGCAACAGTCTTTAACAGTTCCTAACACAAAGCGTAACAGTTCCTCCACTTCCACTGCAATCACTCCTTGGAGTTCTTCAGTACACAGAGCTCCTAGTCTCTTACTAGACCCTCTGATTCACTACCACTGAATCCCTTGAGCTCCTCCAATCTTCATGGTGGTATCTTCCTCAAGTATCACCCCCTGCTTCTCTGCTGGGTTCCTAGCTTGGCACTCAAGATACTTCTCAAGCTTCACCCCACTGGCCTGCTCGGTCCCTGGCTTGACACACAAGACTGCTCTGCAAGCGTCACCTCCGCTGGCTGGGTCCCTGGCTTGATACTCACTGAATTTTTCCAATTCTTCACTGTTCCCGGTTGGTGAGAATGCTGCTCCGGTACTTGCTTCAGTTACTCACTGTGGTCCCTGGTAATAAGGTGGATGGTCCCTTAGTGGTGACAGCTTTCTCTTCTACCCCCAACCACGACAGGTTCTCCGGCCAACAGAACCGTCACTTCTGGTTGGACTGCAAGCCGCAATCCCAACCCTGCGCTGCTCTCTTGCTTCTGGATAGGCCCTCAGACAGCCTAGCTGTCAGATGTGCCAGGGATAGGCCCAAACTCCGAGCAGCCTGGGCAATACAACACACGTCCACCCAGACAGCCGTCCAGGTGGCACAGAACACAGACCACCTGACTCCACCCAAATATATAGGTTCTCCCAGCAGGCCAAAGGATTCAAGAAAACCCCTGCCCATTGGCTGAGATACCCCATATACCCATAATCTGACCTTGCATTGCCCTTCTCGTATCCAGTCCCACCAAGTACCCGGCCACCTAGTGGTAAAAGTGAAAAGTGCAACAAGGCCAAACTTAGGGAGAAATCAATTGATCTCTAACAATTAGCCAAGATGACTATTCCTGGCAAGTACATTTTGAGGAGCAACCCTGCTTAAACTCCAGGGTGCTGCAAAATGATAACTCTTCTCTATGCCTCTAGATAGCGCCATTAGGGTTCAGGAGTCAGAGCAGACTAAACTTCTAAAAGAAGATTTGAGGGACATAATGAGACTAGAGCCTGAAGGGCTAACGCCAGGTCATCGTGTAGATGAAATGTGTTCTGGAGGAGTTAAAGCGGTTGTAAACCACTGAAGAAAAAAAAAAGAAGTATGCATCGCATACTAGCACATTATGAAATACTCACCTTAGAATGAAGCCCTCAAAATGGCGCCCGGTCACCACTGAGAGGGCTGATATCTTCTCGCATCCTTCCTCCTGGGATCGCAGACTCTGGTGCTGTGAGTGGTTGGAGCCGTGGTTCCGGCAAGAAACTCAGAAGTTCTGGCACGGTACACCAGACCTTCAGAACGCATGCGCCGCTGAAGTCAGCGGCTGCACGCAGGGTGAATATCTCCTAAAACGTGCAGGTTTAGGAGATATTTATTTACCTACAGGTAAGCCTTATTACAGGCTTACCTGTAGGTAAAAATAACAAAGCAGGGTTTTTGCGAACGCTTTAAAGGTTTGGCAACCGCACTCAGATATTCACTGAGTGTGGTTATACTAAGAGTAGTGGTCCTAGGGGGTAGGAAATGCCCCCTGTTCTCGTGGCTTTAAAGTGCCTCTGTCACAAAAATTGTTGATGAAATATTAGCTGTATCTGAAAGGAAGAAAGTAAATATTTGCCTCTCCTGCTGACAACTCCACTTTGATGAACAGGAATCCTGTGCTGTTTTATCAGAAACCCACACTTCCAGGAGTTTCTATTTCCTGGTCCCCCACTGTACTCTGTGCTTCCTCCAATGACCTCCACATTATTAGAGAACACAGTTGGGGCATAGGGTTGGCATTAGGGGACACAGAGTGCAGTGAGGGACACAGGAGATAGACATACCTGGAAGTGTTGCTTTATGAAAAAATTCAGTAGCCAGTCTCTGTTCAGCAATGCAGTTTTTAGAAATAGGACACTGGGCATAAAGGCATCAGGTGGGTTGTGCTAAAATCCCGGATGAGCCCCCAAATGTAGCACGCCTATAGGTGGTGGATTTTAAAAGTATGTGATTACAGCTCCTATATAAATCTAGTGACACCCTCAAAATTCTGTGAGACAGACAAAGCCAAATAATATGCAACTTTATTTAATGGCGGCTGCACACTGAAAATAAGAAAAATGGTTAATGCACACAAAAGAAAAAACTGAACTAGAAAAGTGTTCTTGCCTCCACCAGTAGTCTACAAGCATTATCAAGCCTAGCAGATGAAGGGATGACCACATGCATTTGGGGGGTCTCAGCATCTTGACGTAGAATGGAGATGCTATCTGTTTGATGATAATCAGTGTTTACAACCACTGTTTCCTAGCAACGCTCATGCACTGTTTATGCTTCACAACCACTGCTCAATACACAATACACAGGATCATCATAGCTGTAATAACTGTGCAGTACTTCAAACAGTCGTATTTTAAAAACTATAAATCCTACAGGGAAGAGCTTTATATTGTGAGAATCACAAGACCCAGACCTAGATTTTGATGCATAGTATGTCTCTGAAATATTAAAAATGAAGGCACAGTCACAGTTTAGATATTGCCCTTAACGGCGTGAGTTGCAAACAAATGGTCATATTATGAAAACTATCAGGACTATGGCTTAGCCGTGGACATGTTTAGTGGCAGCAGGGATAGCTGAACATTTTGATATAAGATTTGTGTAGGTGGGCTTTAAAATGAGGGAGTGGTGGCAGTTTAGAAATCATGTCCTGATTATTCAGCTTTTGTCACCTCCCACTCTAGTTTTGAACATTTTCCCATTCATTCCTATGGGACAAATTTCGCTGCAAAAGCGACGATATTTCGTGAACCATTCGGCGAAACATTCCACAAAGTAATAGCACACCAATCGGGAACAATCTACACGTTTTGGTATATTACTTGTCTATGTAGTGTAAAAGCTGTGGGAGGAGTTAGGGTGGTAAATTTGGCTATAATAATATATATGTGAGATAACAGTAAGTGGTCTTGCTATGCAAGAACACTTAATAATCAAAAGTACAACCACAGTATTGGTATTAAAACATCAGCAAATGTGATTTAGTAGTTCTCTTTTCTCCTATCTAGCTAAGATAACTATAATATTTAAAGTGCCAAACTTGTGCAATGGTGAGTTCACAGATCTTTGTTGGAGCTCTAAGCAATTCTGCAGAAAAAAAAAAAAAAAAAAAGCTCCTTCCAAAGCAACAATGTAGTAACTGAATTAAGGTAATATATGCTTTAAAGACAAAAGGTATCAAATCCGAATAAGACCTTGAGTAAGTTTCTTCCTCAAACAATTTACTTTATCTAGCAGAGACTACAGTAAGGCAATTATCTGTATGAATCTCTGCATATAGCTGAACAGTCCTTGTTCGTCTATCACACTATCCCATAATCAGACAAGCGATATGGCCGTTCTGTATTGCAGCAGAGTAATGCAATTCTCAAAATTTGAGAGACAGTCATTGTAGCATATGGAACTGATTTGCATGGGCTATGTGACACTTACAATGCAGCAGTCATCATAGGAAGACAGATGAAACAGGTGGAAGCCGCTCCAGCTTTTCTGCACTGTCCTCCAGGCATGGAAGAAGAAAAATCTAACTGAAGGATCCAAATGATGTCTCTCTAAAGTTTTCTTCCAGAAAGTTCTCTCACCTATTTTATCTATTAACATTAAAGGGTCTCGCTACTGTATGAAATACATATTAATGAATAATAAGTGAAAAGCATATACACTCTCCCCAATTGAGGGGTAAAAACAAATCCAAAACCACAAAAGAGTCCACGTGAAAAAAAAAAAAAATTGGAAAACATGAGACACAATCCTCTTCTGAAGTGTTCATATAAGCTTGTGCATAATGAGCATCCATCACCTTTGGAAAATTGTAAACTGTGACATCACCACCACTTATGGAAGCAATGCAGGCTTACCAGCTATATATGACCCTCTAATTAACCACTTCCCACCTGGGCCAATTCTGACACTGCGCTCCTACATGTAAAAATCTACTTTTTTTGCTATAAAATTACTTAGAACCCCCAAACATTATATATATATATTTTTTAGCAGATACCCTATAGAATAAAATGGTGGGTGTTGCAATTTTTTATGTCACACGGTATTTGCGCAGCGTTTTTTCAAATGCAATTTTTTTGGAAAAAAAACGCTTTCATGAATAATAAAAAAAAAAACACTAAAGTTAGCCCAATATGTATGTATAATGTAAAAGATGATGTTACGCCGAGTAAATAGATACCTAGCATGTCACGCTTTAAAATTGCTTATGCGGTAAGGCGCAAACTATGGTGTTTAAAATTTGTACTAACTTTATTGCTATCACAAGGGATGAACAACATTCCTTGTGACAGCATGGGCTGTGATAGGTCTTCTTTATGGATTCCAGCCTCCCTTGAAGCCGATCGGTCTGATTGGTTGCTTTGATGGCCGCTGGCGGCCAAGAAAACAAAGGGGCGGAACTGGAAATGACAAACAACTCGTCACTCCTGGTTTCTGGGGTTACAGAGAGAGAGAGGAACGTGGTCAGTTCCTCTCTCTCTGTACAGGGCAGTCATCGCCAGCGGCCGCATCGCTCCCGGGCTCCATGATGGGACAGGAAAACCCAGGAAACGCTAAATAGCCACTCCGATCACTTACTGGGAATTGCCGGCTGAAAAGATTGATACCGGGATGATGCCTGTAGGTGGAGGGATCATCCCGGTATAACCACTAAAACCCGAGGACGTCCATGGACATCCTATGGGTGGGAAGTGTTTAAAGAAAGGTCAAACAAGCTTGTGACCGAACCACCTGGCCAGGATCATATCAGAATGGTTCCAAAATTTCTCCACAGAGGCAGATGGTTAAACAATAATAATCATCCCAGCATCATCCCAAATGGCTTATCACCAGGACACAGAAGGAAAATCTTCTATCGGGGGAGAAGAGCCTTGGTGAGAGAGGTAAAGAAGAACCCAAATATCACTGTGGCTGAGCTCCAGAGATGCAGTCGGGAGATGGGAGAAAGTTGTAGAAAGTCAACCATCACTGCAGCCCTCCACCAGTCGGGGCTTTATGGCAGAGTGGCCCGACGGAAGCCTCTCCTCAGTGCAAGACACATGAAAGCCCGCATGGAGTTTGCTAAAAAAATACCTGAAGGACTCCAAGATGGTGAGAAATAAGATTCTTTGGTCTGATGAGACCAATATAGAACTTTTTGGCCTTAATTCTAAGCGGTATGTGTGGAGAAACCCAGGCACTGCTCATCACCTGTCCAATACAATCCCAACAGTGAAGCATGGTGCTGGCAGCATCATGCTGTGGGGGTGTTTTTCAGCTGCAGGGACAGGACGACTGGTTGTAATCGAGGGAAATATTAAATGCGGCCAAGTACGGGGATATCCTGGACGAAAACCTTCTCCAGAGTGCTCAGGACCTCAGACTGGGCCGAAGGTTTACCTTCCAACAAGACAATGACCCTAAGCACACAGCTAAAATAACGAAGGAGTGGCTTCACAACAACTCTGTGACTGTTCTTGAATGGCCCAGCCAGAGCCCTGACTTAAACTCAATTGAGCATCTCTGGAGAGACCTAAAAATGGCCGTCCACCAACGTTTACCATCCAACCTGACAGAACTGGAGAGGATCTGCAAGGAGGAATGGCAGAGGATCCCCAAATCCAGGTGTGAAAAACTTGTTGCATCTTTCCCAAAAAGACTCATGGGTGTATTAGATCAAAAGGGGCTTCTACTAAATACTGAGCAAAGGGTCTGAATACTTAGGACCATGTGATATTTCAGTTTTTCTTTTTTAATAAATCTGCAAAAATGTCAACAATTCTGTGTTTTTCTGTCAATATGGGGTGCTGTGTGTACATTAATGAGGAAAAAAATGAACTTAAATGATTTTAGCAAATGGCTGCAATATAACAAAGAGTGAAAAATTTAAGGGGGTCTGAATACTTTCCATCCCCACTGTATGTATTGTATGTATACACTTGTGGCCTACAGTATTTTTTCAATATTATTCATTGTAGGTCAGCAATATCTTATGCATACATCTCAAGTCTCCCGCATTTCTGAGGTGGCTCCTGCACAAGCGCCTTGCAAACTCCCGGGAGCCTCTGTCTCCTGTTCATTCATCTTTAGTGCTGAGAAAAGGGACTGGGGAATCTGTGTCCTCAGTCCCTTTGTCTGTCTCAAAGGGGAGATGTCAAGATTCTGTTTACACCCCTGACATCTCACCAAAGCCCCCCCCAAAAAATATTAAAAAAAATATTGTAAAAACAATTCTAAAAAATGAAAAAGTGTAAAAAAAAATAAAATAAACTATTGACACCACTCTCCCCTGCCCTACCAACACTGTCCACTGCCCCAACCCTCCCCCAAAAAGCATTGTAAAAAACAATTAAAAACAAATGAAATTGTAAAAAAATAAATTATGAAAAATAAAAAAACAACTGACACCCACCCCCCACCCCCTTCCCCAGAAGCACTGTGAAAAAATATTGAAAAAGTGATATAAAAAATATTTTGCCGCGGGGGGTGGGGGGCATGGGCTGCGGGCGCGAATCGCCACCTCCCTGAAATTAGTTTTTGCAGGTTGGGATGTCTGTCTTGTTGTTTATGTCTCCAGAAGACGCATGATTAACACAGATGAGACAGCCAGTTTATAGAATTTCAGATGTCTGCCAAAAGTGAGACTGGCACGCAAGGCTTAAAATAAGAGCAGTCTGAGCAGGAACATATACATACTGTATGATGCAACAATATTCGAAAACCCCAGCCCCCCCCCCCATGAGATTGTTTTTCCCACATGTGTTAATCATTCCGATAGCGGGCGCAGGGTGTGTGATGAATTGCTGCAGTAAATGAAACCTATTTTGCACGCGGTTATTTTTATACCACAGCTGACCTGTGCATCCACGTTTAAGTTCCCAAACAAAATGAGTATTTATCCCGGAGATATTTGATGAATGCTGGATCGGTTGAATGATGGGATGTCAGCCACTTTTCATTGCCTGACCTTGGCCTGATTTACGTATTTGGAGAAAAGCAAATCTAGTAAGTGAATGAAAGCAAACCTCTTATTGGGTTCATCTTTTGAACAAACACTACAAAAGGTATCTTAACTAAATAAGGACCCGAAGGATTTGCCCCCTTAATTAACAGGCCGTTTTTGGGATACGGCACTGTGTCGCTGTAACTGACAATTCGGCGGTCATGGGACGCTGTACCCAAACAAAATTTATGTCCTTTTTTCCCACAAATAGAGCTTTCTTTTGGTTGTATTTGATCACCTGTGCATTTTTTTTTCTGTTTTTTGCGCTATAAACAAAAAAAGACCATCAATTTTGAAAAAAAAATGTTTAACTTTTTACTATAATAAATATCCAAAAAAATGTAAAAAAATAATTTCTTCATCAGTTTAGGCCAATATTGTATTCTTCTACATATTTTTAGTAAAAAAAATTGCAATAAGCGTATATTGATTGGTTTGCACAAAAGTTATAGCGTCTACAAAATAGGGGATATATTTATGGCTTTTTTACTAGTAATGCCGGTGATCAGCGATTTTTAGCTGGACTACGACATTGCGGCGGACAGACTGGACACTTTTGACACTTTTTTGGACTGACTCTGTAACACCACCCCTGGCCTCTGCAAAAATTGGCTACCATGAAAGCGGTCCCTGGTGCCAAAAGGGTTGGGGACCACTGGTCAATTGGAATTAGATCATTTCTCTAACACCATCAAACTAAAGACTTGGGTCATGTCAGAAAACCACTAGTACATGACAAATGGCTAAATCCATAGGTATTTTATAGATATCCACGGCTATGCTTGAATGTGCAGGAAAATGACATGGATTTGGGTTGTGCGCCAATTTTCACAATAGTGGATTTGTAGGTTTTGGTTGAGTTTTTATGTCAGGTTTGGTCTAATTTCGCCTTTCAATCTCCCATGTAGACGTGGGATAATTTGCTCAGCTCACATTCCCTACAGGATTATGCAGCAGAAAATAAATATATGTATTTATACGTATGTGCGTAGATGTGTGCACGTGCATGTATTTTTGTTTTTGCATATCGAGAAGAATAAGCTTCATCCCCCTAAGGTGTTACCAAACCAAAACAGTCTTGTTTGTATTTAGAAAGCACCTCCTAAGGGAAGAGATATTACAAAAATTAAAGATTTGGCAGCAGAACTAATTGCACGTTATTACATTACATCCTGAACATGCAAAGGCATTTAACACAACGGCAGGGGAGCTGAAATATGCAGGAAGAGAAGACTTTACTCAATTAAAATTCTTTACTCTTTCCTAAATATGTGTTAGTGCTTATTGACAGGTGCTAATTTTTATTTGTTGTAAGTAGTTAAAGTGGGGTTTCACCCAAAAAAAAAAAACTACATGAAAAATCCTAAAAAAAATATAAAAAAACATTTGGATATTTTTTTTTTTTTTTTTACAGTACCTCTAAATGCCTGTAGCTAGGGGGTCCCTCGTAGTCTGCCTCTTCCAGTGCCTAGGCTGGTGACATCACTTCCCCCTCGGCACAGGAAGGGCTCAGCTCTGCTCCCTCCCTCCATGTCAATCATCTGGGACCCATTACAGGTCCCAGGTGACTGAGCGGCCAATCATGGCGTGCGGCGCCGCTCGCGCATGCGCAGTGGGTGCCAGGCTGTGAAGCCATAGCCCGGCGCCCACAGTTGCAATGCCGGCGCCGCTGAACGGAGGGGGAGACGAGCGGGGCTTCGATCCCCCGCATCGCTGGACCCTGGGACAGGTAAGTGTCCAATTAAAAGTCAGCAGCTGCAGTATTTGTAGCTGTTGACGTTTAATTTTTTTTTTTTTTTTTTGACTGGAACTCCTCTTTAATATAGCACTGTCAATTTATATAATTATTTTACATATATATATTGTACATTCACACCAGTCCCTGCCCTCAAGCTTACAAATTAAACTCTCTAACTCACATTCACACATACACATACTAGTGCTAATTTACCTACCAGCATTTTTTTGGAGTGTGGGAAGAAACCTACACAGGCACAGGGAGAACATGCAATTCCAGGCAGATAGCATTGTAGTAGTATTCAAACCAACATCCCTAGAGCTGCTAGGCAGAAGTGCTTACCACGTACCCACTGTGCTGCCCCTCTAGTTGCCTTTATTTTGTGGCTAGGAACATTTTAAAGATTTTTTTTTTTTTTAAACGATTCACCGATGTTTTAAGAATTATATCTATTTGGAATTAAAGCCGTCCTTCATTCCCAAAAGGGAGTTTGCTCTCTTCCACCCTCCACCATTGGTACGATTAAAATTCCTTATAAACATATTTTTCCTGTATCTCCCCCTGCACCCCACCACTATAGCCATTTCCACCTAGGCAAGAATGATGTGTCTCTGCTCCTGAAGCCTCCTGGCATACCCACATCACATCTCCCAAAAGGCTACAGGACCAGGGACACAGAGTGGCCAGAAGGCTGGCCCAGCACACATCATCAGAAGTGTCATCACTGGCTGTCTGTCTGAGAGGCATCCAGCTCCCATCAGTTAGGAGGACCAAGATGGCAATATGGAACTCAGGCTTTGTCACCAGAACAGCAGTTTGCAGTGGGACACTAGATTCGCTGGGCAGGTGAGTATGTGTATTGAAAAAAACCCAATAATACAAGTAAGATGAGAAAAAAAAACATGGCGGGGTGAAGTTCCTCTTTAAGTAAAAGAGTGCAATTGGTGCTAATTAATGGTGCTAATTAATCCAAAAGTCTTCTGTTGTCTAAAGCCTAGTACACACGATCTGATTGTTGGCCAACAGAGCGTCAGACTTTTGTCCAAAGGGCGTGTGCCAGGAACTTGTCTTGCATACTAACGGCACACAATTGTCGGCCAACAAACACGAACTTAGTGACGTACTACGTGGAATTTCAGCTCTTGAGCGCCACCCTTTGGGCACCTTCTGCGAATGTCATGTTTGGTGAGCATTGATTCCGAGCATGCGTGTTTGTACTTTGGACTTTTTTGTGACAGACTTGTGTACACACAATATAAAAATCTGACAACAGACCGTTGTCCGCCAAAAATTTACTAGCCTGCCATCCAACATTTGTTGACGGAAAGTTGGACAAAAATTGTCTGATAGAGGGTACTAACGGTCGGATTTTAGGTCAACAGTATGACATCACACAATTCCCTGCCGAAAATCCGATCGTGTGTACGAGTCTTAAGAATCTTCAGAATCCAACACTACCTAGATTGTCAATCTCCTGGTCACCTGCTGTGCTCAGTGATTCCTCCTGTGGACCCCTCCATCACTGCTGTGTCCTGTAACGATGCAGGGGCCTGCTGGAGGCACCACTGAGTGCAACAAGAGACTAGGAAACAAGCACTCCCAAAAGTGTTGGCTTCTGAATATTTTTTCGGTAGCAAGTAAGGGGGCCAGCGATTAGCTGGAAGTTGGCACCAAACTGTGCCCATCCTGCTTTTTTTGGATAGGACAACAACCCACCTTGTTGTAGATGGCTCCTTTCACCATACTGTGTCACACTCCTGTCTGTACGCCCACTCATGACATTCGTAGGCAATAGGAATTAAGGAATGTCCACGCATGAAATGCATTTTCCACACTTCACGGTAACTTGGCAAGATTTCTATGACATTTGACATCACAATTGACATACTAGCCACTTGATATTATGGGTTCTCTGTTCTGCCATGATTCTTTAAACTATTCAGTCCCCAATGACACACCTGGTTATAGGTTGAAGGCCACTCGCACTACCACACTATATTAGTGTAGCCAGGTGCCAGGGGACCTTTCACCATTTTTGTTACCCATCTCTGGACTTTGTTCTATCTTATCAATATCTTTTTGTAAGTGAGGTATCCAGAATTGGACACAGTGAGGTCTCAATAAAGATCTATATAGAGGAATCAGGACCTCTTTCCTCTTGCTGGTGATCCCTCTATTGATATAACAAGCATGATTCTTCCGTGTGAAACACGTCAACTGTAACCTTGCAAGATTGTCTGGCTCATAACCATAAAGAAATATTCAGCTGGATCTATTGGGCTCAAGTGTGCAACCAGTTGTTCTTCTGTCTCTTGTATTACAGCAGCTGGCCAGGGAGTGAAGGAGGAGAGCAGGCGACGGGAATGCACATCCCATTCCTCAAAACACAGCCAACGGCAACACCCAGCTACACATGCAAGGAAAGGAAAAATGTGTCATTCTGACAGTATTAACAACAAATACTTAAGTAAGCTATAACCGCCCAGAATATAAATTGTACCATGCCATCTTGTGCTTTAACAATTACATAGCATACACTTAAACAATATAGAGTAATGAAATATCTACTATGAGGGCCACATTTCCACATTTTGGGGGAAAGCCAAAATGATATATAAAAAAAATACACAGAGGAGGGAAAAAAAGGGGGAGGGGGGGCAAGGAAAGGAAAATGTTAAAAAAAAATAAAACATTTTGCTTGCACATGACTGGATGATGGAAGTCAGTAGAGCTTTACCTCATTCACTATGCTCTGGGGAAAATGCCTTTGCAAAGAGAACAGCCTATTTGCCTTTAGTATATCAACCCCATAATGTCTTCTTTAATAGGTTTGATGGTACCAGATAGGATGGATAGTAAGGTACTTTGGGGAGTAAAGTCATTTTTACATGTAGCCAGCTGCTCTTCTGAATGATATGTACGGCTATCCAAACAATTGTAAAAGTCCTGACATAACTGTATGTGTCCTTCTAAGGGGGCTACTTATACAAAATACGGAGATGTATTGTCGGATTCAAATGTTTTGTGCTGCACAAATGTCACTATGGAAGAACAAATTGTCCAATTTAATTTCTTGCAGAAAGCATTGACCTGGATATGAACATGAATTTGCTAAAAATAACCGGGAATATCATGGAGTGAAATCAGTATGAGCAAGTCCCCATAGCTCAAAGGGTTCAATGAGAAGTTGAAGAATCGTGGACGCAGTGCAAACTGAAGATAACACGCCACAAGAGATCATCAATAAAATATCTGTAAAACAAAATTAAAAACAAAGAATTTTTAGCAAATTTAATATAAAGAGATTTACAGAGAGAGTTATTTATAATACTTGAGTGAATATGCTTCAAATCATTAAAAAGCACATCAGAAGATAAGCAGCGGCATAAGATAACACAGCTTGATTAAAGGGTAAGTTCACAGTCTCTGAGAAAATGAAAAGGTGAGCTAATTCCATACACCTTTGTCACCATCCTGCTTCCTTGCTGTACTTACCTCCATAGGGGATATGCTGTCAGTGCCCAGGCGGTGGGTCCAGCAGTCCGGAGATTTGAAATCTCCGCTATGCTCCCTCTTCTCTGTGCAGCGTTTCTGGGATGGATCAGAGCGATTCTGATTGGTCAGCGCCTGCACAGAGCGTCACTCTGATCCATCCCAGGAAGAGCTGCAGAGTGAAGAGGGAGAAAATCAAGGATTTAAAATCCTGGACCACTACACCAGCTGCGTGGGCACTGACAGCTCATCACCCATGGAGGTAAGTACAGCAGGGGCTTTGGGGGGGGGGGTAGGGAGGGTGTACAGTGCTAGTTCACATTTTTTCTGAGAAGACGAGATAATTCTTTAACCACTTGCGGACCGCCCACCGTACATTTTTCCTGTGGCAGGGTGGCTGCTCTGCGCCAGATCACGTACCGAGTATACAATCTGGTACTTCTGGGTCGGGGGCGCAAATTGATGAGGAAACTTGATTCTTTAAATTTTTTTATTAGGATATGTTTTATAGCAGAAAGTAAAAAATATTGTTTTTTTTCAAAATTTTTTGTCTATACCGCAAAAAATATACACTGCAGAGGTGATCAAATACCACCAAAAGAAAGCTCTATTTGTGGGGAAAAAAGGACATAAATTTTATTTGGGTGCAGCGTCGCACGACCGTGCAATTGTCAGTTAAAGTAGCGCAGTGCCGTATCGCAAAAAAATGGCCTGGTCAGGAAGGGGATAAAACCTTCTGGGGCTCAAGTGGTTTAAGATGTCCTGGTTATGCAAACTCTATCATTTTAATGGCAGCAATGTATAGGTCTGTGAATATCCTGTACCCTGTTCATTTTCATTGGAGCTTGGGAAAACCATTAATCTTGCAGTTGGAGGGATGGTAAAAAAATAGGAAGTTGTCTTCCGCACTGGGCTCCAAGCAGCAAACAACCCATAGCACCACGCCCCCCCCCCCCCCTACTCGTTCGGCCGGTCCCCCAGTCACACCACCCACCCCTACTACACCCCCCCCCCCCAGTCAAAATCACCCCCGTCACTCGGTCGATTTTGCAAAAATAATTTTTCTTCTTTACTGATATGGGCTGACGAGGCTGTATTGATGGGCACTGATAAGGATACACTGGTGAAGCTGCACTGTTGGGCACTGATGAGGCAGCGCTGATGAGACGACACTGATGGGCACTGATAAGGCTACACTGATAAGGCTGCACTGAAGAAGCTGCACTGAAGAGGCTGCACGAATGGGCACTGATAAGGCTGCACTGATGAGGCGACGCTGATAAGGCGGTACTGATAAGGCTGCACTGATGAGGTTGCACTGATGAGGTTGCACTGATGGGCACTGATGGGGCTGTACTGATAATCAGGGCACTTTTGATCAGTGCCATTATTATCAGTGTAAACAGTGTACTCACTGTGCCCTGTCAGATGAGCACGCTGTCTCTGTGTGAGAAAAGGAGAGCCGATAACTGGCAAATCTGTTTCCATGTGACTAGCTGTTATTGGACACAGCTGATCACATGATAAAGGGCACCTGTGATTGGTCATTTACCCCAATCTGTGATCGGCTATGTCCAAAACACACAGTGGTCACAGAGCACGCCCAAAACACACCCCAGGGGGCATGCGGGAGGTTTGCATGTCGGAGGATATCAATAGACATTCTCCCAGAACTAGAGGCCCATGCTGCAGCCTTCTTTTGGCTATAGGGCGGGCAGAAAGTGGTTAAAGGAATTTTGTATTTTTTATGTTGCTATTTACCCCTATTAAAAGACCTTCTTGTTGCCGAATGGTACTTTTAACATTTCTTTTGCATTGGCACATGTTCCTCGTGGCACTGCCCAGCTACCTATGTCCTGCACACTGTGCAGTGGACGGCTGTATCCCAGGGGCATGTTTGCCTATTGAATTCCCACTTTAACAGCTATATGCTGCCGGGCATTAATTACATGTATGATCCAAGCCCAATCATTGAGTGGTGTATGATGGATACCTTGCGACTACATTGGCGCCCCTCAGGCCAGGACTGTAGATTGTCCATTTGCCCCTGCTTCTAGACTCAGCCATCACGGATGGATTTTCAATCCCCAAATCTACTGTTCATCTTACCATGGATACTATAATTATGTATCTCATACTAAGATAGAGAAATGTATTCTCTTATCTGTTGCGTCTCTGAACCTTGATCGTGTCCTGAAGAAGCCTACCGGCGAAACGCGTAGACGCTCACTGCACATATTTACAGATGCACATATGTGATGGTTTTATCCTCTCTTTTTTTGATTTTGTATAATATTTTCAATAAAATTGATTGCTTTCATTAGATCTTCTCTTGATTGTTTCCAAGCCTTAAAAGTCCGTTATTTTGGTAATACACAGTAGTACCTATTTTTGTCTCTCAAATTATGGACGTGGCTTTTTTATGCACTTTTTTCTCAGTGATTAAAAATCAACGTTGATTGTTGATTGAGAGAGTTTTACCAAGTTACAAGCATAACTACCTACTTTTATAATTTTTTTAATACATAATAAAATCATGAAAGAAAATAATGAAAGTAGAAAATAAGAAAGTAGAAACCGGAGAAGAGAGTGCATGGGGAGTGAAGACTAATTATGGAATGCCCGACCCTACTTCCATTTCTTCCTTATGGACATGATTTTCAGTCTCTTTATATTCATTTCCAATCCTGTGACCTGTGTGTAAAGGGTTGGTTGCCTAGAGCATGTTCCAGGGGATGGAATCATCATTAAGGTTAGTACTTTTGCATCTTCCATTATTGCATCTTCCCGAACAAAGTCACTCCCGTGTCTCCCGTGTCCATTTATATTGCCTGTATTGTATTGACTTCATTCTGTGGGACTTAGCAACTGGATTCTATATACCTGGTTCTAATCCCATTATACCATTGGCTTCTAATCAGCTGTGTGCCTGACGTCCTACAGAGCAAATTGTATATAATGTCAGGAGTTAATGTAGGCAGAGATACTAGAGAGACGAAGAACGCTGGGACCCTATCTATCTTCTAGAAGACTTTTTTTAAATTAAAGGACTTACTTAACCACTTCAGCCCCGGAAGATTTGGCTGCGGAATGACCAAGTCGTTTTTTGCAATTCGGCACTGCATAGCTTTAACTGACAATTGCACGGTCGTGTGACGTTCTACCCAAACAAAATTGACGTCCTTTTTTTCCCCACAAATAGAACTTTCTTTTGGTGGTATTTGATCATCTCTGAGGTTTTTTTTATTTTTTGCGCTATAAACAAAAAAAGAGCAACAATTTTGAAAAAAAAAACACAATATTTTGTACTTTTTGTTATAATAAATATCCCCTTTTTTTATTTAAAAAAAAAGCTATTTTTTTCTTAGTTTAGGCTGATATGTATTCTTCTACATACTTTTGGTATAAAAAAAAAATCGCAATAAACGTATATTGACTGGTTTTTGCAAAAGTTATAGCGTCTACAAAATAGGGGATAGATTTATGGCATTTTTATTATTATTATTTTTTTTTTTACTAGTAATGGTGGCGATCTGCGATTTTTATGAGGACTACGACTTTATGGCGGACACATCAGACACTTTTGACACATTTTTGGGACCACTGTCATTTATACAATCAGTGCTATATACTGTAAAAATGTCACTGGCAGGGAAGGGGTTAACACTAGGGGGCGATCAAGGGGTTAATTGCGTTCCCTGTGTGTGTTTCTAACTGTAGGGGGAGGGGACTGACCTAGAGGAAATGACAGATCATGATTCCTAGCTCTTAGGAACTCACGATCTGTCACTCCTCACAGAACAGAACAGTGATTTGTGTGTTTACACACATGTCCCTGTTCTGTTTCTCGTGCCCGCGATCGCTCGTGGCCGGCGGTCATTGTGACTGTCGGCCACAAGCATTGGCACCCCCCGAGTGCAGCGCGCATGGAGGTGCGTGCGCGCCTGCTATCCCGCTTAAAGGAGCCGATGTATAGCTACGAAGGCTCGCGGGATCGTGCCGACCTGCTGTAGTATAATGGCGGCGGCTGGTCGGCAAGCAGTTAAAATACTTTATTTAAAGTGTTACTAAACCCAGGACCCTGCATTCACTATATCTGGTCTCCCACAGTACACAGAACATGGAAATGCAATTATTTTAGTAAATATAAACTGCTAAATACCTTTTCTCATCAGCAGTATATAACAGACTTGTGATTTCTATCAGTGTCTGGTTAAAGCTTGTAGGAGGAGTTTAGTTTTCATTCTCCCCTGACTGCCCTATGAAGCTGCAGGATCCCTGACCCTCTGTCTGGACAGTGCTAATTGGCCCTGTGCCGATCACATGCACCCCCGCCCCCCCCCCCCCCCAAAAAAAAATCTCTAGCAATACACACCAAACTGAGCAGAGTGCCCCCAAGGCTCTGTCTTGATGGATGGATCGAGGACAGTGGAAGAAAGGGAAATGGATTGAGGACAGTGGAAGAAGGGGAGGATCAGAGAAGACAGGATCAAACAGCTCTATTAACACAATGTAGAGGATTAACCCCTTAGGTTCCGCAGTGAGTATAACAAGCATGCTTTACTGCATATACAGACTGATTTTACTGCTGTGGGTTTGATAACACTTTAAAGCGGTTGTAAACCTCTGCACTTTTTTTTTACCTTACCTGCAAGGCAAAGGCATAATGTGCTAGTATGCATCGCACACTAGCACATTATGTTAAACTTACCTCAAAACTAAGCCTTCCAGTGAGGTGATGTCATCACTGGAGATGGCATCCATCTTCACCCGGTCTTCCTTTTGGGTTCATTAACTCCGGCTCTGTGATTGGCCAGAGCCGCCATGACGTCACTCCCGCACATGCGCACAGGAGCCGCCGGTCACAGCACAGGGCTCTGCACGGCGGGGGACCCAATGCACGTGGCCGGCGGTCGCAATCGCCGCCGGCCAAGTGCAATCGCATGCACGAGCACCATTTGTGTAAACACACAATTCCCTGTGCTGTCAGAGGAGAGGAGACATGTTGTTTGTTCCTAGTAAGTAGGAACAGCGAAATGTCTCCTCTCCTACTCAGTCCTATCCCCATGCAGTTAGAACACACTGAGGGAACACACATTTAACCCTTTGCTCGCCCCTTAGTGTTAACCCCTTCCCTACCAGTGACATTTACACAGTAATCAGTGCAATTTTATAGCACCGATCGCTGTATAAATGTCAATGGTCCCAAAAATGTGTCAAAAGTGTCCATTCTGTCTGCCAAAATGTTGCAATACCGCGAAAAAATCACAGATCACCGCCATTACTAGTAAAAAAAAAATAATGATAAAAATGCCATAAAAATGCCATAAATCTTTCCCATACTTTGTAGACGCTATAACTTTTGAGCAAACCAATCAATATACGCTTATTGTGATTTTTTTGTTTGCCAAAAATATGTAGAAGAATATATATTGGCCTAAACTGATGAAAAAATGTGTTTTTTAAGAACATTTTTGGGAATATTTATTATAGCAAGAAGTAAAAAATGTTTTTTATGTATAGCGCAAAAAATAAAAACCGCAGAGGTGACCAAAAGAAAGCTCTATTTGTGGGATCGCACAATTAACAGTTAAAGCGACGCAGTGCCAAATTGTAAAAAGTGCTCTGGTCAGGAAGGGGGTAAAGCCTTCCGGGGCTGAAGTGGTTATAGAAGAGTGGCAAGAAGAAAGCCATTGTTGAAAGAAAGCCATAAGAAGTCCAGTTTGCAGTTTGCGAGAAGCCATGTGGGGGACACAGAAAACATGTGGAAGAAGGTGCTCTGGTCAGATGAGACCCAAATTTTACTTTTTGGTCTAAAAGCAAAACGCTATGTGTGTGGCGGAAAACTAACACTGCACATCACCCTGAACACACCATCCCCACCGTGAAACATGGTGGTGGTAGCATCATGTTGTATGGATGATTTTCTTCAGCAAGGACAGGGAAGCTGGTCAGAGTTAATGGGAAGATGGATGGAGCCAAATACAGGGCAATCTTAGAATAAAACCTGTAATTCCGTGTACACACGACCAGACTTTTGGTCGGACGGAATTCCAAAGGACTTTTCGACGGAGTTCCAACTAATCGGACTTGCCTACACACGATCACACCAAAGTCCGACGGATTCAAACATGATGACGTATGACCGGACTAAAATAAGGAAGTTTATAGCCAGTAGCCAATAGCTGCTCTAGCGTCGGCTTTCGTCCGTCGCACTAGTATACAGAAGAACGGATTTTTCGACCGGACTCGAGTCCGTCGGAAAGATTTGAAACATGTTCCAAATCTAAAGAAAAGGTCCGTTGAAGGTCCGATGAAGCCCACACACGGTCGGATTGTCTGACGGATTCGTTCCGTCGGACCAGTCCGGTCGTAAAGTCTGGCCGTGTGCACACGGCATTAGAGCCTGCAAAAGACTTGAGACTGGGGTGGAGGTTCACCTTCCAGCAGGACAACGACCCTAAACATACAGCCAGAGCTACAATGGAATGGTTTAGATCAAAGCATTTCCATGTGTTAGAATGGCTCAGTCAAAGTCCAGACCTAAATCCAATTGATAATCTGTGGCAAGACTTGAAAATTGCTGTTCACAGATGCTCTCCATCCAATCTGACAGAGCTTGAGCTATTTTGCAAAGAAGAATGGGCAAAAATTTCATTCTCTAGATGTGCAAAGCTGGTAGAGACATCCCCAAAAAGACTTGCAGCTGTAATTGCGGTGAAAGGTGGTTCTGCAAAGTATTGACTCAGGGGGGCGCCATACAAATGCACGCCAGACTTTTCACATATTTATTTGTAAAACATCTTGAAAACCATTTATCATTTTAGTTCCACTTCACAATTAAGTGCCACTTTGTGTTGGTCTATCACATTAAATCCCAATAAAATACATTTACTTTTTTTGGTTGTAACATGACAAAATGTGGAAAATGTCAAGGGGTATGAATACTTTTTCAAGGCACTGTATATTAAAAACTATCATTGAAGAAAAAAAAGACAATATTTTTGCTAACACATGATTAATTGATGGTAGTCAGCAGGGCTTCACTCATCCGCTAGGCTAATTCCTTTGCAAACTTCCCTTGCAAAATGAAAACCTCTTTGCCTTTAGTAGACAAACCCCATGGACTCAATGCTTACTGTAGCACTAACCTGAAGGAGCCACTATTATTTTACCGGGTCTTTCCCAGAATAGGACAGAGGCAGACAGACACACAGCAACAGTTCATTCACTCTTGGCTCAGTAATCATTCCAGGGGATGTCCTTTTGGGATTTTTTTTACTGAAGAACTTAAATGGGGTGTAAGGTGACATGGCATACTCCAGATCCACTAAATACTAACAGGACGACACTTCACTTTGCTAAGCTTCCCTGAACAGTCTCTATGGAGGAACATGTACAGATGGCAGAGCTGAGTTCTCTTTTAGGCGCTGCCCCAGCTAGGACTACCACTGGTTCGGCCACCCAGATAAACAGCATGCAATCACCAGGACCCTGAGCTTAGGCAAGTACTCACAATGCCACAGGATCACCGGGTGCCTCTTCAGTTCTTCATTGAGCTCTCTAGACCAGGTCCTTAGTTGAGAGATCCCTTGGTTAGCTCCAAAGGAAAGAAAGGGGTCTTAGAAGCATGCCACCCCCCCCCCCCCCCCCCAGCTATGCCACAGCTGGGTACTCAATGAACATACAGCAAACTCCAACTTTCTGCCTTCAGGGGCAGAGCCCCTCTGGCTGGGGACTCCTCCTGAAGTTAGAAACAGGATTAGACTTCTGCTGCTCCAGGCCTCAGACTACTTATATGCTCTTCAACCACCTACTGAGCATACCCCCTTTCCCCCCAGGGATTGGCTTTAGCACAACAAATATACATGCTGCCCATTTGCTTTGTTCAACCTCCTATGCTCCAGAAGTCTCCAGAAGGCAGGGGAGAACAATCAAACCTTCAGCCTGTGAAACCAACCAAAAGAAATCAACAGCTGCTCCATTGATTACAGAGGAGCCAAAAAGAACTAAACATCCTAGCAGCCTATCTTAGAAGGTGCTACATAACTCAAGGAGATGGAGATGGGGCAGTAACGTCACAGAAATATAGGGTTTTTCCTATTGGTAAGCTAGATGAGAATTTTGTATCAGATGACAGCATGAGTCAACCTTCTGACCTCTCCTTTATGACCTTTCATGCAAAATTTGGATACCCTCTCAGTTCCTTAGTGCGAAAGGTAACACAATGTTGATTGGCACAGGTCATATTCAATTTCGTAACCTGCCCAACAAAACTGACAAACACAATATGACGGCGACATAAGGGCATCAACTCCACTCTCCTGCCTCCTACATTCTTTTTTTTTTATATGCAAAGAACGATGTGTCACATTTCCCAACACTCTTAGCATATAAATACACGGAATGCTGCCATACAATATAGATTTATCTTACAGCCAATCTATATGCAAGAATGTTTTAATGGTGGCTCAGCGAGCCACAAAGCAAATAGTATATTGGATTTCCTATTTTTAGACTGAAGTATTTTTTTCAGAATGAACACGATCATTTTTTTCATCATTGGTTGTTTATTCACCTTGAAAATAGTCTATATTAGCACACGGTAAAAAAGAATAAAACACTATGGGAGCCTGAACACAGTTATACTTGTAGCACATACAAAAGGACAGAGCCCAAAGACCTTCAGCCAAGAAAACTTGGTCATATAATGGCCGGTAACCATAGGGATGACCAGCAAACCTCACCGTTTCCTTGCCATTCTGCACAACAAGTTAAATGGACCAACTGGTTTTGGACTGTAAGCACCCAGTATTGTGCATAGAACAGTATGTAATTAAAGTATACATATATCAACCCAATTACTAAAATCTCAGTAAAGCTCCAACATGTTGATTAAATTTCCAGGGTAAGTTATTCTTTAAATGTTCTTGTTCCTGTAACAAATAGTCAGTAGTTACAACAATTTGTTTGCTTCCCAAGGTAGAACCATAGACAGCAAGGCAGTAATAACACAACAAGGGCTATATATTGCCTCTCTGTGTCCAAGATGGCTGCCCAAATCTTGGGAGGTCCCTGTGTCTAATCAGACACAGGCTCCCCCAAAATGGTTGCTTGGGGCCCAATACGGAGAACAGGTAATCTCTCTGAAGGATTGCCCTAGCACCAGAATTAAATAATGATCATGTGATACTTGTGTCTACTTCTGTCAGACAACCAAGAAGTGAGTAAGCAATCTATGGACTGTCGTCTCACTACCCGCTAGAGCGGTGATCTCGCTTGTTGGGTGTTATATACAAGCGATGTCTTGATATACAGGTAGCGATTATAAAAGAGAAGAGAGGCGACTCTAAGTGTAGCCATATGGTTACATTTAATGAAGGTACAACATTTAGAAACTCAAATTGTTGTTGATTAAAAGAGGCACATCTAAGTATGCAGACATCCGGGGTAAAGCTGTCCACATAGACCATCCTCCTCACCACTGTTGGCGTCATCTCTTCCATGAGCGATTCAAGCCTCGCTTTCAGATCACCCTACTGCAGGGTAGTCTTCCCGGTCACGATTGCAGACTGACAGCGGTGAGAGCCGGCAGTGCGGAGGATGGTCTATGTGGACAGCTTTACCCTGGATGCTGCATACTTAGATGTGCCTGTTTTAATCATCAACCATGGGAGTTGCTAAATGTTGTACCTTCATTAAATGTAACCATATTGCTACACTTAGAGGCGCCTCTCTTCTCTTTTATACTCTGTAGCTCCTGCTGGAATTTTCTTCTAATCCCCTTGTGGAGGCTTCCATTTGTGGATGGACATTTTATGGTTACACAAACTATCACATTGCTAGAATCTTTTTATATGGACTAAAAACTGAAGGACTTATGAATAAATGGTTGTGGAATGAATCATCTGAGTTTCCATTATTTCTTATTGGGAAATTTGCTTTGATATACAAGTGCTTTGGATTGCAAGCATGTTTCCGGAACGAATTATACTCGCAATCCAAAGTTTTACTGTAGTACTATGGAGACTAAAGCTGGCTATACATGGATGAAAATGTGCCCAGTTTAGCAGGGATCAACCGAATTTCAAACACAAAAAAAACAAAAAAGTCAGCGCTGACCCCACAACCATCTCTCAAATGTTCACAGTCTATATAGAAAAAGTACTCTTGCTCTAGGTGCTGCAGCTCTCTCAAAGATCCACTGGGTGGCGCACTTAATCTGAAATATACAAGGAAAAGAGAGTGCACGGCTGCCCTAGTGTAATTCCATTTTAATGATACAAATGCAAAATCAAACAATAGAGGATTGCACTCACTAACATGGGACTTAGATCGCATGTACAGCAAGATGTATGTCTCCCTTCCTGGCCTGTACAACTGGGTTGGCTCCCAATGAAGGAGTGGTGATGGTATGAGAAGTCACTGCAGACTCTGTTTCCTCGTCTCGTCAGGCTGTGTCCAGCCGGCGCTGTGTGATGTCACTCGCGGCCGGAGAGGAAGGACAAGGTGAGTGAGATGTCTCCCTTTTTAGCTAACAAAAAACGGTTGCCAAGACTACATGTTTCGGAGGCGTGGCCTCCTTCTTCAGGTCAACCAAATTTCGATCCATGTATGGGCAGGGAGGTTGAAAGGAAGTCGATCTACTGATTGACTTTTGTGCAACCACCCTGTCGGTTTTTCCTTGCTCGATCAGGATATAGCCGGAAGCTGCGATCAATGTATTCTGATGGTGGGAAAGTCTCCCCGCTGTCAGAATACAATAGCTCAGTGGGGAGGATCCCTCCATCCACATCATGTATGGATGGGGAAATCGAGTCCTCCTCTATTGCCTGCCTAATGCATTTGAATACCTCCACCACAATTTCAACAATGCATTTGCTTCCCAAGGTATGTAGAACTATGGACTAGGGAAGCGCCTATACCATATTTTTTTACAAGGAATATGAGTACCCATACTTTTTTTTTAGTACTCGCCGATACCAATTACCGATACCTACCACAACTGTTTTGTTCTCACTTCAGCTGTCAGCAATGGTACAAAGCATTGAAAAGTTATTTACAAATAAAATGCTTTTTTTTTTTATTTGTTCTTTATTCTGCGCTTTTTCATTGTGAAATGTGTAAATATATGTTAATATATATGTGTAAAAATATTCACTAACAAAGCAAACAAAAAAGTTGTGAAAAAAAAAAAAAAAAAAACAGGAAAATAATAATTAAATGGAGGAGAATATGGAGTTCATTAAGGCTGATTAGAGTAAATTAAGGATTAATAAGAGGTTAAACAGAGGAACATTTGTTCATCCCTTTGATCTGCAGATAAAGAAACAGATTGTCACAGAAGACACATCTCGGCCAACATGGCCTGCAAAATTTACATTTGGCAAATTATAACATCTCTACTAGCAAAGTATAACATCTCTGCATCTGTCTAACCTTATATTTTAGTTGCCCCAAAATCATTTCCATACCACTTGTGTGTTCCTTGGCGAGAAGGCGCGACGCCGGGGACCCACCCGTCCAACCCATTTGGGATCTACACTGTGGACGGGAGGTCCCCAGCCCCCCCTCCCCAAGTTATAACCAGTAAATCTATTATCACATCTTGATTCTCTGCAAATATTGCAAGGGCAATAACTTGAGGCAGGAAGACCTGCAAAGACTAACAAAAAAGAAAAAGGAAAGGATAAGAGAAAGGAGGAGAAAGAAGGAGAAGGGAAAGGGTGGGGGAAGGGTTGGGGTTGAGTGCACCCCTAAGGACCTCCACTAAGATCCATTATCTATCGAAGCCCGTGGATAGATAGGTCCGCCATGGTTCCCAAATCCTGTCGAAAGCCCGCTGTTTATCCAAAAGAATCGCCGACAGGCGTTCATTAATCATGATCCACGTCAGCTTCGCTTTTACCAATTCAAAGGGGATCAGAGGCTTTCTCCAGGATCTAGCAATCGCGATCCTAGATGCTGTAAAGATAAACGATATGAGGTTTTTTTGTGTGCCTAGGCACTCCTTCCACTGGACCCCCCAGTAGCGCCTGTTGTGGAGATTTGGTTAGATTAATTTGGGTCAGTAGGTGGATAAAGTTATAAATGCGTATCCAAAATCGTCTGACTTTAGGGCAAGTCCACCAAGTATGATATATTGTACCTTCCCTGCCGCACCCCCTGAAACATAGTAGGGAAGCGACAGGGCTGTACGTAGCAATTCTCGCCGGAACCACATACCACCGTAGTAAGACTTTTTAATTCGCCTCTATCAGGGAGGTATTTATATAACCTTTTGAGGCTAATTGCGCCATATTAAACCATGTATCCATTTCCATCGTTACCTCTGTATCCTGTTCCCACTTTTGCATATAAAATAGTTTTTCTGTCTTAGAGGTCAGGATACCATAAATTTTGGATATGTGGCCATTATGTTTATCAAAAGACCCACATAAATATTCCATTGGTAAGAAAGTCATGATATCGGACTTGCGCTGTAGGGTTTTCAGGAAGTGCATTATCTGGAGGTAGTGATAGAATTCTGCATTAGGTAACTGATGCTTTTCTATAAGAGATTGTTTTGATAATATACCTCTATGATCACATAGGTCAGCTATACGAATCAGGCCCTTGTTGGTCCACCATGATAATCTTTGAGGATTAAGACCCGGGGTGAAATCTGGGTTGCCCGTTAACGGGGCTAAGGGAGCATGAGAAGAGCGAAAAGTGAAAGGTTTTTGTAATCTGTCCCACAAGCTTAATGAAAAGGATAATGTGGGGCTGTCTTTCATATGAAGCCACAACAAATGGCTAATCGGTTTTGTGGGATATGGGGATGATTCCAATTTCATCCAGGATGGTTGAGGTAGCCCTGAGTGGGAGCGGATTCATTGGGCCAATTGGGCTGCCTCAAAATATTTGGCCAAATTTGGGACCCCCAAACCCCCTTTAGATTTGGGGGTGTAGAGGGTTCACTGATTCACCCTAGGTCTTGTACCTCCCCATATGAACGTCATTATCTTTTTCTGAAAAACCGTAAGATCAGGCCTATTGATTGCTATTGGAAGAGTTCTGAACAAATACAACAGTCTCGGCAAGAGGTTTATTTTGATAAAGTACAGTCTGTCGAACCACGACGGAGGGCTTTTAGCCCATGACAATAGGTCTGCTGTCAGTTTCCTATAATGAGGGGGGTAATTGGCTTGGTACAGGGTCTGTAGAGTGGGGGTTAGAAAAATTCCCAAATATGCAAGTCTATCTTTCTGCCACTTGAACTGAAACGATTTTTGAAGAAGTTTTACAGTATGCGGTTCTAAGGTTAAATTTGGGGCTTCAGATTTGGAGTGATTTATCGTGAGACCTGAGAAAGCGGTGAAGCGTCATAGAACCTGATAGAGATTAGGGAGGGACGTGATCGGGGAGGAGAGGAACATTAAAATATCGTCAGCAAACAGAGAACATTTCTGCTCCCCGTCTCCGCAACATATCCCTTTTATGTCTTGGTGATGTCTAAGCTTAACTGCTAGGGGTTTTAATGCTAAAATAAATAAGATGGGAGATAGGGGGCATCCTTGCCTCGTTCCCCTGTGTATATCTATTGTATGAGATTTGTAGCCTTTTATCTGAAGTTTGGCCGTGGGTGTGTTGTATAATATCTGTAATATAGTCAGAAAATGGGGTCCAAATCCATATCTCTTCAATGTGTAACATATATATTCCCACGTGACCGAGTCGAACGCCTTACAAAGATCTAACTACAATAGCATTCCCTTCCGTGAGCCTAGATTGTCCCAGTTTGAGTTAAGTGCTGCTAAAATATCTATCGCCCGTCGGGTTTGGTCCGGAGCCTGTCTATTGGGAACAAATCCCACTTGGTCGGGATGGATATATTTGGCTAGAAAGGAGTTCATTCTCGTGGCTAATACTTTGGTCATCAGTTTGAGGTCCACATTGATGAGCGATATCGGGCAATAGTTAGCAGGATCCCCATGATCCTTTCCCGGTTTAGGAATTACTTGGATAAGGGCCTCATTTTCATGTGTAGCTAGAGGGTTACCTTTCCGTATCACATTGAAAAAGGAACACAGATGAGGAGTCAATATGGCTGCAAATTTTCTATAATAGTGGCCAGTGAAGCCGTCCGGGCCAGGTGCTTTTGTGGGATTCAGACATTTAATAGTTGCTAATATCTCTCCCTCGGTAAAGTCTGCTTCCATTAATTCTATGTGTTCTTGTTCTACTTTTGGTAAGGGAATATCATGAAAAAATTCATCTGCCCGGGGTTTGGGAAATGGGGCTGGTTTACTGTATAGATCAGTAAAGAACCGTGAAAATTCTTGGAGTATCACTTGGGGGTTTTGGGTAAGTTTCCCATCTCGTGTACGTAATCTCGGCATTGCAGGGTTAAATGGTCGCGGGGTTAGTTTTCTAGCTAAAAGTGTGGTAGGTTTATCTCCCTTGGTGAAAAAACGATGTCTAGACCAGCGTAGAAATTTCTCCGCTTTAGTTGTAAGGCTAAGATTTAATGCTATTCTAGCTGTATCTATTTTATGTCGCAGGTCCAGATGAGGGTTAGATTTTTGTTCCTGAACTATTTTTTGTAGCTCGTCCTCCTGTTGTTGAATCTTTTGTGCATTATCCCTTTTTCTCCTAGAGGCCACTTGAATCAGTTTGCTGCGAATGGTGGCTTTATGTGCCGCCCAAATGATGCTAGGGGACATGCCGTTAGCTCGATTATCTATAAAATATTGTTGGATAGCCTTCTCTATCTCAGTGTATATAATGGGGTCATTAAGTAATGAAGCGTTAAGTCGCCTCGTTGAAGGTTTTGGTCTCGTCCATAAATCAGTTAGTGTCATTTGTACTGGTGAGTGGTCTGACCATGAACTGGGTACTATTTTAACTGATTCAATTGAGGGTAAGAGTGATGATTGTGTTAGTAAATGGTCTATACGCGAGTACGTTTTATGGACCTGGGAGTAGTGGGTGTAATCCCTGGTAGTGGGATGGAAGTCCCTCCAAATATCTATGAGGTCATAAGAGTGTAGAGTTCGGGCCAGTTTAATACCCTGTTTGGGAGTATGTTTCACTATAGGTTTATGTACATTGGTCCTATCAAGGGCTGGGTCTAAGGAGACATTGCTGTCACCGCCCATTATAACTTGGCCTTGTACATGAGGCATCAGTGTTTGTAGCATGGTTTCGAAAAATGTTACCTGACCCGTGTTGGGGGCGTAATATGAGATGAGAGTGATAGCATTTTCATTTACTTTCCCCGCGACCATGATTTACCTCCCCTCCTTGTCTCTGATGACTGTTGAGGGGGTAAACGGTACCCTCTTTGCAATGCAAATCGCTACTCCTCGTTTCTTATCTGGGCCGTTCAATAAATAAAACGTGGGAAATCTAGCATTCAGGTATCTAGGGGCTAAAGTACGCGAAAAATGCGTTTCCTGGAGGAGTAGGAAATCTATATCTAGTTTATGATAGTTAAGAAAGGACAAGTAAAAAAGGCGCAATGCAGGTATACCTCAAATAACTGTTCCTAAATAGTCCATGGCAGGATGGGTATATATAAATATATATACAAGAGGAAGTCAGTCAGGGCTGCCACCAAAAAAAGACCAGAAGCGAGGTCCAATAGGCTAAAAGATAAACAAGGAAAAGGGGCGCCTCTGAGTATATATCAATAATCATTTATTTCAACAAACAATATCCACTCACATGGAAGACTGTAGTGTTACGTTCCGGTGCGTCTCTGAGCAGAGGAAAAGCTGGAGGACCACAAGTCTCAGCAAGTCCGTGCAGTGCTGATCCCACATCGGATCCTGGCGAGGATGGATAGTGGTAGCTGGACACAGCAGGGGCTCCCTCAGGTCTCCAGATGGCACTTCCGGGTTGGGATGGGTTAAAATGACACAGACCAACTGTCTGAGGGTTCCAAGGATGGGGTTAAGAGGACGCCAAGGCCGATCGCCGGGCGTGCTGCAGGGTATGGTGAGGCTCGTATGGCTCCGTGGATGGAATAGTAGTGGCCGTGTAGGGAGCCAAAACGAGGCCTGGAGGGCAAGCACAGCGCGGCGCCGGGCTGTGACGTCGCGTTTCTGAGTCTGCGCGCTATTGGTGGCAAGAATAGCGGCACTCCTTTCTCAAGGATCCGCCAGGATCCGATGTGGGATCAGCACTGCACGGACTTGCTGAGACTTGTGGTCCTCCAGCTTTTCCTCTGCTCAGAGACGCACCGGAACGTAACACTACAGTCTTCCATGTGAGTGGATATTGTTTGTTGAAATAAATGATTATTGATATATACTCAGAGGCGCCCCTTTTCCTTGTTTATGATAGTTAAGAAAGGCTTTAGCATGTTTTGTAGGGGAATTTAGGCATTGAACATTATGTGTTAATACATGAGTGTGTGAATGGGGTAACTGAGATTTTAACATTATAGTCCGGCAGACTGTACTCGCCTGTTGTAGATGGTCGTCATAACTCTCGAGTAGGAGATGTTTCGATGGGCTTCTTCAAATTTCAGATGTAGGGGTGCACTCAAGGAAAAGGAGAAGACAAAAGAAAGAAGAAAAGAGAAATCAGTGTTGGGATAAGATGAACTGGTCCGGTTGATGAAGACAAGCTCGTCTAGGAGTGGCATGCGTTTCCGCCTTGGCACTTTCCGTATAAAACATTGTATTGGTAGAGAGAGAAGTCAGGCAAATCTAGCTAGCTCAATATATTACATTCCCTCAAGTCTTTCTGAACAAAACTAGGTTAGACTAGATTAGGGGGTGCAGAGTTTACTGTATCTATATAACCATCTTAGTAAAACAACAAACATAGGTAAATCAGTTCTAATCCCCCAATAACGAGAGGGGGGTTTCATCCCTCCAGAAGTTAGGCAGTCACATTGGCGTCTCGAAGATGAATTAAACTGGCTGAACTATAGCCAACAGTGTGAGTTCCAGAACGCTGAAGGGGAGTCCTATATGGGTTTACGGTGATATCAATTATCACTGTGTGGTGGATACTTCTCAAAAAAGGGGCTCATCTCCATCATCCGTCCGGTCCAGCTACTGGGTGTCCTCTTCTAGAAGAATATCGCTGGCGTTGTTCCCATAAGGGTGAGATTGGGCGATCCATTTCCTGTTGTGCTTTGGGGGCTGATGATTCCCTGGAAATCAAGCCGAGGCCCAAGAGAATGTCTTCTCCATCCGAGAAATTTGCAAAGGAATATGTCTTCCCCTTGAAGGTAAACGATAGTCGAAAAGGAAATGACCAACAGTATTTGATTTGGCGATTAGTGAGCTGCGCCAATCATGGTTTCAGGGCTCGTCTTTTTTGGATAGTCATTTGCGAAATGTCCGCGAAAATTTGTATGGGGTGGCCCATGAGGTCAATTTTGCCCCTAGCCCGGGCTGTGGACATTATTTGTTCCTTGATTCTGTAGAAATGCGGGTTGACTATGACGTCTCTAGGAGGGCCATCTTGTCTTGGGGCCGTCAAAGCTCGATGCACTCTATCAATTTCCATGTGCTGTGGTGAAATGTCTGGGATCAAATCTTGCATGAGAGTATGTACTGCGTCCTCCAGGTCAGTCACCGCCTCAGGTAGACCGCGAATTCGGAAATGATAGCGTCTGGATCTATTTTCCTGATCTTCAATTTTGGCGTTGGCTTAATCTAATTGATCTTGTAATGAGGCTATCATGCTTGAGTTCTGATTAACCCTCCGCACTGTGCCATCCATTTTGGATTCGATAGTGTCCAGTCTGTCCCTTATGTCATTAAAGTCATGTTTCATTTCAGCTGTGATTAATTGGCAAGCCTTAGTCAGCTCTTGCTGTAATAGTGCTGAGAAGTGAGCGACGAGGACAGAATCCCCTGAAAATGGCACTGGAGGTGGGGGAGGTTGTTCACTCCCTGTGCTGTTTTGGCTCAGGGCAAGTTCGGCTATTTCAGCCATATTCCTCTCCATGGAGGAAGCTAGGGAATCAGCACCATCCATTCCCTCCCCCTGATAGGTATGGGAGGGGGAGAGAGAGAACTCTGGGGACCCATCCTTCTGTGGCCTTGTGATATCCTCCTGTGACTGAGAGGAGAAGGGGTCCCGCTCTTTGTCCAATCCAGCTGCCACTATATTATGGGGAGAGATTCCTTGTGCAGGGGGTCCTGATGTCTCTGGGTCCCGCTCACCTGCTTTGCAGCTTCTGCCTCTGTCCTCCGGTCCGACGCCATCTTGGAAGGGAGAGTCCCTGCTGTAGCGTTCCCCGAACGGAACGAATAGCTGGATGTCGGGGGTTTCTTTTTGGATGTCCCCCCTCCTCTTTGGTTCATAATGCGGATCGCTCGGAAAACTGCAGTCTTTGTGGCTTCTCTCTGGCTTAATCAAGCTTGGAAAGGCCGGCGGCGTGCGGAGCAGGTCAGAACATATCCGCTCCCGTGCCTGCGTGCATGCGCACTCAAGTATGTATTTTGTTTGGCACCTTTTGATGAATGCCAGCTTTGATTAATATATTGTCTGTAACTTCTAGAGATTATCTATGCAGTACTCCTGAGGAAGCCATAGCCTGGTGAAACATGTAATGGACCGTATATCAGGAGGGTGCTTCAAGGAGATACAGTTGTGTGAAAAAGTTTTTGCCCCTTTCCTGATTTTTTATTTTTTGCATATTTCACACACTTAAATGATTCAGATCATCAAACAAATTTTAATATTAGACAAAATAAATAGAATCAATGAATGGTGCTATGCTCTAAGTGATATATCTACAATAAAAGTGCTTTGTGTTAATAAACTGAATACAGGACTCCAATACAATGTACAAAGCTGACAATGCGAACATATTAAAAAAAATATTATAAGCAATATAAAGTGCTAAGTGCTGACAAGGTAAATATATACTCCGGGAACCAGGGCTTTTTTTCTCAGACAAAAGGTGCAGGAACTCCCCCTTTCCGAGTCACCCCTTTTCTCGGCCCCCTACCCACCTCCCAATACCGTCCCTTTTAGACAATACAGAACCAAGTATCATTTTGAGGTGCTAAGTAATTTGTATGGAATTTGGTAATGATATCAAGAAAAGCAGTAAAATAGATCCCCTACAGCCAGCAACAATAGATCCCCCTAACAACAATGGACCAACCACTACAAAATTTCCCTGCCAGCAACATCAACAGATCTCCGCACAGCCAGCATTAATAGTCTGTCTGGCTGCCATCAACAATAGACCCCTCGCCCAACAGTAGATCTCTTTCAGTAACAACTGACCCCCAGCAACATAAACCCCCCCCCAGCAACAATAGACCCCCCCCTTGCAAAAATAGATCCCCAGCAATAAGCATCAATACCCTGCAGCACACCCCAGCACCCCTTGCCATTACATACAGTCAGTCCAAGAGGTGCCGGAACTGCGTTCCCCCGCGTTCCCGCTGAAAAAAAGCCCTGCCGGGAACAAATGACAATAAAGGAAAATAACGAGTGAAAAATATCCTATATGGGATACATAAAAATAAAGTGCTGGTGCCAAAAGTGAAGTCCAAATACACAGAAAGTTCTCAAATGTATAGAAATAAGCAAAGTGAAACAGTAAGGGTGCTGCTCCAACTGACAGTCTGTGCAACAATGGTAACGTGACGGTGCTTTGGTGACTTTATCTTCAGTGCAATTACACCTCTGCGTGCAATGGCCCCATACCTTACTGCTGTAAGGTAACAGCGGAAACGTGTGTAACAGAAATCCGGAAATCCAGGATCCTGTAATAGGTCCCACTGAAGGCTTCTCCTCTGTGCAAATCAACAGCAACAGCCTGGTGTGAACGCTAAAGCTGAATAAAGATTTCCATCTATCGCTGTTGATTTGCACAGAGGAGTGCCTTGCAAAAGTATTCACCCCCCTTGTCATTTTTTGTGTTTGGTTGCCTCACAACCTGGAATTAACATGGATTGTTTGAGGATTTGCATCATTAAGTTTGTAGAAAATGCCCACAACTTTTAAGATTTTTTTTTTTTTATTGTGAAGCAAACAACAAATAGGAAAAAATAACAGAAAAAGTCAATGTGCATAACTATTCACCCCCCTAAAGTCAATACTTTGTAGAGCCACCTTTTGCGGCTATCACAGCTCCAAGTCGCTTTGGATAAGTCTCTATGAGCTTGCCACATCTTACCACTGGTATTTTTGCCCATTCCTCCTTGCAAAACCGCTCCAGCAGGAGCAGTTCAAGTTGGATGGTTTGCGCTTGTGAACAGCAATCTTTAAGTCTGACCACAGATTTTCTATTGGATTGAGGTCTGGGCTTTGACTAGGCCATTCCAACACATTTACATGTTTCCCCTTAAACGACTCAAGTGTTGCTTTAGCAGTGTGTTTGGGGTCATTGTACTGCTGGAAGGTGAACCTCCATCCTAGCCTCGAATCACACACAGAGTGGTACAGGTTTTGCTCAAGAATATCCCTGTATTTAGCACCATCCATCTTTCCCTCAACTCTGACCAGTCTCCCAGTCCCGACTGCTGAAAAACATCCCCACATCATGATGCTTCCACCACCATGTTTCACTGTGGGGATGGTGTTATTTGGGTGATGTGATGTGTTGGGTTTGCGCCAGACATAGCGTTTTCTTTGATGGCCAAAAAGTTCTGTTTTAGTCTCCTCAGACCAGAGCACCTTCCTCCATACATTTTGGGAGTCTCCCACATGCCTTTTCGCAAACTCAAAATGTGCCATTTTGTTTTTTTGCTGAAAGTAATGGCTTTCTGGTCACTCTGCCATAAAGCCCAACTCTATGGAGCGTACGGCTTATTGTCGTCCTATGTACAGATACTCCAGTCTCTGCTGTGGAACTCTGTAGCTCCTCCAGGGTTACCTTAGGTCTCTGTGCTGCCTCTCTGATTAATGCCCTCCTTGCCTGGTCCGTGAATTTTGGTGTGCAGCCGTCTCTTGGCAGGTTTGCTGTTGTGCCATGTTCTTTACATTTAGTTATGATAGATTTGATGGGGCTCCTAGGAATCATCAAAGATTTGGATATTTTTTTATAACCTAACCCTGACTTGTACTTCTCAACAACATTGTCCCTTACTTGTTTGGAAAGTTCCTTGGTCTTCATGGCAATGACAGATCATGTGACACTTAGATTGCACACAGGTGGACATCATTTCACTAATTATGTGACTTCTGAAGGTAATTGGTTGCACCAGAGCTTTTTATGGGCTTCATAACAAAGGGGGTGAATACATACGCACATGCCAATTATCATTTTTTTATTTCTGAAAAATAGTTTTATGTATATATTTTACTAATTTTACTTCACCAACTTAGACTATTGGGTTCCGATCCATCACATATAATTCAGATTAAAAAAAACATTGAACTAAAGGCTGTAATGTAACAAAATAGGTAAAAAGCCAGGGGGGGGGGGGGTGAATACTTTTGCAAGGCACTGTAGGATATTTCTTACTCATTATTTTCCTATATTGTCATTTGAGTATATAGTCACCTTGTCAGCACTTAGCACTTTATATTGTTTATAATATTTGTATTTGTTCGCATTGTCACCTTTGTACATTGTACTGGAGTCCTGTATTCAGTTTTTTTAATGCATAGCACTTTTATTCTAGATATATCACTTAGAGCGCAGCACCATTCATTGATTTTATTTACATTCCTATTTTTGGGTATGGTTTGAACAATCCAGTGTTTGCTGCAACTGGTGTAATATTTTCTTTTGTTTTATGGTTTGTGTAGCACGGGAATACTCTTTCTATTTAATATTACACAAAGATAACCAAAGTAAATCCAAAATGCAGTTTTTAAATTATTATTTCATTTATTAAGGGAAAAAAGCTGTTCAAACCTGCCTGGCCCTATGTGAAAAAGTAATTGCCCCCTCCCATGCTGAATCATGAATGAACTGTGATTAACCACAATTTTTTGGAACAGATTAGAAACAAAGTAATGTACATGTATCTGTCTAGGAAGGGTTTCAAAGCCATTTCTAAGGCTTTGGAACTCCAGTGAACCATGGGGAGAGCCAGTATCCACAAATAGTGATAACTTGGAAAAGTGGTGAACCTTCCCAGGAGTGGCCTGCCCACAAAAATGTCTCCAAGAGCATGATGACGACTCATCCAGGAGGTCATAAAAGAACCCAGAACAAAATCTAAAGAACTGCAGGCCTCACTTGCCTCAGGTAAGATCAGTGTTCATAATTCAACAATAAGAAGGAGACTGGGCAAAAATGGCATCCGTGGGAGAGTTCCAAGGCCAAAGGCACTGCTGACCAAAAAGAACACAAAGGCTCATCTCACATTTACCAAAAATATCTTGATAATCCCCAAGACTTTTAGGCAAATATTCTGTGGACTGATGAGACAAAAAATGTACTTTTTGGAAGATGTGCGTCCTGTTACATCTGACATAAAACTAATACAGCATTTCATCTTACCAACAGTCAGACATGGTGGTGGTAGCGTGATGGTCTGGGGGTACTTTGCAGCTTCAGGACCTGGACGACGTACCATTATTGATGGAACCATGAATTCTGAGCTCAACCAGAAAATCCTAAAGGAGAATGCCCGGCCATCAGTTTGTGACCTCAACCTCAATTGCACTTGGGTTAGGCAGCAGGACAATGATCCGAAACACAACAGCAAGTCCACCTCCAAATGGTTCAAACAAAGCAAAATTTAGGTTTTGAAGTGGCCTAGTCAAAGCCCGGACTTAAATCCAATTGAGATGCTGTATCATGACCTTACACAGGCCGTTCATGCTGGAAAACCCTCCAATGTATGAATTAAAACAATTCTGCAAGCAAGAGTGAGCCAAAATTGCTCCACTGCAATGTGAAAGACTTATTGCCAGTTATCGCAAACGCATGATTGCAGTTGTTGCCGCCAAGGGTGGCACAACCAGTTAAAAGGTTTAGGGGGCAATTACTTTTTCACATAAAGCCAGGCAGGCTTGGACAGCTTTTCTGCTTAATAAATTAAACCATCATTTAAAAACTGCATTTTGTATTTACTCGGGTTATCTTTGTGTAATAATAAAATTAGTTTGATGATCTGAGTCATTTAAGTGTGACAAATATGCGTGAAAAAAAATCTGAAAGGGGGCAAATACTTTTTCACACAACTATATCAGTGAAACCACGGGGGGGAATAAAAGGATCCAAAGTTAGCCTTTTACTTTACTTTACTTTTACTAGCCTTTTAGCCAGTACTTATAAAAGACTCCTGAGGAAGCCATAACCTGGCAAAACATGTAGAACCAAAGTTACTTCATCTGTACCATAATCGCATGGATACTGTATGAAATGTTGATTTTGAAATTCTCAAAATCATTTTCTTACTTTTATAAAATACATTTGTCTGTTTGGCACCTTAAAAATCCTTAAAAATATAATATAGCTTCCTATATATTTACTAATGCTAGTAGCATAGGGATTAAACATAGTTAATGCTGACTGAGAGATTTTAGTTCCGCTTTTAATCTGGATTGGCTTTGGGTGCCCTATCAAAAAACACCACGCAGCTCTGCAAGATACATCAATCGTGCTGCTGTACCAATTTCCTTTTGTGAATTTGAATCCATCCTCTTAAACTAAGAGCCATTTAATATTGCGTATACGATTATTCAAATTGAACGGCGTCCAGCAGACACTGAAATTCCTTTGTAACATTATTATTGTGCTGGAGTTTAGGTTCATGAAATGTTCTTACAACCTCTTTTGCTGAACCTGTTAATCAAACAAAACCTGAACCCTGTTGAACAGTAATTGTGGTCCTCACCACTATCGTGGTTTGCTCTTTACTTTCATTTCACATTCTGCACAGAATATGGTATTAATTTCCTTCATCTATGTTATCTGAAGTATAAGCCTCTAGTAGGCTCAATAGGCTTATTGAAAAGAAGAAACTGTATTCCATATTATTAAATTTAATTAGACCGAAAGCAGAAAAGGATCATTGAAGGTTTTGACTTAGGGGCCCTGTGGTTTTCAGCTATCCCCAAGTTTTTCATTGATTCCATGATTCGATTTTTTTAATGCTGACCTTATGTGAAAAAAAACATTCTAACTAAAATCTATTTGAATTGGAAACATTAAAGGGGTTGTAAAGGTAAAAATTTTTTCACCTTAATGCATTCTATGCATTAAGGTGAAAAAACTTCTGACAGAACCGCCGCCCCCAGCCCCCCCGTTTTACTTACCTGACGCCTCGAAAGTCAGCTTCGCGTTCCCGACATCTGTTCCTCCGCTCACCCTGGCCGCTGATTGGCTGCAGTGGATGGATTGAAAGCAGCGCAGCCATTGGCTCGCGCTGCTGTCAATCACATCCGATGACGCGGCGCGCCGGGGGGCGGGGCCGAGTGATACAGCGAGCGGCTATAGCCGCCGGCTGTATCACGGGAGCGCGCCCGCAAGCACTCACCACCGTGCGAGGGAGCTCGCATTAAGGTGGTGAATGCTTGCGGGGAGGAGCTGAAACAGCCGCCGAGGGACCCCAGAAGACGAGGTTCGGGGCCACTCTGTGCAGAACGAGCTGCACAGTGAAGGTAAGTATGATATGTTTGTTATTTTAAAAAAAAAAAAAAAACACCTTTACAAACGCTTTAAGCACTATAGCCTTACATGCAAGTGGGGGCAATTGGAGCTGGTGAGTGAGTCTTTCATTGGGAGTGGGTCCACTCAACACCTGGGTGTGGTGGAAGTTGGAAGGAAGACATCATCACTTTTTTTGAAGGACTTTATCACAAATATTTAATGAACACTTTTTTTGGTAAATGTTTTGTGTCTTGGATCAGATTCCTGCGAATTAATGATTCACATTGGTATAATTTTTTGTGTGTGGAATTTTATTCATTTAACTCGTTATATGATCTTCACTTATCACCTGGTGTTCACTTTATACATATATGAAGGTATATGTGTATACATATAGTTCACTTTATACATATATGAAGGTATATGTGTATACATATAGTTCACTTTATACATATATGAAGGTATATGTGTATACATATAGTTCACTTTATACATATATGAAGGTATATGTGTATACATATAGTTCACTTTATACATATATGAAGGTATATGTGCATTTATATAATTTGTGTTTAGATTCTATTTACACTTTATTTTGTGCTTAATAAGTCACGGTAAGAATGTAGCACTTTGTTTGAATTAAGCACCACTGTTTTATTCTACGTGTGGTTTAACACTGTTTTTACACGTTATAGAAGAAAACACTATATACTAACTAAAATCTATATCTGTGTTGAAAAATATGCAAAAATATTACTTGTCTTAGTTGTGAGGTTGACAGAATACGGCTCTGCCCACTGTTTAGTAAGAACATATCCAAATCCATGGCACTGCTCCAAGCCTACACCTCCATGAACCATCCACATGCTGACTCCTATAGCCAGTCTCTGCTCCAACATGAGAATGTAGGAAGACGAAAAGTAGCTCTCAGTGGTTAGCTAGTTTTTGATCATTTATTCTGTTAATGATTAAATGGCTGAATACATATACTGTAGTCTCCACCCGAAAAACCACACCCCCTAAACGCTGTTCACCCTAATGGGCTTGCTCACAAGGATAGAGTGGGTGAGGAAGCCCATTGGGGTGAAACATGTTTGGGAAGTGTGTTTTTTTTTTGTTTTTTTTTTGGGTGGAGACTATATGTACGAGGTGGTATCAAAAAGTTTTGAGACTAGCTCTGTTTAAAAGAAAGTACTTTATTTATCTATGTTTACACACTATCATCTTCAAAATACTCCCCTTGCACAGCAATACAGCGATACCAGCGTTCCTGACACTTCTGGAACGTGTCCTGGAAGTCTTCTTTTCGAAGCGTGTCAAGCACCTTTTGCGCCTTTTGCTATTCGTGTTGGATCTCTGCAATGGTGTCAAAACAGCTCGAGCGACTTATTGCAGCATTGCCGTAAACTCTTGAATCATGTCAAACATCTCTGTGATTTGCCCAGTTTCAAGCAGAATTTCACGTTTGCTCTTTGTTCTAACTTGCTGTCCATGATGAAATCAGAATAGTCAGAATGGTCAGAATAGCACCAGTTGCACAGCTCCCAATGTGCACAGGACGATGTCTTTTGGCACACTGAATTATGAAGCTCAATGCTCCCCGTGACTGTGTGTGCAGCCTTGTGCTACCATCTGTTGGCGTGTTACAAAACTAGTCTCAAAACTTTTTGATACCACCTTGTATGCGGCCATTTTATCATTAACAGAGTAAAGTATCAAAAATGAGGTAACTACGCATAGTGACTCTTCATCTTCTTCTGTCCACTGCATGCTATGATTCTTCTTGGCATGGCCAAACGAATGACTTTGTTCTCATCTTGCTGTCTTCCTGGTCACCTAGTCGTATGATGTGTTCACAAATTCTCTTCTCCCAAGGCAACCTGTAGAAATATCTAGGTGTCAGGTGCAGTGGCATGGCTAGCATATCTGCCACCAAGTGCCGATCATTTTTCAACACCCCTCATCCTCCACACACAAAAAAAATAATTAAAGGAATAATGCTGTACACAATAGTGCTCTTAGCCAAATTCTGGGTGTGGCAGGATTGCGCTAACAGTAGGAGGGGCTTAAAGAGGCTTGGTAAAACAAACCTGAGTCTACGCAGTGTATACACAGTACCCATATCACAATACTTGTACTTTCACCTTTAGGAGTGCATAACTCAGACAGTACAAGGCTCAGGAGTACTGAACAAAGTGCAGGGCTCAGAAGTGCACAACATAAAAAGTTCAGGGCTCAGGATTGCATAATGCACAAACTACTGTATAGATTACAACCAAAAATGACCCCCTCCTGGCAGTACAAATACCCCCCCCCCAGCACATATCCCCCACAGTACAGCTCTCAACCAACAGACCCAATCTCCCCCATATAGAGCTTTCCTTACAGCCCAGAGTCTCCCCTCCTGCCCACCACCCCAGTAGAGACCCCCCCTTAATAGGTGTGCACAGCCTATTGCATTAGGGTGTGCACCGCAAAGCTCCAACACATATGCGTTTGACATATTTACCGGCCTCTTCCCCGCTCTCCATCCTGAAACAATGGGAGAAAGGGGGAGAAAGGGAGCACATGGGAGACCCAGGCAACAGAAGGAAGAGGATCAGGGAAATGAGGGGTGGCGGGGGTGGCATATATTAGTACCAATCTCCTATATTTTCCTCCTGTGGCAGCTGAATATTGACAAAAGGGAGAGGAGAAGCCTACTTTTAGCTGCTGCAGGAGGAAAATACAGATCGGTTCCACTAAATTCCTCCCACGTCACTTCTCCTGTCCAGGTTCTGAGGGTCGGCAAGGAAGGGTTGTGGTTAATCTGTCACTTGCCCACCATTGACAGGTTGCCAACCCCAGAATTAGGGTGTGCCCAGGCACACCTGGCACACCCCTTGCGCACGCCTATGCCCCCCTTCCAGCCTTACCCCTCAGTTCAGAACACCCCAGAACAGCCCCTTCTCCCAGCCTAACCCCCTCAGTTCTGACCCCCTCAGAACAGACCCTCCCAGTCCCTCCCCACCTATCCCTCAGTACAAACCCCTCTACAGTACAGACCGCTCAGTACAGACACCCCTTCAATGCAGATCCCCTCCCTCAACTTACCAGATGCTATTGCAGTTTAGAATGAGAGGTAGTCCTCCCCTCAGCTGTGTGATGCAACCAGAGCCAAGGAGACACCTCCCCTTGCCTCTGAACCACTGCAGAAGCAATGTAGGAGCCGCACTGCAGTGCCATGCAAGGTGCAACAGAAAACAAAAAAAGTTGGGCAGCCTGTCGGTACCCCCACGGTGCTGGTGTGAGCTGCACCCCCTGCACACAACTGTTCGAATGTCTTACTGAAGGAACATAAGACTTTGGGGGCTTGAGGAACAGACTAAACAAGGAAGTACCACTTGTATCTCATTTCACATTTTACTGCCTTTAAAACTGACCTCTGTTGTTGGCAGTTGAGCCTCTGAAGGATCTGTCTGTTGTTTCTCACCTGAGCTGAGTGATTCCTGTTCATCCATGCCAGGCTAACAACTATCAAAGTCATTGGAAACCTGTCCCAAGACCTTTTCAGGAAAAAGAAGTGATGAGGTTCTGGATTCAAATGATCAGATCAGTTGGCTCATGATGAGGCACAGTGGCTCTCGTGAGGCTGCTCTTGATAAACAGGGTGTACCAGATTTAAGATTCACATAAGTAAAGTTTAATGACAGCACCAAAGAACTCTTTTGCTGATTGTTTGACTGATTTTACGCACAGCCTGAACAGCAAATAGTGATTTATACCAGCTTTGAGTCCTGATGAGTACTTACATTTAAGCCCTAAAGAAGGGGGCATCTTTGAGTCCCCAAAACGTGTTGGCTGTTCGGTGTTGTCATTTGTGAACCAATACTCAATACCAATAATAATAAACGTTTTTGGACTCAGATTGTCACACACAGTAGACTTTAAATACCTAAGAATAAGGCTCCATGCACACTGGAGCTGATAAACTGCAGTTTATTGGCGTTTGGGCGTTTTTTTTAAAAGCCCATAAACTCCAATCTATGTTAGCCTATGTGTCCATGCACACATGGACGTTTTTTAGCTTTAATGAGCAGTGGAGTTTATGGGCTTTTTTCTGAACTCCAGAAATTTGCGTTCAAGAGCAGTACTGGAAACGCCAGACACCGGTAAAAGGTGTTAAATGAGGGGTAACGCTGTAAAAAGAGCGTTAAGCCTCGTTCGGCGTTTCTGCCTCTATTCAAAATCAATGGTTCCCCATGGAACCATCATGATCCGACTTGCGGTGCGACTTGTGTGCTGAGGATGAAAGGGAACCCCGCCAAAATGAAAAAAAATTGACGTGGGGTTCCTCCCTCAGACAATACCAAGCCCTTTGGTCTGGTATGGATTTTAAGTGGAACCCCCTACGCCGAAAAAACGGAGTGGGGTCCCCCCAAATTCAAACCAGACCCTTATCTGAGCACGCAGCCCGGCCGGTCAGGAATGGGGGTGGGGACGAGCGAGCGCCCCCCCCCCCCCTTATAACATCACAGTCCCTGGGCATGCTGGGACTGTGAGGTCACTTTTTCCCTAGGTGAATGGGTAGGGGTACCATACTCATTCACATAGGGTGTGGGGCCGGGATCTGGGGGCCCCCTTACTAAAGGGGGCTCCCGGATTCCGATAAGCTCCCGCCCGCAGACCCCGACAACCAACGGCCAGGGTTGTCGGGAAGAGGCCCTTGTCCTCATCAACATGGGGACAAGGTGCTTTGGGGTGGGGGGGCAACAAGGTGCCCCTCCTACCCCAAAGCACCCACCCCCCCATGTTGAGAGCATGCGGCCTGGTACGGTTCAGGAGGGGGGGGCGCTCGCTCGTCCCCACCCCCATTCCTGATCGGCCGGGCTGCGTACTCGGATAAGGGTCTGGTATGGATTTTGGGGGGGACCCCACGCCGTTTTTTCGGCATAGGGGGTTCCCCTTAAAATCCATACCAGACCGAAGGGCTTGGTATTGTCTGAGGGGGGAACCCCATGTAAATTTTTTTTTCATTTTGGCGGGGTTCCCCTTCATCCTCAGCACACAAGTCGCACCGCAAGTCGGATCATGATGATCCGACTTGCGGTGCGACTTCTATTCAAATCAATGGGCTCCCATAGGGAACCACTGATTTTGAATAGAGGCAGAGAACACGGTTAAAAGCTAGCGCCGCTAAACGTGCATTGACGGCAATGCAAAACGCTGATAAAAATCACGTTTTTAAAGCAGCGTTTTCCTGCCAGCAATCCGACGTTCAGAACGGCCGTTTATGAGCTCCAGTGTGCATGGAGCCTTACTCAGCCAGTATAGAGTTCTTGCACTCCCCTTGTTGGTTCACGGTGAGAAGCTGGGCACTTCCTCTGAAGTCATGTCTGTGAAAGACATTTGAAAATGTTTAATGCCATTGGGAATTGCCTGAGAAAGAACCTCTAGGAGTATATGTTCCCAGGCTCTTGTTCCCGTGACCTCTGTTCTAGTTATGATACCTATTAACAGTGTCTGTCTGCTTCTTTACAATCCCTGTTATTTGTCTATTTGACCATGGTCTTGCCCTCCTTTTGGGTACCATAGTTAGATTTTGCCTGCTATCAGCTGGTTGAAGTTCAACGGGTTCAAACTTAACCAAGGGCAACAGTCTAAGAGCAGCATAGCTCATCATCCTTTGCGGGGGCTCTTGGGAACACTGGGTTCCTACATTGGCCTGGTGACACAGAGGGGTTGACTGATGACACAGAGTGAAACTTTACCACATTCACGAAGCTCTAGGAAAAATTCCTTTGCAAGGTGCTACTTCTCTTGAAAAGTGAACCAGTCTATTTGCCTTTAGTAAATCTAGTCCATTATCTCTATGACACTACACAGTCTGAAGGTACTCATATTAGGCAACTCCCACACTCTTCTAGAGCAATGGCCCTTAATGGGCCATGACCTCCTCTCTCCATGGCCTCCAGACAGTTGCAGATCCCTTAACCTCCCATGGGGTCTCCCAGCTCCCATATTGCTCCCCCAACTTCCTATAGTGGCCCATAGTGCCCCCAGGCCTCACTGATAGCCAGCCCGATGCAGAACTTTCCAGCATTTAAATGCACATTTTGCATCCCCATACTTTTATTGTGTGAGTATACACTTTATTCTTTACTGTGGGTCCGAACTGAGGGGTTAGGCTGGGAGAAGGGTTTGTACTGGGGGGGTCTGTACTGTGGTGTTCTGAACTGAGCGGTTAGGCTGGGAGAAGGGTCTATACTGGGGGGTCTGTAGTGGGGGGTCTCCCAGCTCCCATATTGCTCCCCAGCTTCCCATAGTGGCCCATAGTGTCCCCAGGCCTCACTCCAAAATCCTCACCCCCACGCAGTGATGGTCAGCCCGATGCAGAGCCTTCCAGCATTTGCATTCCCATACTTTTATTGTGTGAGTATACACTTTATTCTTTATTGTGCGTCCGAACTGAGGGGTTGGGCTGGGAGAAGGGTCTGTACTGGGGGTCTGTACTGTGGTGTTCTGAACTGAGAGGTTAGGCTGGGAGAAGGGTCTGTACTGGGGGTCTGTACTGTGGTGTTCTAAACTGAGGGGTTAGGCTGGCAGAAAGGTCTGTACTGGGGGGTCTGTACTGTGCTGTTCTGCACTGAAGGGTTAGGCTGTCAGAAAGGTCTGTACTGGGGGGTCTGTACTGTGCTGTTCTGCACTGAGGGGTTAGACTCTGGGGGGGTCTGTACTGTGCTGTTCTGCACTGAGGGGTTAGGCTCTGGGGGGGTCTGTACTGTGGTGTTCTGAACTAAGGGGTTAGGCTGGGAGAAGAGTCTGTACTGGGGGAGTCTGTACTGTGGTGTTCTGAACTGAGGGGTTAGGCTGGCAGAAGGGTGTGTACCGGGGGGTCTGTACTGAGGTGTTCTGAACTGAGAGGTTAGGCTGGCAGAAGGGTGTGTACTGAGGGGTCTGTACTGTGGTGTTCTGAACTGAGGGGTCAGGCTGGGAGAAGGGTCTATACTGGGGGGTCTGTACAGTGGTGTTCTGCACTAAGGGATTAGGCTGGGAGAAGGGTCTGTACTGGGGGGTCTGTACTGTGGTGTTCTGAACTGAGGGGTTAGGCTGCGAGAAGGGTCTGTACTGGGGGGTCTGTACTGGGGTGTTCTGAACTGAGGGGTTAGGCTGGGCGGGAGGGGTCTCTACTGAGGTGGTGGGCTGTGTAATGAGATTCAGGGCTGTGGGGAAAGATCTGTATGGAGGGAGCGATTGAGGGGTTAGACTCTGGGGGGGGTCTGTACTGTGCTGTTCTGCACGGAGGGGTTAGGCTCTGGGGGGGTCTGTACTGTGGTGTTCTGAACTAAGGGGTTAGGCTGGGAGAAGAGTCTGTACTGGGGGAGTCTGTACTGTGGTGTTCTGAACTGAGGGGTTAGGCTGGCAGAAGGGTGTGTACCGGGGGGTCTGTACTGAGGTGATCTGAACTGAGGGGTTAGGCTGGCAGAAGGGTGTGTACCGGGGGGTCTGTACTGAGGTGATCTGAACTGAGGGGTTAGGCTGGCAGAAGGGTGTGTACTGGGGGGTCTGTACTGAGGTGTTCTGAACTGAGGGGTTAGGCTGGAAGAAGGGTGTGTACTGAGGGGTCTGTACTGTGGTGTTCTGAACTGAGGGGTCAGGCTGGGAGAAGGGTCTATACTGGGGGGTCTGTACAGTGGTGTTCTGCACTAAGGGGTTAGGCTGGGAGAAGGGTCTGTACTGGGGGGTCTGTACTGTGGTGTTCTGAACTGAGGGGTTAGGCTGGGAGAAGGCTCTGTACTGGAGGGTCTGTACTGGGGTGTTCTGAACTGAGGGGTTAGGCTGGGCGGGAGGGGTTTCTACTGAGGAGGTGGGCTGTGTAATGAGATTCAGGGCTGTGGGGAAAGATCTGTATGGAGGGAGCGATTGGGGCCGTTGGTTGAGAGCTGTAGTGTGTGTGTGTGTGGGGGGGGGGGATATTTGTACTTGTAGGAGGGGGTACATTGTGTTTGTACTCTTTTATAATCTGTTCCTCACAGCCCCCTAAGTCTTAGGTCCCTTTAGTAAGACAATTGATTAGTTATTAGTGTACCAAGCCATGATCTCAATAAGGTTGAGGCCCTGCTCTAGAGATGATAGAAATATAATGACCGGCACTAGCAACTCTTTTAAAGTTATCATGCAGTAAGCTCCTCTAAAAAGTATCTTCTGTCTTCAGAAATGTCATGTACTGTAAATGATGAAAATAAATAATGGTGGGTTTTTTTAGTAGGCATTGCACAGCGTGTTTCAGACAGTAGTAACCATTAAGTTGTGATTCATAAAAAATGACACGCCAGTTTAAATACTGGTAGTTATAGAGTGTGATTCATTAAAATACTATTATGCCGCGTACACACGGTCGGACTTTTCGTCTACAAAAGTCCGACAGCCTGTCCGACAGACTTCCTGCGGACTTTCGGCGGACTTGCAGCAGACTTTCTAACGAACGGACTTGCCTACACACGACCACACAAAAGTCCGACGGATTAGTACGTGATGACGTACACCGGACTAAAATAAGGAAGTTCATAGCCAGTAGCCAATAGCTGCCCTAGCATGGGTTTTTGTCCGTCGGACTAGCACACAGACGAGCGGATTTCGGGGTCCGTCGTAGTTACGACGTAAAGATTTGAAGCATGTTTCAAATCTAAAGTCCGTCGGATTTGAGGCTGAAAAAGTCTGCTGAAAGTCCGGAGAAGCCCACACACGATCGGATTACCAGCCAGCTTTAGTCCGTCGGCGTCCGTTGGACTTTTGTAGACGAAAAGTCCGACCGTGTGTACGCGGCATTACATCAGCGTTGAGTAATTCCCTCTCTGGAGACCAGATTGTTTTGGTGATTCCCTCTAATTCCATCCTTTCTCCTTTTCAATACATGGAAGCAACAAAATGTACTTGTTACATATAACCAAATCATAGAGACATTATGTATACATATTAAGGTGGAATTCCAAACTATAACTCTCTAATCCTAGATCTGCTCCCATCCCTTTCCTAACTCCTATTTTAACTACCCTATAGAAGGAAAATGCTTATACTCATCTATTCTCAGGGGTGCTCCAGTCCGGTCACGTAACCGCTCCGTGATTGGCTGCCCCTCCTCTCCCCTAAAGCTTTAGGGGAGAGGAGGGGCAGCTGGCAATAGATGTCCCATAGTACACCTATGGGTTACGTAATCACCCAAGCATTCTACCTGTTGTCGGTTCTCTCCCCTGAATCCAACCGCTGGAGAGATCACGACCGGATTGGAGCGCACTGAAAATAGGTAAGTATGAGCAACTTCTTTCCACAATTCCACTTTAACAATGATAACCAATGTTAACCAGTGCACAAAGCAAGGTCCATAAGGACATGGATGAGCAAATTTGGGGTGGAGGAACTTGACTGGCCTACACAGAGTCCTGACCTCAACCCAATAGAACAGCTTTGGGATAAATTAGAGCGGAGACTGTGACCCAGGCCTTCTCATCCACATCACAAATGCGTTTCTGGAAGAATGGTCAAACATTCCCATAGACACACTCCTAAACCTTGTGGACGGCCTTCCCAGAAGAGTTGAAGCTGTTATAGCTGCAAAGGGTGGGCCAACTCAATATTGAACCCTACGGACTAAGACTGGGATGCCATTAAAGTTCACGTGCGTGTAAAGGCAGGTGTCCCAATACTTTTGCTAATATAGTGTAATTGTATGGATGGAGGAATCTGTATTTGTTTTTCTGTTTTTTAGATCAACCCAGTGGCTTAATGAAAAAGAAAGTAACCATGTATGGCCAGCTTAATTGGGTGCTGATGGAGGATCACAGCAGTGACCATGAGCAATTAGCTCTAATAATTTCAGGAAATGTCTAATACTGCATTTCTCGTTAATAAAAGTACATTTTTTGATCTCTGACAAGCTTCAATAATCTATTGTACAACCAGCACAATGTGCCTTTTGATGATAATCACCAACAGGTAATTATATACCAATCTGCTGTATATCAAGATCAGGGACATATTCTGGAAAATAATAACACTTTTTTTTTTATCTCAATATGCATGTTAGCCAATGACAATTTCAAAAGAAAAGTGAATTACGAACTACTTTATTAAAAAGGTAAACTAAATAAAGCACGATGACACTGATCAGAATTATGGTTTTAAAGAATGTAAGAGAAATATAGGGCTTCCATTGCTGACCTCCTTCTTCTTCGACTTGACCTCTGGAAGGTTTTTACCCCCTTCATGACCAGGCCATTTTTTGCTATTCAGCACTGCAAAACTTTAACCACTTCCTACCCCGCCCCTGTCCGTAGGAGGGATCTCCCATGCTGGACGGGTGTCATATGATGTCCTGGGCTTCCTGGCCATCTAGGGGGTGCGCGCGCGCCCGCCGCTTCACTTGGGAGCCGGTGCACGTGCCCAGAGGCCACGATATCCGCCGGACACCCGCGATTGCTGGTAACAGAGCCGGGATGTGGATCTGTGTGTGTAAACACACAGATCCACGCCCTGTCAGGGGAGAGGAGATCAATCGTGTGTTCCCAGTACAGAGGAACACCGATCGGTCTTCTCCTCTTGTGAGTGTCCTCCCCCTAGAGTTAGAATCACTCCCTAGGTAACACATTTAACCACTCGATCGCCCCCTAGTGTTTAACCCCTTCCCTGCCAGTGACATTTATATAGTAATCAGTGCATTTTTATAGCCCTGATCGCTGTATAAATGTGAATGGTCCCAAAATAGTGTCAAAAATGTATTTAAAGGAGCAGGCAAGATCAAGGTCAAAAAACGAGATGGGGTCAGGTGCAGGCAGAAAGCAAGGAAAGTCCAAAGGCAAGCCGGGTAGTTCAGGAAGTCGATCACAGGACCAGGGGTCAAAGGAAGCTGCAGATCAGAAAGCACTGGTCCCGTCTGTACATCCCGTTTAAATAAATAAATATGTTTGGTGCCGAGAATCGCATGCACGCACACCGGCGCACACAGACGCGCACCAGCTCAGGCAGCAGCATTGTGTCTTCCACGAATCCACGGGGCACTTCCTGACACTTCCAAAGCATCAGAGGGATCTCATTGTTAAAAGGTATTAGTCAGGAGACGGGTACAAAGGAATTTCCAAGGCATTTGATATACAATGGAACACAGTGAAGACAGTCATCATCAAGTGGAAAAAATATGGCACAACAGTGACCTTACCAAGAACTGGACGTCCCTCCAAAATTGATGAAAAGACAAGAAGAAAACTGGTCAGGGAGGCCGCCAAGAGGCCTACAGCAACATTAAAGGAGCCTCAGGAATATCTGAAAAGAACTGGCTGTGTGGTACACGTGACAACAATCTCCCATATTCTTCATATGTCTGGGCTATGGGGTAGATTGGCAAGACAGAAGCCTTTTCTTACGAAGAAAAACAACCAAGCCTGGCTGAATTTTGTAAAAACATATCTGAAGTCTCCCAAAAGCATGTGGGAAAATGTGTTATGGTCTGAAGAAACCAAGGTTGAACTTTTTGGCCATAATTCCAAAAGATATGTTTGGTGCAAAAAACAACACTGCACATCAACAAAAAAACACCATACCCACAGTGAAGCATGGTGGTGGCAGCATCATGCTTTGGGGCTATTTTTCTTCAGCTGGAACTTAGTCAAGGTAGAGGGAATTATGAACAGTTCCAAATAGCAGTCAATATTGGCCTTCAAAACCTTCAGGCTTCTGCTAGAAAGCCGAACATTAGGAGGAACTTCATCTTTCAACATGACAGTGACCCAAAGCATACATCCAAATCAACAAAGGAATGGCTTCACCAGAAGAAGATTAAAGTTTTTGAATGGCCCAGCCAGAGCCCAGACCTGAAGCCGATTGAAAATCTGTGATGTGATCTGAAGAGGGCTGTACACAGGAAATGCCCTCGCAATCTGACAGATTTGGAGTGTTTTTGCAAAGTCAAGATGTGCCATCCTGATAGACTCATACCCAAAAAGACTGAGTGTTGTAATAAAATCAAATGGTGCTTCAACAATATTAGTTTAAGGGTGTGCACACTTATGCAACCATGTTCATTTTTTTAAATTTTTGCTTCCCTCCACCTAAAAGATTTGTTTGTTATTCAACTGAGTTGTACAGTTTATAAGTCAAATTAAAGGTAGAAAAAGTTCTGAAATGATTTATCTTTGTCTCATTTTTTTACATCACAGAAACCTGACATTTTAACAGGGGTGTGTAGACTTTTTATATCCACTGTATATATACAGTGGACCTGGAAAGTATTCACAGCGCTTCACTTTTTCCACATTTTGTTATGTTACAGCCTTATTCTAAAATGGATTAAATTAATTATTTTCCTCAAAATGCTACAAACAATACCCTATAATGACAACGTGAAAGAAGTTTGTTTGAAATCTTTGTAAATTTATTAAAAATAAAAATGAAAAAATCACATGTACATACTGTAAGTATTCACAGCCTTTGCCATGACACTCAAAATTAAGCTCAGGTGCATCCTGTTTCCACTGATCATCCTTGAGATGTTTCTACAACTTGATTGGAGTCCACCTGTGGTAAATTCAGTTGATTGGACATGATTTGGAAAGGCACACACCTGTCTATATAAGGTGCCACAGTTAACAGTGCATGTCAGAGCACAAACTAAGCCATGAAGTTCAAGGAATTGACTGTAGACCTCCGAGACAGGATTGTATGGAGGCACAGATCTGGGGAAGGGTACAGAAAAAATTCTGCAGCACTGGAGGTCCCAGTGAGCACAGTGGCCTCAATCATCGGTAAATGGAAGAAGTTTGGAACCACCAGGACTCTTCCTAGAGCGGGTCGCCCGGTCAAACTGAGCGATCGGGGGAGAAGGGCCTCAGTCAGGGAGTTGACCAAGAACCCGATGGGTGACCAAGCTCCAGCGTTTCTCTGTGGAGAGAGGAGAACCTTCTAGAAGAACAAACATCTCTGCAGTACCCCGCCAATCAGGCTTGTATGGTAGAGTGTCCAGACGGAAGCCACTCCTCATTAAAAGGCACATGACAGCCCGCCTGGAGTTTGCCAAAAGGAACCTGAAGGACTCTCAGACCATGAGAAACAAAGATCTCCAGTCGATGAAACAAAGATTGAGATCTTTGGCCTGAATGGCAAGCATCATGTCTGGAGGAAACCAGGCACCGCTCATCACCTGGCCAATACCATCTCTACAGTGAAGTATGGTGGTGGCAGCATCATGCTGTGGGGATGTTCTTCAGTGGCAGGAACTTAGAGACTAGTCAGGATCGAGGGAAAGATGAATGCAGCAATGTACAGAGACATCCTTGATGAAAACCTGCTCCAGAGCGTTCTCGACCTCAGACTGGGGCGAAGGTTCATCTTCCAACAGGACAACAACCCTAAGCACACAGCCAAGATAACAAAGGAGTGGCTATGGCACAACTCTGTGAATGTCCTTGAGTGGCCCAGCCAGAGCCCAGATTTGAACCCGATTGAACATCTCTGGAGAGATCTGAAAATGGCTGTGCACCGACGCTCCCCATCCAACCTGATGGAGCTTGAGAGGTCCTGCAAAGAAGAATGGGAGAAACTGCCCAAAAATAGGTGTGCCAAGCTTGTAGCATCATACTCAAAAAGACTTGAGGCTGTAATTGGTGCCAAAGGTGCTTCAACAAAGTATTTAGAAAAGGACGTGAATACTTACTGTATGTACATGGGATTTTTTTTCATTTTTTTATTGTTAGTAAATTTTCAAAGATTTCAAACAAATTTCAAACAAATTTCACGTTGTCATTAGGGGTATTGTTTGTAGAATTTTGAGGAAAATAATTAATTTAATCCATTTTGGAATAAGGCTGTAACATAACAAAATTTGGAAAAAGTGAAGCGCTGTGAATACTTTCCGGATGTACTGTATATACATGTATATAAATAAAGATAAAATTATATAGCGATAAAGTCCAATGTGACAAATCTCAACACAAATTAATTGCTTCAGTGATTGGATTTTCTAAATCTTCACCGCTTGTGCACAAATGGTTGATGTGAATTCACCAGAGGTGTTTGACCCCTTGTTACAGGTAGGTCAAAATGCGCTAGTATCACCAAAGGCTGGGATTCATTTGTTAGAAAACTCCACTTTGTTCCTCCATTACAATATGAGGCTCATATTGAAAGTGTGACCCCACGGGAGACAAGATTAAAAGGTTCCATAGTGTAGTAGCAGATTCCCATTCTCCCTCTTAACTGAGTGAGAAAAACATGGGATTGTGAATAAACCATATACCCATAAACCCATGTTTTTTTTCCTTCTAGTTAAGAGGGCTGGTCTGGAAGGAGTATGTGTCTATGAGACACATTCCCCCTTCTATTACACTGCAGTGAGAGGCGTGCCTCCACTGCAGCATTTTTATTGGACAGCTTGGGCCAATGGTACTTTAACATTGGTCCAAGGCTCCAAGCTGTCCATTGAGCTCAGTGCCTCTGACAAGAAGTGAGGAGAGGCATTGTGAGCTCATCCTCTCAGTCTTCTGCAAACAGAGTGTGCCAACTTGTATTTAAACTGGCTGCTCTGTATGTAGCTTCTGACTGGCTGTGCAAGGAGCCCCGTTCTCCGGAACCATAGATGATAGGAGCCCCAAATTTGGACCAGTGGTGGGGTAGAACTTCAGCTACCCCCCAAATGTGGGGTCTCTGTGACCCCAGGTCGCCCAGCTACAACCATCAAAGTCATTTTTTTTTTTTTTTTTGTTCAGGGAGGCTCTGCCTCACCTGCCTCCCCTGACTGCACTTCCCTGGAGTCTGTCCCAAGTCTGTTTTATTAACATACAATGCAATCATTTCAGCCTCTACATCTCCTATTCTTTGTTGGAACAGACAGTGTTCAAATCTAGATACAATTGATATCAAAGTTCTGCCTGCACAGTACAAACAGGATAAATTATGGCAAACACAGTTGCCCAGTCCCCTTGTAAACAAAGAAAACTACATAGGATTTTTCTTTGCTGGAAGATCTAGAATAGGGCATTTAAAAAAGGTAAGCTGCAATTGTTTTTTTAAGTTATGCTATGTCAATGGGGACACGTGACATATATAAAGTAGATGTTATCCCAATTTGGCTGATAAAATAAAAACAGGCTCTTCCCCATCTTCCCCCAAAAAATGCCAGTTCAATCAAATAATATGTAAAGAAACAAGTAAACCCTAAAGCTGAATTTCAGAAGTAGCTACAGGTCAATGACTGTTGCTCCACTGGGGTAAGTATATCGCCGTCGCTCAATATTACTCATTAATGTCACTCAATGGAGTGTACTTATTGGGATGCTCCAGCCCTGGATCGGCCTCCCTGGCACTTCTCCTTCTACCCTTCCTGACTGTCACCCATCTATTCTTTCCTAGTGCCTGCACCTCTTTGTCTCCACCCGCCTCTGTGCTGGCCCCTGCCGGCACCTGCCGTGTACATTCCTGGCTCTCCTTTTAGTATGGAGAGTCTTCTCGGTGCTGACAGTTGCTTCCCCAGATTCAGAACCTGGGCTTCCAGGGAAACAATGTGCTTACATTTTGGCTAAGTGGGGCCCACTTAAAGTATTCGCCCTCGATCGGATGATCAAGGAACGCATACATGCAGCAATATGTACAACGAGTCGCATCTCCACACCCGCCTGGCATCGTACCTACTAATTTAATGAGGATTGGGGATTATACCCTGTCCAAATTGCCTAACAACTAGCTTCCTGACACGAACACTCAACAAGACTATACACAGGTACTCAACAAGACAATATACAGGTACTCGCTGACCCACGTGCACTCGCAGACCAACGTGCACTCGCAGACCCACGTGCACTCGCAGACCCACGTGCACTCACAGACCCACGTGCACTCACAGACCCACGTGCACACACAATACACAAGTACTAATGATCCACACACACTACTCAGACAACACTCAGGTACTCACAATACACAGGTACTACCAGACACTAATACTCAATACAGCCCACAAGCACTCGCAGCACTCATAGTTACATAGTTACATAGTAGGTGAGGTTGAAAAAAGACACAAGTCCATCAAGTCCAACCTATGTGTGTGATTATGTGTCAGTATTACATTACATATCCCTGTATATTGCGGTCATTCAGGTGATTATCTAATAGTTTCTTGAAGCTATCAATGCTCCCCGCTGAGACCACCGCCTGTGGAAGGGAATTCCACATCCTTGCCGCTCTTACAGTAAAGAACCCTCTACGTAGTTTAAGGTTAAACCTCTTTTCTTCTAATTGTAATGAGTGGCCACGAGTCTTATTAAACTCTCTTCTGCGAAAAAGTTTTATCCCTATTGTGGGGTCACCAGTACAGTATTTGTAAATTGAAATCATATCCCCTCTCAAGCGTCTCTTCTCCAGAGAGAATAAGTTCAGTGCTCGCAACCTTTCCTCATAACTAAGATCCTCCAGACCCTTTATTAGCTTTGTTGCCCTTCTTTGTACTCGCTCCATTTCCAGTACGTCCCTCCTGAGGACTGGTGCCCAGACCTGGACAGCATACTCCAGGTGCGGCCGGACCAGAGTCTTGTAGAGCGGGAGAATTATCGTTTTATCTCTGCAGTTGATCCCCCTTTTAATGCATGCCAATATTCTGTTTGCTTTATTAGCAGCAGCTTGGCATTGCATGCCATTGCTGAGCCTATCATCCACTAGGACCCCCAAGTCCTTTTCCATCCTAGATTCCCCCAGAGGTTCTCCCCCCAGTGTATAGATTGCATTCATATTTTTGCCACCCAAATGCATTATTTTACATTTTTCTACATTGAACCTCATTTGCCATGTAGTCGCCCACCCCATTAATTTGTTCAGGTCTTTTTGCAAGATTTCCACATCCTGCGGAGAAGTTATTGCCCTGCTTAGCTTAGTATCGTCTGCAAATACAGAGATGGAACTGTTTATCCCATCCTCCAGGTCGTTTATGAACAAATTAAATAGGATTGGTCCCAGCACAGAACCCTGGGGGACCCCACTACCCACCCCTGACCATTCTGAGTACTCCCCATTTATCACCACCCTCTGAACACGCCCTTGTAGCCAGTTTTCAATCCATGTACTCACCCTATGGTCCATGCCAACGCACCTTATTTTGTACAGTAAACGTTTATGTGGAACTATGTCAAATGCTTTTGCAAAATCCAGATACACCACGTCTACGGGCCTTCCTTTATCTAGATGGCAACTCACCTCCTCATAGAAGGTTAATAGATTGGTTTGGCAAGAACGATTCTTCATGAATCCATGCTGATTACTGCTAATGATATCATTCTTATTACTAAAATCTTGTATATAGTCCCTTATCATCCCCTCCAAGAGTTTACATACTATTGATGTTAGGCTAACTGGTCTGTAATTCCCAGGGATGTTTTTTGGGCCCTTTTTAAATATTGGTGCTACATTGGCTTTTCTCCAATCAGCTGGTACCATTCCAGTCAATAGACTGTCTGTAAAAATTAGGAACAAGGGTCTGGCAATCACCTGACTGAGTTCCCTAAGTACCCTCGGATGCAAGCCATCTGGTCCCGGTGATTTATTAATGTTAAGTTTCTCAAGTCTAATTTTAATTCCGTCCTCTGTTAACCATGTAGGTGCTTCCTGTGTTGTGTCATGAGGATAAACACTGCAGTTTTGGTTACTGAAGCCCCCCGATTCACTCGTGAAGACTGAGGAGAAGAATAAATTCAATACCTCTGCCATCTCCCCATCCTTTGTAACCAGATGTCCTTCCTCATTCTTTATGGGGCCAATATGGTCTGTACTCCCTTTTTTACTGTTTACATACTTAAAGAATTCCTTGGGATTTTTTTTGCTCTCCTCCGCTATGTGTCTTTCATGTTCTATCTTAGCCATCCTAATTGCACCCTTACATTTCTTATTGCATTCTTTATAAATTCTGAATGCTGTGGATGATCCCTCAACCTTGTATTTTTTGAAGGCCTTCTCCTTTGCTTTTATATGCATTTTTACATTGGAGTTAAGCCATCCAGGATGTTTGTTCGCTCTTTTAAATTTATTACCCAATGGGATACATTGGCTAATGCCCTTATTTAATATGCTCTTAAAGCAAACCCATCTCTCCTCCGTATTCTTTGTTCCTAATATTTTATCCCAATTTATGCCTTTTAGTAAGGTTTGTAGTTTAGGGAAGTTGGCTCTTTTGAAATTCAGTGTCTTTGTGTTCCCTTCATGTCTCCTATTTGTGTGATTTATACTGAAACGAATTGACCTGTGATCGCTGTTACCTAAATTGCCCCGTATTTCCACATCTGTTATCAGGTCTGTATTGTTGGTAATCAGTAGATCTAGTAATGTTTTATTTCTAGTTGGTGCGTCTACCATCTGACCCATAAAATTGTCCTGCAAGAGGCTGGAGGCTGTCCCGAATCGGGATTTTCCATAAGGAAAATCGGGAATGTTGTTTTTTTTGTATTTGGAGCAGCGGGCTCCAGCAAAATGGCGGCCGGCGCCGCCGCTCTATCTTCCCCTAGTGTTGAGTGGAAAGAGGAAGGGGGCTCGATCCGTGCAGCCAATGAAGCAGCTTCTTTAGCTGCACGGCCCCTCCCCTCTCCACTGAAGCAAGCAGAAGACACGGCGCCGTCGCCGTGTCTTGCTGAAAGTTCCCCAGCCCCGTACTGCGCAAGCGCTGCGCCTGCGCAGTACAGGGGGTCCTCCATTGCCGAGGGGAACTTTCTCGGCAGTTTACCGGCCGCTCCTGCACTGAGCGGGGGGCCGGGCTGCATTGAGGGGGGGCTGCACTAATAGAGGGGGGGCTGCACTAATAGAGGGGGGACTGCACTGAGGGGGGGTCTGCACTAATAGAGGGGGGGCTGCACTGAGGGGGGTCTGCACTAATAGAGGGGGGGCTGCACTGAGGGGGGGGCTGCACTAATAGAGGGGGGCTGCACTGAGGGGGGCTGCACTAATAGAGGGGGGCTGCACTGAGGGAGGGGCAGCACTGAGGGGGGCTGCACTAATAGAGGGGGGCTGCACTGAGGGGGGTCTGCACTAATAGAGGGGGGGCTGCACTGAGGGGGATGCTGCACTGAGGGGGGGCTGCACTAATAGAGGGGGGCTGCACTGAGGGGGGGCTGCACTAATAGAGGGGGGGGCTGCACTGAGGGGGGGTCTGCACTAATAGAGGGTCTGCACTAATAGAGGGGGGGTCTGCACTAATAGAGGGGGGCTGCAATAATAGAGGGGGGGCTGCACTGAGGGGGGTCTGCACTGATGGAGGGGGTCTGCACTGATGGAGGGGATCTGCACTGAAGGAGGGGGTCTGCACTGAGGGGGTCTATACAGACTCTGGTGGGGGCACCTGATGCAAGGACAGACTCTGCCGGGGGCACCTGATGCAAGGACAGACTCTGCCGGGGGCACCTGATGCAAGGGCAGACTCTGCCGGGGGGGACCTGATGCAAGGACAGACTCTGCCATGGGCACCTGATGCAAGGACAGACTCTGCTGGTGGCAGGTGACGTGGCTAGTGACGCGCTCAGGGATCCCACTGATTCGGCATTATGGTGAGTTGAATGATTTAATTTTATATTACAATGTAATAATAGAAATAATGCGCTTCAATCATCCTGACACCATAACAACCATGGTGGCGGGATGATTGAAGCATTAACACCAGGCGTTTGGAGTATCTTTATCTGCTGAATGTTAAACTTTCTAGAATACACATATTTCTATTGTGTAGGATCTGGGGCTGCTGTCCCGTCATTCCCCTCTCCCCCTTTCCTTCTCCCCCTTTCCTTCTCCCCCTTTCCCTCTCCATCCCTCATTCATCTCAGACTCTAACCACACCCTATTGAGCCATGCCCATGTAAGCCACACCCACTTCCATGTAAGCCACACCCACGTTTGTGTAAGCCACACCCACTTTCACGTAAGCCACGCCCATTTTTCACCGCTGCGCGCTTTGCCGCACTTATAATTTTTTGGCTAAGCCACGCCTACAAACGAATGTCCTGCCCCCTAATTATTGTACGGCCCTGCCTACAGCCAAAAAAGTGTCCCACATATTTTTTTTTTCAATGTTGGCAACTATGTAGTAGGCTGAAGGAAGCAAAGGAAAAAAATCTGTTTAAAAAGTGACAGAAAAAGGTGTTAAAAAGCTACAAGGAAAAGCCCAAAAAAGAACCTAAAAATGTAACCCAGCAATCACCAGCAGTCAAAAGCAAAACTTGTTCACACTCTCCACTCAAGGTTTCCACTGTTTAGCTTCCAACCAACAGTCTTGTCCCCCACCCTTTCCTGGCCTGCCAGGCTGTGTGCTCGGATAAGGGTCTGATATGGATTTTTTTTTCTGCCATGGGGTTTCCCCTAAAATCCATACCAGACCCAAAGGGCTGGGGGAGACCCCAATGCCATTTCTTTTTTTTAATTACCGGAAAATTCTGAAAATTTTTTTTTTTCATTCAGCTGGCAGCAGGGAAGCAGCATAGAGCACAGAGCTAAGTGTAATCTGAGATCTGAGTTGATGGAATGAACCCCACACACACACACACTCAGTCTCAAAGGGAAATATGCACAGCTGAGGCTGTCAATCACCTGCTGTGTGCTGGAAAGGGGGCAGGGCAGTCCTCCGGAACCCCAGGTGTCGGGATAAACTGTCAGGAGTGACTCTGGCAGATAGCAGAGGAAGGAGCCAGCCGGCAGAAATCACACTAGGTGCTTTGGATAGTACACACTATAGAAGGATATGCTTTGTTCATTTTTCATTTCAGAGGTTTACAACCACTTTAGTAAGTACTGTGGTAACATGCAGTACATTGTGTGTTTTACCTCTTGTTTCTGAAATGTAATGTGTAAAGACAGCCTAAAGCTTATGGTACACATTTAAATGAAATTGCGTGATTTTATCTAGCTTTTGTCTGAAAAACACTGGCAGATATTGGATGAAGTGAGCTTGTGCTTGGTCTCTCCCTATGCTGAACAGAGGGGTGGTTACCCTATGTACAGAGAATAAAAATGAAAAGAACCAGGTGCCCACATAAAAGACCTAAATAATCTCATTCTGGAACAATTCCATCTAATTTCTCTCAATTATCTCTTCTTTTTGTGTCATCTCGCTGCACTTAATTAAATTTTAACTTCATCTTCATTCTTAATTCTCTTATGATGTAATTTGGTTCTTTTGTTCACCAAATCTACGCATTATTTAAAAATAATATGATTTAATCTCCAGGACTGTAGTGAAGATGTTGTCATTGTTACATCTTATGGTTTCGTGTCTTGAGATTTTCAAGGGTATTTCGAGCAAACCTTTTGTTAGAATTACAAAACATACTTTTTTTTCTGGTCCTTATCAAAATTAGAATATTGTGATACATATAAATAACCTTATATGAAATAACTATTAGTACCAATTGAAGAAAAAAAAATGTGTGGTCAATATCTATACATGGAAAAGCCAACTCTGCCTAGACACATGTCTAGTAAGCTTAACCACTTGCCTACCGGGCATTTTCACCCCATTCCTGCCCAGGTAAATTTTCAACTTTCAGCGCTGTCGCATTTTGAATGACAATTGTGTGGTCATGCAACACTGTACCCATATGAGTATTCTTTGGTGGTATTTAGTCACCATTGGTGTTTTTTATTTTTTGCTAAACAAACGAAGACCGAAAATTTTGAAAATGTTTTCTCCTTCACTGATGTGCACTGATTAGGCTACACTGCTGGGCACTGATAGGCAATGATGAAGCAGCACTGGTGGGCATACCTCCCAACTTTTGAACTTCAGAATAAGGGACATTTGAGGAAGGAAGTACCCTTGCATAGCATGCCGCTGCAAATGTGGGCGTGGTCAAACTCCTGACAGTGGGAGGAGCTTAAGGGGCGTCATTAAACAAAACTTGCACTTCCTTACCTATAACATATGCTTTTATTATTGTTCCACAAGCAAGAGTATCATGGATACATACAAACCCCAGCACATTCATTTAAAAAAAAGGTTAAAATCATGCAGGGTTTGCAGTGCATTACTTACAGAGTGCAGGGTTCTGGGATTAGTTATGTACAGAGTGCAGGGTTCTGGGATGAGCTATGTACAGAGTGCAGGGTTCTGGGATGAGCTGTATTCAGACTACAGGGTTCTAGGATGAGCTATGTACATTCATTTAAAAAAAAGGATAAAATCATGCAGGGTTTGCAGAGCATTACTTACAGAGTGCAGGGTTCTGGGATTAGTTATGTACAGAGTGCAGGGTTCTGGAATGAGCTATGTACAGAGTGCAGGGTTCTAGGATGAGCTTTATACAAACTGCTAGGGTTCTGGGATGAGCTATGAACAGAGTGCAGGGTTCTGGGATGAGCTATGTACAGAGTGTAGGGTTCTGGGATGAGATAAGTACACAGTGCAGGGTTCCCTTTCACATGTTGTGCAGTCCTGCAGTCTTGGGCCCCGCCATGGTGGCAGAAGGCCAGGGCCCAGTGCGACCTTTGCTGGTAGTTCCGCCAGTGGTGACAGTGTGGACTGTGAATGGTGTCAGTCAGTATAGCAGTGGACGTGGTCAGTAGGGCAGTGGACGTGGTCAGTAGGGCAGTGGATGTGGTCAGTAGGGCAGTGGATGTGGTCAGTAGAGCAGTGGACGTGGTCAGTAGAGCAGTGGACATGGTCAGTAGAGCAGTGGACATGGTCAGTAGAGCAGTGGATATTGTCAGTAGGGCAGTGGACATAAACAGTTGGACAGTGGACAGTATCAGTAATTTTTAATTTCTGTTATTTTTACCATTATATTTTCATTTACAATTTTATTTTTTATAGGCTTTTTTTTAGAATTTTTGATGGGAGGGGGTGGCAGTGGAAGGCAGTATGATGGGAGGGGTGGCACTGGAGGGCAGTATGATGGGAGGGGTGGCAGTGGAGGGCAGTGTGATAGGGTGGAGGGCAGTATGATGGGAGGGGTGGCAGTGTAGGGCAATATGATGGGGTGGAGGGTAGTACAATGGGAGGGGGTGGCAGTGGAGGGCCGTATGATGGGATGGGTGACAGTGGAGGGCAGAATGATGGGGTGGAGGGCAGTATGATGAAAGGGGGTGGCAGCGGAAGGCAGTATGATGGGAGGGGTGGCACTGGAGGGCAGTATGATGGGAGGGGTGACAGTGGAGGGCAGTATGATGGAGTGGAGGGTAGTTTGATGGGAGGGGTGGCAGTGGAGGGCAGTATGATGGGGTGGAGGGAAGTATAATGGGACGGTGTGGCAGTGGAGGGTCGTATGATGGGATGGGTGGCAGTATGATGGGGTGGAGGGCAGTATGATGGGAGGGGGTGGCAGTGGAGGGCAGTATGATGGAAGGGGTGGCAGTGGGCAGTATGATGGGAGCGGGTAGTGGAGGGCAGTATGATGGGGGGTAGTGGAGGGCAGTATGATAGGAGGTGGTGTAATGGAGGGCAGTATGATGGGAGGGGGGTAGTGGAGGGCAGTAAGATGGGGTAGTGGAGGGCAGTATGATATGAAGGGGGTAGTGGAGGGCAGTATTATGGGGGGGTAGTGGAGGGCAGTAAGATGGGAGGGGCTAGTGGAGGGCAGTATGATGGGAGGGGTAGTGGAGGGCAGTATGAGGGTAGGGGGTTAGTGGAGATCAGTATGATGAGAGGGGGGTAGTGGAGAGCAGTAAGATGGGAGGGGGGTAGTGGAGGGCAGTATGAGGGGAGGGGGTAGTGGAGGGCAGTTTGATGGGAGGGGGGTAGTGGAGGCCAGTATGATGGGAGGGGGGTAGTGGAGATCAGTATGATGAGAGGGGGGTAGTGGAGAGCACAAAGATGGGAGGGGGGTAGTGGAGGGCAGTATGAGGGGAGGGGGTAGTGCAGGGCAGTATAATGGGAGGGGGGTAGTAGAGGCCAGTATGATGGGAGGGGGGTAGTGGAGATCAGTATGATGAGAGGGGGGTAGTGGAGAGCAGTATGATGGGAGGGGGGTAGTGGAGGGCAGTATGATGGGAGAGGGGGTAGTGGAGGGCAGTATGATGGAAGGGGGGTAGTGGAGGGCAGTATGATGAGAGGGGCGTAGTGGAGGGCAGTATGATGGGAAGGAGGTAGTGGAGGGCAGTATGATGGGAGAGGGGGTAGTGGAGGGCAGTATGATGGGAGGGGGGTAGTAGAGGGCAGTATGATGGGGGTGTAGTGGAGGGCAGTATGATGGGAGAGGTGTTAGTGGAGGGCAGTATGATGGGAGAGGTGGTAGTGGAGGGCAGTAAGATGGGAGGGGTGGTAGTGGAGGGCAGTATGATGGGAGGGGGGTAGTAGAGGACAGTATGATTGAAGGGGGGTAGTGGAGGGCAGTATGATGGGAGAGGTGGTAGTGGAGGGCAGTAAGATGGGAGGGGTGGTAGTGGAGGGCAGTATGATGGGAGGGGGGTAGTGGAGGACAGTATGATTGAAGGGGGGTAGTGGAGGGCAGTATAATGGGAGAGGGGGTAGTGGAGGGCAGTATAATGGGAGAGGGGGTAGTGGAGGGCAATATGATGGGAGGGGGTGATAGTGGAGGGCAGTATGATGAGAGGGAAGGTAGTGGAGGGCAGTATATTGGGAGAGGAGGGTAGTGGAGGGCAGTATGATGCGAGGGGGGGTTGTGGAGGGCAGAATGATGGGAGGAGGGGGTAGTGAAGGGCAGTATGATCATGCGAGGGGAGATAGTGGAGGGAAGTATAGGGGAGACTGTACAGCAGCATGACTGGAGGGGACAGTGTATGGAAGGGAGCAGAGTGACCATGAGCATCCTCGGGGCAGGGAGCATTTCTCCTACCTTTCTTCCAGCTGCAGGAACAATCAACAGGCAGGACCTGGAGTCGGGGGGCGGAGTTGGGGTGGAGTTGGGGGCAGAGCTTAGGCATGAGGAAGAAGTTAAATTCTCCGGCTCGCTCTGAATGCTGGGGCCTGCTCTCCTCCTCGTCATGATGTCACTGGTTGCTAGACGCCAGGCAGGCCATGTCTAGCAACCAGTAGTTTGAGCAGTGAGCCAGGCAGCGCCAGGGAGTTAATAATAAAGCGCCACGGGTCTCGCAGTACACCAGGCAGTGAGGGACAGCGGCGGCATTTTTAGGGCGCATCAGATCGGCCTAGGGGGCAATTCCGGGACATTGTTTTGTCCCGGAATGAAGGTGACGGGATGCGGGACAGACCTCCCAAGGCGGGACTTACAGGCAATCCAGGATGGTTGGGAGATTTGCTGGTGGGCACTGATGAGGAGACACTGATGAGGCTGCAGCGATAAGCAACACTGATAGGCGTCACTAATAGTCGGCACTGATAGGTGGCACTAATAGGCAGCACTGATAGGCATCACTGATAGGCACTGACAGGCATCACTGAAGGGCACTGACAGGCAGCACTGGTGGGCACTGATGACAAGGCACTGATGAGGCTGCAGTGATATGCGACACTGATAGGCGGCACTGGTGGGCACTGATAGGCAGAACTGATACGCATCACTGATAGGCACTGACAGGCATTGCCGATGGGCACTGATTTGCAGCACTTAAGGGCACTGTTAGAGCTGAACTGATAATCAGGACACTAATAATAAGTGCCCGGATTATCAGTGTAGATGTCCCCTGTGTGGATTGTTACTTATCGGCTCTATACACGCACTGTTAGAGTGAGGAAAGGATTGCCAATAACTGTAAATCCTGCTTACACTGTGATCAGCTGTGATTGGCGCTATATCCTGAAGGACACAGCAATCACAGATCACTGCCGATACGCACCACAGGGGGGGGCACTGGAATGTTCTATAGTAGAACTTCATATAATGCCCTCCAGGCAATATGTGACCGACTGTGACCGACTGTAGTCATCATTCGACTATAGCCTGGTCGTGAAGAGGTAAAAGTAGAATTCCAGTCTAGCACACCCCCATAGGTGCAGCTAGCTCTACTGGTCCCTTCCACCCAAATTTGGTGCACACACAGCCAGGCACACAGCATCTTTCTCCTTCTCCTTGGCTCGAATAAACGGTCTAGGGGTGTCGCTTGTTTGTTTTTATTGCTGGATAAACTTGGAAAGCTGCAGGGAGAACATGGGATACCTCAAAATCCATGAAAAATTCTCTTCTCGCTATACTGGTATGAAGTTCTGCAGTTCTTCAGACCATAAGAAGAATCCCAGACTTAGGAAAATTAGCCCCCCCCCCCCCAGCTTAGACTATAGCTGGGACCTCGTTGACCTTCATGTAGATTCCCCAGCAGACTGCCCTGAGGAGCAGAGCCCCTTAAACAGGGAACTCCCCTGACAGGACTAGACCCCGGATCCACAAACTCTGCTACGAGCCTCAGATTATTTATAGTCTCCAGCCACCTACTGGACACATCTCCCCCAGGAATTCGTTGGGCCCCTATAAATTTTTAGGCTGCCTTTCCAATCTTCCTCCCACTGTGATTCTAGAATCCTCTAGAAGGCAAGGGCGAAGCAATCAGATTAGCAGCCTGTGAAACACTGAGCAGACAAAAAACATCAATTCCTGCTCCATTGATTACAGGGGAGCTAAACTAAATTTACCTAGAAACCTATAGTAGCTGGAGTGGTGCTTCACCATTCCCAGCCTAACTAGTTTTAAAAATGCCCCCTTCCCCCTTTTAACACCTATGCTCACTAACCTGTGTAAGAAAGATGCGTATATACTTACTCATTTTTAGCCTGTTTAGATCTGGTCACATGATCTATGTCCTCTATGTCAGGCAGTGGCAGCTTCAAGAGGACAGGAGGAACTGTCAAAAAGGGCTGGGACAAGGGCTGGGACAAGGGCTGGGATATGGCAGCCTATGGGTAATGTCACCACTCTCAGGCATTCCCAGTTGTTGGCGTGTCCTCTCTGGCTGTCACAGGGGATCATCACGTAACCGGACCGGAATAGGTAACTATACACTTTTTTTTACACAGGTTAGTCAGCATAGGAGAGGGAAGGGGACATTTTTAAGACTAGTTAGGTTGAAGCTTTAATGATAAGTCTGGCCACAAGGAGGTGAAAATTAGTGGAATCACCCATTGGATACCCCTAGAACTACCATCTTCCAGGAGCTCTTTCCCTGTACACAGTGGCAGTGGCGTCTCCAGCTTTCATATTTGGGGGGGCACATGGGGGGATAGGGACAAAAGTAGGGGGGCAACTATAAAATGCAAATATATATATATATATATATATATATATATATATATATATATATCCTGGGGCCCTTTACTACGATCCCACAATGGGCCCTTTCACATGTTCTGCAGTGAGCTCCCTTCCTACTGTATCCCCCCCCCCCCCAGGGTGGCAGAAAACAAGAGATATATGTCACCAGCATACCAAGAAAATATAAGGGTCCAAAGCAGTGGGAGAACTATCAGGGTTGCAAAGGTTGTCTTGCCATTGGGCCCTGGTGTTCTGCCACTGTGAGGTTCCCCAGCCTCCTCTTACTGTCCTGCCCCTGCTATTGACAGCGCTCGTCTGGCATCTCTTGGAATTTACAGGCTGGTTTTTCTGTCCTAAGGACGGCAGAAATCAGTCTGTTTTTTCAGTAACTGAGAGTCCTGGTGGAGTCCTTCCTGCAACTCGCTCTTCTCCCTGATAATGAGGATGCAGGGGAAGGAGCAGATCGGGCGTCCGTGGTTGTGTGAGGGCTCACATTATGCAGTGTCAGCGAGTAGAGGGAGGGGAAAGGAATCACCCCCAGGAGCTGACTGGGGGCGCTCTCCCTCTCAATAGAGACTGTGTTACTCCAGCGGCGGCCCGAGTAAGATGCGGCGCATCCACTACGAATGCAAACAAAAAGACATTGCCTTTTTGTAAACAGAAAAAAACATTTTTTTAATTGGGGGGGCACATGGTGGGGCACAGCATAATGTTGGGGGGGGGGTCAGGGCCCCCTCTGCCCCCACCCCCCTAGGGACACCATTGCACAGTGGGGTTGATTTGCTAAGCTCAAATAGGCTACACACTTTTCAAGGGAATTTACCCCAGAGTGAATGAGGTGAAGCTTTACCGACTTCCATTACCCAATCACATGCAAGCATAAATTTTGTTTTTTAATTTTCCTTTTATGTGATTGAGTATTCTTTGCAAAGTGATCTAGGATGTATTCGTCAAACTATTCCCCTTTTTTTCGCTCTCCTTCTTTCCCTCCACCTTAATTTCCAACTCTTTCTCCAATTGCATCTCCCCTTTACCTATTTTAATAATTTCTCAGTACCCTGGTTTCATCAAAACATTTTGAAGTTGAGTATTCTGCTATGCATTATTTTACACATGACTGAACTTATTCCGGATACTATTTCTGTTTCTGTTCCTGGTAAATATTTAATTCCAAATTTCTTGTTTAATATTTAATGCATTTATTGATGCCACTTATTTGCTTGGCTCTGTACAATCATTATGCTCTAAGTTTCATGCCATGCTTGGATGTTATTTATACATGATACCGGCCCATTCACATGCAGTTCTGGAAGAATGGTCAAATATTCCCATAGACACAATCCTAAACCTTGTGGACAGCCTTCCCAGAAGAGTTGAATCTTCGCTATGTTCATTATCACTCGGAGTAACTTTTCTTGTTTTTTATGTTTTACCATAAAATATATATATATATATATATATATATATATATACAGTATCTCACAAAAGTGAGTACACCCCTCATATTTTTGTAAATATTTTATTATATCTTTTCATGTGACAACACTGAAGAAATGACACTTTGCTACAATGTAAAGTAGTGAGTGTACAGCTTGTATAACAGTGTAAATTTGCTGTCCCCTCAAAATAACAACACACAGCCATTAATGTCTAAACCGCTGGCAACAAAAGTGAGTCCGTAATAAGTGATATCAATTTCATAATCAATGTTTACAAATTTACTATTTTCTATTACCCGTAGACTGGTTGTGTTTGTTTTGTATTCTGTTATCATCAACTCAATCATGTTGCTCATGAATTAGCATTATCATATATCAATATATCTCTTATCCATAGTTTGGTTATGAATTATGTTTTCATCATGCATAATAAATTGCTAAGATTTTACTACTTTACATCATGTTATTCTTGTGACTCAATGGTTATGCTTTTGGATTCCATGATCATGTGATTCTACCTTTCTATATGCTCTTAGCTGTGCTTCATTCAAAGTCCCATTTTTTTATTTTTTGATTATTGCTTGTATACATTAGGGATAAATATTCCTAATATCCCATAAATATCCCATAAATATTGCCCATATCAGTAGGAGGAAGAATTGGATTTATTAAAATGATACTTTTACCGAAATGTGTATATATTATAGATGTAAACTGAAAATAACAACATTACAAAGGCCAAAGACGGAAGCTGGATTAGCACTTCCAGATATTTATTTAGAATACTTGGCGGGACAATTGAAACATTTAAAGACACAAGAGCAAAGAAACGGGGTGGGAATACATTTATTGAAGATATTACAAGTGCAGGATTTGCTGATTGGGTTGGAAGCTAAAACTAACTGTCTACCTAGAATAAAAAATACCAATAGTAATACTGGCAAGAGTGGTGTAGAGAGAGGTTAAAAAAGTAACAGGTTTTAGAGATACCCCTAGAGACTCCTGTGTCGAATAATCCCTCCCTAGAGCTTTTGAATAGGTCTTTAGAAGAAGGGAATAGTTACATTAAAACAGATATATGATTATAAAAAATTGCAAACATTTGAATTTTTGAGCCAACAATATGATCATTTGAATTTTTGAGCCAACAATATGATATTCCCCGTAAGTTTTTTTTTATAAGTATTTACAGTTAAGACATATGATACAGGCATAGTTTGGATAATCAAGAACCTAAAGTATCCAAATATCCCTTAATAGGCATACTACGATCACAAGGACCAAAAGGATTAAAGGGGTTGAAAACCCTCGTGTCTTTTCACCTTAATGCATCCTATGCATTAAGGTGGAAATGCTTCTGGCAGTGACCGGCCCCCCAGCCCCCTCGTTTTACTTACCTGAGCCCCTTCATTCACTCGACAGAGAAGCGCTGTCCCTCTCTGCACGGGGTCCCGGCTCTTGATAGGATAGATTGATAGCAGCGCAGCCATTGGCTCCCGCTGCTGTCAATCAAATCCAATGACGCGGGTGCCGGGTGGTGTCTATAGACGCAAATGCTGGACTCGGGAGCGCGCCTGCAAGTTAACCCCCCAGGAGAGCGCTTCTTCTAGGGGGTTATCTGAGAGCCACCGAGGACCCCAGAAGTCCAGGACTGGGGCCACTCTGTGCAAAACGAGCTGCACAGTGGAGGTAAGTATAACATGTTTGTTATTTTAAAAAAAAAAACTGAAGCCTTACAATCACTTTAATATCCATTTTATACTCCCGGTTGTTGAGGGCCAAATTAAGTGGTATGCCACTTAAAATAAGAGATAGATGGCAGGAGGTACTCCCGAATATGACAGAAGAGAAATGGGGCAGGATTTGTTCCTTGCATGTTGGAGTGTCTCCTGCCAATAATAATTACATGGCAAATGAGGTTTAATGTAGAAAAATGTAAAATAACGCATTTGGGTGGCAACAATATGAATGCAATCTATACACTGGGGGGAGAACCTCTGGGGGAATCTAGGATTGAAAAGGACCTGTGGGTCCTAGTAGATGATAGGCTCAGCAATGGCATGCAATGCCAAACTGCTGCAAGCAAAGCCAACAGAATATTGGCATTAAAAAGGGGATCAACTCCAGAGATAAAACGATAATTCTCCTGCTCTACAAGACTCTACAAGGTTCGGCCTCACCTGGAGTATGCCGTCCAGTTCTGGGCACCAGTCCTCAGGAAGGATGTACTGGAACTGAGAAGGGCAACAAAAAAACTAATAAAGGGTCTGGAGGACTTTAGTTATAAGGAAAGATTACGAGCACTGAACTTATTCTCTCTGGAGAAGAGACGCTTAAGAGGGGATATGATTTCAATGTACAAATACCGTACTGGTGACCCCACTATAGGGATAAAACTTTTCTGAGAAAGGGAATTTAAAAAGACACGCGGCCATTCACTAAAATTAGAAGAGAAGCGATTTAACCTTAAACTGCGTAGAGGGTTCTTTACTGTAAGAGCAGTAAGGATGTGGAACTCTCTTCCACAAGCAGTGGTTTTAGTGGGGAGCATTGATAATTTCCAAAAACTATTAGATAGGCACCTGAATGATCACAACATACAGGGATGTACAATGTAATACCGACATAAAGCACACACTTAGGTTGGACTTGATAGACTTGTGTCTTTTTTCAACCTAACTATGTAACTATGTAAATTAGAGGGGAGACTGCGAGCCAGGCCTTCTTGTACACATCAGTGCCTGACTTCACAAATGTGCTTCTGGAAGAATGGTCAAACATTCCCATAGACACACTCCTAAACCTTGTGGACGGCCTTCCCAGAAGAGTTGAAGCTGTTATAGCTGTAAAGGAGCTGTAAAGGGTGGGCCAATTTAATATCGAACCCTACGGACTAAGCCTGGGATGACATTAAAGTTCATGTTAATGAAAAAGCAGGCGTCCCAATACATTTGGTAATATAGTGTACAGTATATTGGCCTTGATTAAATCGTTGCTGGTTTTTAGTTTAGCTGCATGCACGCGTTGCTTTTCCTTGCAGTCAGCAGATGTTCTCTATGGCATTTGTCAGCTCCTGCTTAAATACTTTCATTTGCTAGACATTTATTTTAATCATTGTATGAAGCTGACTGCACAAACCTTCTATCTTTTATCCTCGGAAAATGGCTTCTACTTTAGAGGTCCTTCAAAACAAATTATTACTGAAAGGGAAAAAATATATAAACAGAAACAGCTATGTTTCTTGTAATCAAATGGCAGCTTATGCCCGTTATGTGATTAAATAGACACGAAAGCTTTTATGTTCCTAAGCTCAAGGACACCAAGAGAAAGGAAAACCAAGTTGAAGGAACGGCTTGTAACCTATGGAGACCCAACTAGTTTATTTATATGACACAGACTTTCCCTTGAACCCTGAGAAACCGATTGGATGAAACTCAATGACATTTTACTGGGAAAGAGAAGCACGACAGATGACAAAGTCACGATTCTCACGAAGAACACTTTTTATAGCTTTTCTCTTTTTATGGTCTCAGATAAACCAAGCTCAATTGAATATGTACTGTTTTATTATCAGATGTTCAGAATAGTCACTGTGCTCCATAACAGTAGAAAAATCCCATAAGGCAACTATCTCGCTAATTTAATTTGGGAAGCACAAAGGCAAATATGAATGAAGTTCTCTCTTGCCTGTGAATTAAATATGCAGCAGGCTTGTCTGAAAAAACATTACTTTTCTAACTTATGACTATGTAGCCAGTTGCTGAAAAGATTTGTTCTATTTCACCAAATGTAACCATTTGAGTCCCTGGACCTTTTTTTCCCAAAATCCCCCTGGAGTCCCAGGGCTTCTTTTTCGTTTTTCCTTTGGTGAGTTCTTGGTTCTGCACATTATACCTATACCCTAATGCAGCCTTTCTGAACCTTTTCAACACAGAGAAACCCTTGAAATAATGTTGTTCCAGTCTCATAAAACCATTGCTCCCTCTATCTCGCAGAATGTAACCACTTGAGTCCCTGGACCTTTTCTCCCAAAATCCCCCTCGAGGCCCAGGGCTTTTTTTTTTTTTCTTTTGGTGAGGTCTTGGTTCTGCAGTGAATATTATACATTGTATACCCTAATGCAGCCTTTCTCAACCATTTAAACACAGAGGAACCCTTGAAATAACGTTCGGGTCTCAGAGAACCTCTGCTAAAAAATACTATATGTACAACTCATGATACATTAGTGTGACCCACACAAAAGTTGGTTCTTTTTTGGATCCTCCTCAAACTATTGTAACTGTATTACCTTATACCAGTGATGGTGAACCTTGGCACCTCAGATGTTTTGGAACTACATTTCCCATAATGCTCTTGCACTCTGCAGTGTAGTTCAGTGAGCATCATGGGAAATGTAGTTCCAAAACATCTGGGGTGCCAAGGTTCGCCATCACTGCCTTATACCATGCTTCTGTAATACTATGACCTGAAAGAATGTTTGCACACTGATCTTTGTGTAAAAGTGTGTATTGCACTGTTAAATTATACACCATGTTTCTCCTAATGGAAACAAATAAAAACTTACCTGTTAAAAAAAAAAAAAGATGAAAGAGAATGTAGGCTTTCTATTTTGGAAGAGCTTTATTCTCCTTCCAGCTCTACATTGGGATGCATGCAGGGAAAAAAACAGTTTGCAAAAGATTCTTAGCATAGCATTAAAATAAGACTAAGTTGGCTTGATGAGGGCACAGATTAGCAAAACAACGACCTTTTTCCACAGCTTTGAAAAATTTGAATGGCATTGTGCTCACTTTGGTTGAGTATTTTATGCTTGCGCAGTAAACGCAAATGTCAACATGATCACCCAATGCCATTGCAGTAACCTGCAATTTCAACTTTACTAGAGCTAGTTGGCTGTGCTTGCCTCTCAAGCCAAAGCTCCTAGGTCAGTGATGGCGAACCTTGGCACCCCAGATGTTTTGGAACTACATTTCCCATGATGCTTGGCACCCCAGATGTTTTGGAACTACATTTCCCATGATGCTCAACTACACTGCAGAGTGTATGAGCACCATGGGAAATGTAGTTCCAAAACATCTGGGGTGCCAAGGTTTGTCATCACTGCCCTAGGTCCTTCTCTGGAAGAATAGCAGCCTTTTTTAATGCACCAAACTCTTTTGAGGTCTATTATATGCAAATGGGGTTGACCAGTAAACACCACTCAGATTCCAGTATTCCCCTAGATCACAGGTAGTATAAACTGACCCCTAAATGCCACAGGTTGCACAAATGGTATGTCCGCCCCTGGCTGTAAGACAACATCGGGTCTGTTGATATTCTTGGTAAAGTTAAAGAGGTGTCGATGGTACCGGTGCTAAAGTCTAAAATAAAAATGTAGAATTGAGGCCCTGGACACTGATTATTTCAAAATAAGAAAAAAAGTTTTTAGTTGAGCCTAATGGCTTGGTTTTGGCATTTGGACCTCCAAAAAAGATGGGGACCACCCAATCTGAGATGCCCTCATGTAGTCATACTAAAAAATGTCTTGAGAGCCCGAATGATTTTGATACATCCACAAAATGCAAAGAGATACCAATGTGTTTTGGGGGTCAGGGAATCCCCCTTCATCGGGGCTTTAAAAAAAAAATCCCTGGTGATGGGGGATTCTCTGGCCCTCGAAATACATTGGCTATATCACCATTTGTGGAAATAATCAAATCAATTGGATGCTCAAGATGGTTGTTTTGGTGCTTTTTCTGGGTGACTGCAAGTTGTGCTGGCAGTAAGGATACATCTATAGAGTAAATGGATGGATAATAGAGGCATTTGTAGGTACAGTATACTTGAAGCGTATAGTGAGCTACTGAAGGCAAACAACCTGTGCATACAAGGAGCAACAACAATGACTGGTAAAGGAATTCTAAGTTATTTCTATGCATAGGAGACCTCTGCGACTTTTGTTGTGGATCTTGTACAGCTTCCATACATTCAGGAGAAGCGGCTCAGCTGAAGATGTATTGCTTCCATACAGTAGATGATGAGTCATTACCAAAAAATGACTTAAACAAATTATGAGCTCCCACTTCTAATGGGATTCGTAATTTCAATTTACATGAAGCAGCAGCTGCACATATATAGAGTCTCATTAACCGGTGGAATTTTAAAACACAGCATAAAGCTATCTTAATTGTAGCACAAGTGGGATCATGCCTGAAACGACACCTTTAATGATTATTTATATCCAATTTCCTGTTTAATTTTATGTCCTAATGAGCAATCAGAGGCACCAACACCATTTAAGTGTTTGCCTGCATAGTCCAAGTGTTAATAATAATTTAAGGTTGTCATGACAGCACTGCGAATGTGCTAATAATGTGTGTGCTGTGGCATGCTGCCCTAATGCTATCTTACTGCAAACCACCTTCATATGGTATACACTAAGTTCCTTACTGAGGCACGATCCGACCGATCTTTGAAATTCATCTTCTTCAATTTAGCTACTGTAATTCCCTGTAGAGAGGCCTTTCTCAAGCTGTTCAACACAGAGGAACCCCTTAAAATAACTTTGCGGTCTCAGGGAACCCTTGCTAAAAATGACTATATCTACAACCCATGATACATTAGTGTGATGGTCAGTGGGAAGAATTCTCCTTAAACTTGTGGTCATTAGGAAGAATGCTCCTCGCACTTATGGTCATTGGGAATAATTACCCCATTACAGATAGCTAAAAAGATCAATGGTGTCAGTAGGAACTTATCTGAGAGACAGAAATTGCACATTGCTCAAGGAACCCCTAGCAACCTCTGATGGAACCCTAGCGTTCCATAGAAACCCTAGTTGAGAAACCCTGCTGTACAGACTTGAATGTTGCAGGCAAAATGTTCCCCAGCTTCTCTCTCTTTTAGCCCATTGCAGGGTCATCCCAGCATACTGGAAAATGGAAAGGGAGCTATGTAGCATAGTATCATATGAAAAGAAGCTGCAGTCCTACCCAGCCAGGAGCATTGTCAGAAACTTGTATACTGTATAAAAATAATATACTGTATATATATTGAAGGTAAGCTGATGTGGTGTAAATATATTAGTACATTGGGTTTTTGGATACCATTAGCAATCCACTGACTGATTTCATTTGTTACCTGCTGTTGCACTGTAAAGCAGACCTTGCACAACAATCTACTTATTAGGTAGCACCCCACCCCCTGATTTAAAAAATCCAAGCTTAAAGAGAAAAAAAAAAAACATTTTTTCAAGCACAAGGAAAAAATAATAAAAATATTCCACAGGGTTCATCAAGGCAAGGATGACATCACTGGAGCTTCTCACAGGATCCTAGAAAAGCTTAGGAACCCAAATCCCACAAGAATGCACTCCTCAACAGTACAGAAGCATATACTTGTTGGATTTGGAGCACTCAGCTTTCCCAGGACCCCAAAAGAAGGCCTAGAGACAGCACCCTCCCCTACAGGGTGTCAGTTTGAAACCCAACCATGGCACTACCTGCCTGAAGTCTGCATGCTCTGCATGGGTTTCTTCTGAGTACTCCGGTTTTCTCCCACACTCCAAAGGCATGTTGTTAGGTTAATTGGCTCATGTCAAATTGACCCTAGTATATGTATGTATGAATGTTAGTTCAGGACCTTAGCTTGTAAGCTCCTTGAGGGCAGGGACTGATGTTGAAGTATAATAAATACGTAAAGTGCTGCGTAAATTGACATCGCTATATAAATACCTTTAATAAATAGTAGTTTTTAATCTGGAAGTAAGGACCTACCCAGTGAGCCACTCATTGCAATTTCATCCAGGGTTCGTGTTATTAACAAAATGTGTGCAGACAGTTTACAACAACAATTAACTTCTATATAATTTTTTTGCAGTTTTACTGGGAATACTCTCACTCTATTGTTGCATAAGTACTTTACCAGCAATTAATATATTGACTATATTCTACGGACATTGAATAGTGGAATGTGGCAGAACTTTATAAATAAGTGTTGATGATAAGCAGTAAATCAAAAACATCTGTGAAGTGCCTGTGGACTGCATTACTGGGCAGTTTTTGGACAATTTTCCAGCATTGATCCCACAGCCCAGAGGATAATTTTTGATTTATCTAAAATACAGTAGTTTGCATACAAGGTAACTCATATCTACATACTAGAATGATTCCCTGCGGACCATAGATGACGTCTCTGTTTTACCATAGATCACATTCTGCACTGGTAGTTTCCATTCTCAACTTCAGGTTCTACATCTGATTATCTCCTGTGAGTATATGAGATAGAAATCTCTTATGCTCCGTACACACGATCGGACTTTCCACCAACAAAACCGTGGATTTTTGTTCGAAGGTTGTTGGCTCAAACTTGTCTTGCATACACACGGTCACACAAATGTTGGCCTACTATTACGAACGTGGGGACGCGGTGACGTACAAGACGTACGATGAGCCGAGAAAAAGGAAGTTCAATAGCCAGTGCGGCTCCTTCTGCTTGATTCCGAGCATGTGTGAACTCTTGTGCGACGGACTTGTGTACACACAATCAGAAAATTTGAGAACCTGCTAGCAAACATTTGTTGGAGGAAAGTCCAACAGCAAATGTTCGATGGAGCTTACACACAGTCGGACTTTCTGACAACAAGCTCACATCCAACATTTCCCTTCGGAAAATCTGACCGTGTGTACGCGGCATTAGAATATTTACAGAACTCTGGTGGAAGTAAGCCCAGAAGATACATTTTGAGGCTAATGGCGATCTATGTATCAAAGATAAGATTGACCAGAGAGTGTTCCCAAAAGGGTTTAATGTAGTAGAAGCAATAGATATGTTGTAGGGAGCCTAGGCCTTTTTTACAACATCAATACCTATCACTAATGAACAATATGATATGCAAAGTTTCTGGAGTATGACACCAGTAAAAAATAACTTCATAAATATTTTCTTTATAAAGGGTCCAGACTGAATCTTTATTTGCCTGCCGACCATATTGTTTGCCAGGTTTCCATAGGCATCTCCTGCCCCAAAATCCTTTCCCATTTAAACATGTAGGGGTGTTTATAAGAATCCTGCAGGGGTATCTTATTCAGAATTTTATAGATATCAAATATTAAGTCCTTAAGTCGGGAAGGATCCGATAAACATAGCCTCTCAAACTCAGATTCAGCTGGAAGAATTGCAATGAGTTAGTTATCGCCTCGGCATACCAGAAAATCTGTAAATAGTCATAGAATGCTTGTTTTGGTAGGCCAAACTTCTCTTAAAGTGCTGCAAAAGAATGCTATATTCTAGTCTTAGTGTCAACTCGTAAATGCCCAAATTGAAACAAGGTTTTTGAAATCCAAGGTGAGGACATTCATGAGATCAGGCTGGCTGGAATTTGTGGATTGAAAAGAAATGTCAATAAGGAAAAGTAGACATAAGGGAAAATTAGCATTTTGCTTTTTGCCAAAGACTTCTAGTAAATCACATGATGTGAAGCCTAGGGGAGGGGTGCATGTCAATATTGCTGTTCCACAACTGGGAGTTGGAATGGACTGGAGTGATCCATACTGTAACTTCCCCACCTTGGTCCATCAGTTATATGCATGTAAAGTGGAATAAGAGGCCAAAGCTTGTAAGTGGGTAGCTTGATAGTATTTAAGCAAGTTTGCAAATGCAAACCCTCCCTAGCTACTTGAAGCATGAACAACCTTATTAGATATCCCATGGTGTTCCAAGTGTATGGGAAGTATCTGGTCAAAGAGTGGAGAGTCTGAGGGGATGCTTTAAGTGTCAGACAATAGTCTATTTTAGAATGGTTAATCCTCTAGCCTGACAAAGAACTATACTAAAAAAGTCCAAAGCTTTGCAAAGTTGAGGAAGTGAGGTATGAGTTTAAGTCAAAGTGAGACGCATATCATCCGCAAAAAAAGGAAATCTTAAATTCTCTAGTCCTAACCGGAGTATACTCTAGAATGTCTGGACTTCTTCTAATATGAGCTGCCAGAGGTTCCATACATAAAGCAAAGAGGAGGGGGAAGTGGGCAGATGTGTCACGTGCCATTGGACAAGGGGAAAGGGTGTATTTTGCATCTCAACATGCGTGGTAGGGTAGGTTTAAAGATGTCGAATCACATTCAGAAAAGACCACTTGATTCTAATATAGTGGTCAAAAGAAATGGTTAGCTTAGCCCAGTGTTTCTCAGCTCCAGTCCTCAAGGCGCCCCAACAGGTCATGTTTTCAGGCTTACCATTATTTTGCACAGGTGATTTGATCAGTTTCACTGCCTTGGGGCGCCTTGAGGACTGGAGTTGAGAAACACTGGCTTAGCCTATCAAAGGCTTTTTCCGCATCCAAACTAAGTGATACTCTGATGCCCCATACACACGATCATACAATGGGAAATTTCCTCTTGTGGGACTTTAAAAGGCAGGAGTCTTCAAACAATAATATATCAAAAAATATTTTATTACCAAAAGTTAAAACATGACAAAGATAAAAGAGATGAATGCAAGTAGAATCAGATGGTAGCAAAAAAGGGAGTATACATGTCTAGTACAACGATATAAGTAACACCACACAAACTGTCCCGGCAGTGGGCTGAGACAGGAAGGCCCGACGCGTTTCAAGGTTGTAAATGATGAAACCTCTTCTTCAGGGGCTGATGGTGTGGTGTGCAATTATCGTGTAACTCCTGAGCTAACATCAAATAGCATCCAACTTCAAAGAAAAATGGGAATGAATAGTTTGCCGCCAGGGATCAGGTCCATGAGCCAACGCTTAACACCAAGAGACGTATAAATCCAGCCTCCAGACAAAACACAGAGGGCGTCCTACCACTGGGAGTATGGCACCACTGGTTTAGGATACCATTGACTATCCTGTCATCTGCTAGTGCATAAAGATGAGGGACTCTTTTGTGTGGATGAAAAAGCATCACATAAGCGCTGCCTAGTCAAAAGGAGATGTTGGGCCCCCAAGTGAATGAATCACAAAAGGGGGGACAGTGGGTACGTCTGGAGAGACAGCTTTGAGAGTAATCAGCCACACGACCGGTCTGATGCAGGCCCTGTACCTGCATGAGGTACTGGCATTGCTACCATCTGATTCTACTTGCATCCATCTCTTTTATCTTTGTCATGTTTTAACTTTTGGTAATAAAATATTTTTTGATATATTATTGTTTGAAGACTCCTGCCTTTTAAAGTCCCACCAGAGGAAATTTCCCATTGTGTAGTCATATAGGGATGCGGGCAAGGGGTCTTCTTCCACTAAGCTCTTGTCACTACCACAATTCACACACACACGATCAGAAATTCCGTCAGAAAAAACTTGGATGGTTTTTCCGACGGAATTCCGCTCAAGCTTGGCTTGCATACACACGGTCACACAAAAGTTCTCCTGAACTTTCGACCGCCAAGAACGCGGTGATTTACAACACTACGACGAGCCGAGAAAATGAAGTTCAATGCTTCCGAGCACGCGTCGAATTGTTTCCGAGCATGCGCGATTTTTTGCACATCCGAATTGCATACAGACGATCGCATTTTCGGATAGGAACTTTTTCCGACCGAAAAATAGAGAACCTGCTCTCAATCTTTTGCTGGCTGGAATTCTGCCAGCAAAAGTCCGATGGAGCATACATACGGTCGGAATTTCTGACCAAAAGCTCACATCCGACTTTTGCTGGCAGAATTTCCGATCGTGTGTACGGGGCATTAGGCTTTTATCTACTAGATGTCCATTGTGCTACTCCTACATTTCCAGGATGTCCACAGATGTCCACAGACCTCCAAGGGAGATTGGAAATACAAGCAGAACCCAACTGCCTTGTGGCACATGGACTGATGAACTGTCATAAATAGAAGGAGAACATTTGTGTTAATGTAAAGAGGAAGAGGGGTGAGCTGCTTTTCATTAAGAAACTGTTTTACTTTCATGTACGCAGCACAATAAGTCACTGTGGCTATGCAAGCAAGGTTGACCATAGACAAGCAGATGTCTCAGCTTTAGAGATGGCTGGTGAGACATCTGACATCTGTCTTTGATCTCTCACGTTGCCAGAGCACTTGACCTGCACAGACTGCTCTCCAATGCAACATACTACTGGAATATTCTCTTTTCTCTGAAAATAAAAAAAAAACAACATACAAAATACATGCCATGCCCCAACATGTTGGGAGACCTCAGCATGTGAAAACAAGCACTTCTGACACTTGGAAGTATAGTGACGGCATCCTGTTAATGAGAACTTACATAAAAATATGAAAACACAATATATTGTGTATTGCCCAGTCTATGCACAGCTATATACCAGAATTACCGTATATGAGAACCTTTACCATGTAAAACAGCCCATTTTGTTTACAATAGAAATAAAAGGCAAAAATGTTGTGTATACATATAAAAAAAAATTATAAATACCTTTTTTCCCCTTTTATAAGCGATCACATACCCTCTGCATAAGGAGGTCAAAGAGCCAGGGGAGAGAAACAGCAGGACACTGATCTTCCCTGTTCTTTAAGGTCAGCACAAGTCAAATCATTGGAGGAGAGCAGACTGAGTTCCCAGCACAGATAGACAACTGACCACGCTGTGTTCTCATGCCTAGTGTGGTCAGTTTTTAATATGAGCGCAGAGGGACCGGCAGGAACACCAATGATTTCATACAAAAGAAGCAATACAAAGAGAACGGGAGACTTTTTCCAACAGGCACATGGTACAGCAGGCATATATCCAGAATAGGAAATGTTGGGGAAGCATATTCTTAAAGTGGCAAAGCAACGCAAATTGGATGCACAGGTAAAAACAAGCAAGTTTCCAGATGTCATTTTTCTAGGACAGGCTATTCGATATTTTTTATTTTATTTATTTATTTTTTATGGTTGAACTAGATGGACTTGTGTCTTTTTTCAACCTGACTAACTATGTAAAACCGGAATTCATTCTGGCAAAAAAAAAAAAATTTCTACAATAAACAGTTGGTTGTCCTTCCATCTGTTGGGTACCTTGTTGTCCTGGCTTCACTTGCACTAGATCAGGGGTCTCAAACTGGCGGCCCTCCAGCTGTTGCGAAACTACAAGTCCCATCATGCCTCTGCCTGTGGGGGTCATGCTTGTAACTGTCAGCCTTGCAATGGCTCATGGGACTTGTAGTTTTGCAACAGCTGGGGGGGGGCGCCAGTTTGAGACCCCTGCACTAGAGCTATGGTCTGTTCCACATGGTGAGAAATGAAGTTACCGTATATACTCGAGTATAAGTCGAGTTTTTCAGCACATTTTTTTGTACTGAAAGTGCCCCCCTCGGCTTATACTCGAGTCAAGCACTTTTCTGCAGCAGAAAATGACATCTTCCGAACCGACTTTGGGGCCCCGTATGTCGGGGCCACTTGGTGCTAGGAACCCCAAATTTGGTGTGCAAACCCAGTGGAACTAGCACTACAACATATCTAAACATATTCCTAAGATTAAATGGCCCCGAGATACGGGGCCCCAAATTCGGTTCAGAAAATGTCATTCTCTGCTGCAGAAAAGTGCTTGACATTTTCCGAACCAATTTTGGGGCCCCGTATCTCGGGTCACTTGGCTCTAGGAACCACAACCGCTTTGGATATGTTATAGTGCTATTTCCCCTGGGTTTGCACGCCAAATTTGGGGTTCCTAGTACCATGTGGCCCCGAGATACAGGGCCCCAAAGTTGGTCAACTGTAACCATCTGCAGCAATGTCATTTTAGGGCCCTTTGGGTCCAGAGACCCCAAATTTTGGCCGCAGCTAGGGGGCATCTAGGAACCCTTAACTACCGAGTTTGAAGTTCGGGGGACCTATGGCTGCAAATGGGCACAGTGAGGCTGCAAATGGGCATTGTTGACCCTCTTTTCCACTTACAGTAGCTGCGCATTTCTCACCCTCGTCTTATACTCGGGTTAATAAGTTTTCCCAGTTTTTTGTGGTAAATTTAGGTGCCTCGGCTTATATTTGGGTCGACTTATACTCGAGTATATACGGTAATGAGTTTTCTCCTTCAGTCAAAACTAAAAAAAAAACTAAAAAAAAAAAAAAATCTATTTTATTAAATTAATAACCACATTTTTTTTGTTAAATCTTTGCCTGTAGTTTTATCTCCAACAAAAAAACACCTGTAGCAATAAAAGTGATTTTTCTAGCTAGTAGAGTGAGGAAGGTTTATAATAACTTTCATTGCTAACTGGGTCCCCATGAGGGATATTCGCCTTCGTTTCCTGTACAGATAAACAGAAAGATAAATACAAATCTCAGACAGCATTTAAAATCTGAAAACATCTCCTTTATATGAGCCAGAGTTTAAAACCCAACAGAAATACTAACCCTCCCCAACTGATACAAAACTACAAAGAATCTCAGTTTGACTTTGGGTTCTAAAATACATTTTATCATCTGAGAACTTCTATAAAAATATGTGTTTTTGCTCCCTTTACACACCCATTAATCACGGAGTCATTTCTGGGTTTCCAAATCCATTGCAAATTTAGGATCCAAATACTTTTTTAATGGAGCCTCGTTGGTGTATGTTTCTAAGACAATAAATATCTTTAAAAGCTTTGGAGAAAAACACTGATTAGATTAAGTCAGCAGTCTTCAACCAGACAGCCCATGTCTGATGGCATGCAGATGTTAACTGCAAAATGCACAATTCTTTGTACTGTAACTCTATTACTAATTACTACAGAAAATCCAGTCAATGAATGTCCATCCACTGACATACACTATATTACCAAAAGTATTGGGACAACCTGCCTATACACACACATCATTTTTAATGGCATCCCAGTCTTAGTCCGTAGAGTTCAATATTGCGTTGGCCCACCCTTTGGAGCTATAACAACTTTACACGCACATGAACTTTAACCACTTCAATACCAGGCACTTAGACACCTTCCCGCCCAGGCCAATTTTCAGCTTTCAACGCTGTCGCAATTTGAATGACAATTGCGCGGTCATACAACACTGTACCCGAACAATTTTTTTATCATTTTGTTCCCACAAATAGAGCTTTCTTTTGGTGGTATTTGATCACCTCTGCGGTTTTTATTTTTTGCGCAACAAATTAAAAAAGACCGAAAATTTTGAAAAAAAACAAGTTTTTCTTTGTTTCTGTTAAAATTTTTTGGAAATAAGTGTGTTTTCTTCTTCAATGATGGGCACTGATATGGCTGCACTGACGGGCACTGATGGGCACCGATGAGGTGGCATCAATGAGGTGGCACTGATGAGGTGGCACTGACGGGCACTAATGATGAGCACTGATAGGTGGCACCGATGGGCACTGATAGGTGGCACTGGTATGCAGCACCTGATTGGCACAGATTGGGCATTGACTGGGCACATTGGGCACATGTGGATGGCCATGGGGTACATACCTGACCATCCACATGTTGCCCCTCTCCCTGGTGGTCCTAGTGGCGATCCCTGGTGGTCCAGTGTGGGGATCTGAGGGGGGGCTGCTTATACTTATGGGTGGCACTGATGAGTACTTATTGGTGGCACTGATAGGTGGCACGGATGGGTACTGATGGGCACTGATAGGTGGGCACTGATGGGCACTGACAAGTGGCACTGATGGACACTGATGAGTGGCACTCATGACACTGATTGATGGCACTGATGCCCCTAAGGGTGGCATTGCTGGGCATCAGTGCTATATAATGGTGCCAATCAGTGCCCATTTGTAGGCACTGATTGGCACAGATTGGGCATTGACTGGGCACATGTGGATGGCCATGGGGTACATACCTGGCCATCCACATGTTGCCCCTCTCCCTGGTGGTCCTAGTGGCGATCCCTGGTGGTCCAGTTTGGTGATCTGAGGGGGGGCTGCGCTGATAAACAATCAGCCTAGACTCCCCCTGTCAGGAGAACCGCCGATCGGCTCTCCTCTACTCGCGTCTGTCAGACGCGAGTGAGGAAAAGCCGATCAACGGCTCTTCCTATTGACATCGTGATCAGCCGTGATTGGACACGGCTGATCACATGGTAAAGGGCCTCCGCCGGAGGCTCTTTACCAAGATCGGTGTATCGGTGTGTCAGACTGACACACCGATCGCCGCGATGCGCGCCCCTGCGGGCGCACGGCGGCATGTTATCCTGCTGGACGTCATATGATGCCCAGTCAGGATAACTGAACCAACGTCCGGCCGTCATCTGCTATGGGCCAGGTGGGAAGTGGTTAATGGCATCCCAGTCTTAGTCTGTAGAGTTCAATATTGAGTTTGCAGCTATAACAGCTTCAACTCTTCTGGGAAGGCTGTCCACAAGGTTTAGGAGTGTGTCTATGGGAATGTTTGTCCATTCTTCCAGAAGCCCATTTGTGAGGTCAGGTACTGATGTTGACAAGAAGGCCTGAATCACAGTCTCCACTCTCATTCATCCCAAAGGGTTCTATCACTTAATGGACCTTGCTTTGCGCACTGGTGCGCAGTCATGTTGGAACAGGAAGGGGCCATACCCACAAAATTGGGAGCATGAAAATGTCCAAAATGTCTTGGTATGCTTATGCCTCAAGAGTTCCCTTCACTGGAACTAAGGGGCCAAACCCAACCCTTGAAAACAACCCCACACCATAATCCCCCCCCTCTACCAAATGATTTGGACCAGTGCACAAAACAAGGTCCATAAAGACATGGATGAGCGAGTTTGGGGTGGAGGAACTTGACTGGCCTGCACAGAGTCCTGATCTCAACCCAATAGAACACCTTTGGGATAAATTAGAGCAGAGACTGTGAGCCAGGCCTTCTCGTCCAACATCAGTGCCTGACCTCACAAATGTGCTTCTGGAAGAATGATCAAACATTCCCATAGACACACTCCTAAACCTTGTGGACGGCCTTCCCAGAAGAGTTGAAGCTGTTATAGCTGCAAACTTAATATTGAACCCTACGGACTAAGACTGGGATGCCTTTAAAGTTCATGTGCGTGTAAAGGCAGGTGTCCCAATACTTTTGGTAATATAGTGTATAGCCATAGCTACTTTTGTATATATATCTTTTTTTTGCTGTATTATTGTTTAATATTTTAATTAGAAATGTATTGAACCATAGAAAACATGTTTGCTATTGTATTGATGGAGACAGAGCAACAAACACAAATACAAACACGTCTCACGCCATCAGAAACATCCAGCAAAAACTTTTTCTGATGATGACATTTCTGATTATGTTCTTAGACTCAAAATATTGTAAAGTTTGAAAATTGCTACTTTCATTTAAAACGTTGAGATTTTAAAGATATAACATTTCAGTCGAATTGCATTTTTTTCTACTCTTTTAAAAAGTTAGTTTAATCATGTCCAAAAAAAAGAAATAGCCGAGCCGATGCAGAAGACGGGTCACATGACAACGCCAGAAAACTCCAAGGCTTTGTACCCGCATTCCGACCGCTAGAATAATATTTAACGTCTGCTGAATGTGTTCATTTCCACTTGTGTGTGCAGAGTACATGGACATTGTCTTTCCCATAAGAACAATTGTTCTGTCTCTTATCTTTACCTTGCCAGCCAATGCTTTTTCCTTGTGAAAAAAATGTAAACATTGTTCTCTTTGTTAACTGGAAAAAAAAAAAAAATTTGATGCAATCATTAAAATGGCCAGCAGCGGACTTCGGATTATTTAATGATACAATATATACACACTTTGGACGCGCACAGGAAATTTTCTGCAGCGCACAATCACATTTAATGGTTTGAAGATAATTAGGCTTCCGGTACACATGAGACTGTTTAAAAAAAATGATTCAAGTACCATTAAAATTAGTGCCTTTGTCTTCCGTGGGCACGGTGTCTCAGCATATTATATGGTGCTGATTGGAATTTTGCGAGGTCACACAAATGTCATGTTTTTTTGTTCTTCAGATATTTAAAAGTTTGCAAAAGTCAAAGACTTCAGTTACATCTCAATGCATGATGGAAGTAAGAGAATTGTGATTGTCCTACTAGTTAAAATTTTTTGTCTTAAACCCCTTTCGCACTGAAGGCGCTTTTCAGCCGTTTTAGCGCTAAAATTAGCGCCTGTAAAAGCATATCTCAAGCCTCCCCAGTGTGAAAGCCCGAGTGCTCTCACACTGGGGCGGTGCGCTTGCAGGACGGGGGGAAAAAAAAAAGTCCTGCAAGCAGCATCTTTGGTGCGGTGCGGGAGCGGTGTATACAGCGCTCCTTAACCGCCCCTGCCATTGAAATCAAGAGCTTTTTGGGTGCTTTTAACCCCTTGCCAACCCCTTCTTTGGGGTTAAAAGCTCCCCGCTCCCGCCCGCACAGCGCCGGAAAAGCGTTTGAAAAATTGCTGCGCAAATACCGCGTGACAGAAAAAGTTGCAACAACCACCATTTTATTCCCTAGGGTGTCTGCTAATATATATATATATATATATATATATATATATATATATATATATATATATATATATATATAAATGTTTGGGGATTCTGAGTAATTTTCTAGCAAAAAAAAATGATGATTTTTACATGTAGGAGAGAAGTGGCAGAAGTGGCCTGGGTGGCAAGTGGTTAATTACCATAAGTAAGTAATATACAGATAATTATTCTATATTGTTTTTAAGGTAATTTAGGATATTTTCAAAAGGGTGGCTTAACAGGCAAACTACTAAAGTTTGAAGTTATAACTTCAAATCAGTAATTTCACTGTAAATATATAAATAATATTTTTTATGTTATAACATTTAGCATAATAATATATTATTTAGCTTGATTAAAAAAGTAGCTTTTTCTCCCTCTTAACTGTGTGAGCAAAACATGGGATTGTGGGTAAATCTTATACCCATAAACCCATGTTTTTTCCTTGTAGATAGGAGGGTTGGGCTGGAAGGGACCATGTGTCTTTTAGACACACGCCCCCTTCTATGACACTGCAGTGAGAGGCGTGCCTCCACTGCAGCATTTTTATTGGACAGCTTGTTCTAATGGTGCTTTACCATTGGCCCAAGGCTCCAAGCTGTCCATTGAGCTCAGTACCTCTGACAAGAAGTCTGACAAGAAGTCATCCTCTCAGTCTGATGCAAACAGCATGTGCCAGCTTGTATTTAAACTGGCCATGCTGTATGCAGCTTCTGACAGGCTGCGCAAGGAGCCCCGTATCTCCGGACCCATAGGTCAGAGGAGCCACAAATCTTGACCAGTGGTGGGGTAGGACTTCGGCTTTGGGTCTCTATGACCTCAGGTCGCCGAGCTACGACCCTTGAAGCTCCAACTTTTTTTTTTTTAATGTTCTTGGCCTCACCTGCCTCCCCTGACTGCACGTCCCTGATATATATATATATATATATATACAGTATACTGTATATGTACGCAATTTTGGCAAAGGGAGGGTGCTAGAACCAATTGCAAACAATTGTTTTTTTGGCTGAAGGTCTGCTTTAAGGTATGACTAGCAATATAACCATTGCTGTGAGCCAACCTAAGTGTTAAAGGAAATCTTTAACTTAAGGAAATACAAACCCATGCCCCTACCCTGTGGTTGGCGTCCACCAGTGCTTATACTTACCTTTGGCTTCACTCCCCCGCTGCTTGCTTAACACTTCAAATAACCCACTTCTAGCTTCAGTTGGTGTTATTTGATGTAAAATTTATCATTTTATGGGTTATATTATTACAAATCTCTACCCAGATTTAACTTTCATGATAAGGACTTTTTCCACCCATAACAGATAACATGCACTCGAAGGTATACTGGGGTTCATTGCCCTGGATGGTGCATACTGCTGACATAGCATATTTGTCGCCCATTGTCTTAGACTAAGTATTTCCCAGGAATAACACGCTCTCATGAAAGCTGTGATAACTTCCACTAAAATCACACTCCACGGCCAAAACAATGGTGGTACTAATAGTCTCTAACCTTTCACAGCTTGATTGCAATGATAAGCTCTATAGTATATTTACATTGCCACGTCCTGTTGTTAAATAATGCTGAAATGCAGTAACAAGTGAAAATTGGGCCGCAAATTAGTTGTCTGTTTTACAAATATAAAGAGTTTTTTGTTTTTTCCCAGCAAGCAAATATATGGTGTCACAATTCAAGGGATGAATACATCCTAGACTGATCTTTACAATGTATTATTTGAAAAAAGTAAATGTAAAAAGATATATATAGGTTTTTTTTTACTTATCTGTAATTGTTCTGGACTAGAAAATTCAGTTTTTAAAAACATTTCCCTTTTTTTTTTTTTTTTTTAGGTAAATATGATCTTTTGCACATTTATATTACGTAGTGTTTTATCCAGCCAGCAGGTGTCACTCTTGTCTACCTATTATATCATTGACATTGAATCCTTTTCAGCTGTGCTCTATGAAGCCCACAGTTTGACCACGTGCCGCGAAATCACGTACCTGTACATCGTTCTGTATCAAGTGATTAAGCTGCAGGCATCACCCCGTTGCCGTTTTTTTTACAGCCGATGGTCAGTTTTCTTGAAATAACAATCGATTGTCATTGCAAGCCGTGGGAGGGGATGTTCCCCCCCCCCTTCCGCCGCCTTCCACTGCTCCACCCAGGCTCTCCCGTCCCACCAGGAGGCCCGAGCGACCAGCCGGCACGTCCAACGGCTGGCCGCAGACCCGAACAAAGCCGGAATTGGCTTTGACCGGGTTTCGAATTTAGTAACCCAAAAGCTTCATCACAACGTCACTTCCGGTTTACTGGAGTCTTAATCACTTCACGGAAATTGCCGTACTCGTACGTCGGTATTTTGATGCTAAATACCGGGGTTATGGCAGCAGCTAATATTACTGTTCAGGCTTATATAATCCTTGGAAAGATTTACCTTTATTTATTTTTATCCAAGCCTGATTCTTGAATATGAGAGGGCTCATGCACACCGCCTACATTATTCAACAAATCCTCCAGAGAGTGATGTTTTCTGCATGCATTTTATTGCTGCAACAAAATAAACATGGTACACCCCCATCATAAAAGAAAAAAAGAAAAAAAAATGTTTTATATATATATATATATATATATATATATATATATATATATATATATATATATATATCCTGTGCTATAGCTTCTTTTGTCTTAAAAAAAAACTACTAAAAGTAATTTAAAAATGCAAACATTTACAGATCACATAGAAAGAATTGTGCGCATCTTAATAGGGTACCAAATGTCTGACATTTACTGCCCTGCAAACTACTTGTTCTGCTGCTATTCTTTTGCATTCACAGAAACTCAGCTATAATACAGCTGGTGACCGACTGACCGGGGGGGTGCCTGCGACCCGACCGACCAACCCAGGGGGGGGGGGGTGCTTGGCCCGGTGGATTGTTTGTCACCCCTACCCCCCCCCCCAAAAAAAAAAAATATATATACCACCAGCCGCCTCTGCTTAAGAAACACAGAGGCGGCTCAGGAGCGAGCACCCACAGGTTCCCCCAATGGGGTACTCAGCAAGGGGGAGGGGCCAAGACTCTAGAAGGGGGGACCTGAGAAGAGGAGGATCGGGGCTGCTCTGTGCAAAATCATTACACAAAGCAGGTAAGTATTAGACATGTGCATTCGTTTTCGTCCGAATGCATTTTCGTCCGAATTTCAGGTATTTTCGTTATCGTTTTAACAAACGATAACGAAAGTGCAGAATCCGAAAAACGAAAGATCCGACATAAACAAATGCTTTATTTTCGTTTTCGTTGCTACAACAGTTCGATATAGATAGGAGATTCGACATGATGATGACAATAGTGATCTGTGTCCATCAAACCTGTGGTCGAATGTGCCTAACCTTAACTCTATTAGTCCAAGATTATTCTACAAAGAGAGAAAAGATTCGACGTAGGGGAGAAAAGATTCGACGTAGGGGAGTAAAGATTCGACGTAGGGGAGAAAAGATAAATAAAAATAATGATGATGATGAATGTTATTGGCTGATTGTAACCAAGGAGGAGGAGGAGCAGTAAAATAGCTAGAACTAAGTACACACGTAGTTTGGTTTATGTGTCTGTTGAAAGTTCTAAGAAGATTCGATGGAGCAGGTAAACTATACGGCGTCGTACAGTTTAGCTGCTCCGTCGAATCTTCTTTGAACATTCGACAGACACCATAAGCCTTCAATGACAGATTCAACCTTAATTTGGATTTTCGGACGAATGCAATTTTTAACGAAAAACTAAATAAATAAAAACGAATTTCGGGAGTAACTAAAAAAAATTTATTTTTCGGACGAAAACGAAATTCTGAAACGAAATATTTCAGTGTGCACATGTCTAGTAAGTATAACATGTTTATCGATTTTAAAAAAAAACTTGAGCCTTTAATATCACTTTGTTAATAAATATGACCTTTTATTTTCAAATTGCCATCGTATTTTTCTGTAAAATTCAATGCAATATGACAACTTAGAGGGATTCTGTGTGCCGTTGGTCAGCTTTAAAAATCAATTTGATATAGTAGGAAGAGATAACATTTATTGTTCCATATGACCTATAGAGCTGATTAAGCTTCATAAAATGATTACACATTTCTGGAAATGCAAGCATAAAATATTTGCAATGTACAGTATATTATTTAAACAAGTCATATAAAATATCTTTAACGCAGTGAAGAAGATAAGTTTAGCCATCTGGTGGAATGACAAGGGGAAGTTTATTTTCTGTGGATGATTTAATACGTTCACCTATAATAACGGCAGTCCATCAGCGTCTACTGTCAGCTTACTCACCTTCACTTCCTGCCGGTGACACTCCTGGAGAGTCAAGGATGACCTGTTCCCATGTTGGGTCACAAAATGTTACTTGTCTGTCTCTGTCCAGTTCCCCTGACAGGAAAGATACGACTGAAATGTCACATTTTACACAAGATAAAACATTTTAGCGTTGAGTTTTTAAAGGAGAAACCCGAGCAATAAAATGTACCAGTAAACTTAGAGTGTCAGGTTTTCTTCACTTATTGTTTATATTTCCATTGTGAGCTGCTGCAGTCCTCCTCCTTGAAGGTCATAATATACAGTTCCTAACAGCTCAGGACAGGTTTCAGATTGATGATGGGGAAGCTTTCCTTGCTGGATGGAAATGACTAATGTGCAACGGCTGGAACCCAAAACAGCAGACCGCTGCCTAAGTCTGGTTTTATTTCCTGTGTTGAAGTAGAAAAATGAATCCAACTGTTGTTGGCTTACACTGATCTGGTGAAACTGGGACTCGTGTGGTGGTGACCAGGACAATGTTGTTGGCTGCACTGGTTTGGTGACACTGGGACTCGTGTGGTGGTCATCAGGAACACTGTTGCTGGCTTGCACTGGTCTGGTGACAATGGAACTCATGGCAAAAACCAAAGAATTTCCAAGCCCAACTTACCAACCAACCTGCGACCAACCAAATTAACCTGTCTAATGCCGCGTACACACAAGCGGTTTTGTCGTTGGAATAAACTCTGAAGGTTTCTCCGACAGAATTCCGCTCAAGCTGTCTTGCATACACACAGGTACACCAAAGTATGACCGTCAAGAACGCGGTGACGCACAACACGTACAACGGCACTAGAAAGACCGAGCGATTCCGTCTTGTACTTGTTTCAGAGCATGCGTCGTTTTTGGTACGTTGGATCAGCATACAGATAAGCGGGTTTCCCGATAGTAATTAGTTCAGTCGGAAAAATTTAGAACATGTTCTCTATCTAATGCCCTGTACACACAGTCGGATTTTCCAACGGAAAATGTGTGATAGGACCTTGTTGTCGGAAATTCCGACCGTGTGTGGGCTCCATCACACGTTTTCCACCAGAATTTCCGACACACAAAGTTTGAGAGCAGGCTATAAAATTTTCCGACAACAAAATCCGTTGTCGGAAATTCCGATTGTGTGTACACAAATCCGATGCACAAAGTGCCACGCATGCTCAGAATAAATAAAGAGATGAAAGCTATTGGCTACTGCCCCGTTTATAGTCCTGACGTACTTGTTTCACTTCACCGTGTTCAGAACAACTTTGTGTGACCGTGTGTATGCAAGACAAGTTTGAGCCAACATCCGTCAGAAAAAATCCATGGATTTTGTTGTCGGAATGTCCGATCAATGTCTGACCGTGTGTACAGGGCATTAGTCCGTCTGAATTTTCGATGGACAAAGTCCAATGGGGCATACACACGGTTGGAATATACGATGAAAAGCTCCAATCATTTTTCTGATGGACATTCCGCTCGTGTGTACTCGGCATTACAGTATGTATTAAAAACAAGGGTTTAATTGCACACATTTGTAAATACGTGCGTAAGCTGCAGGCCACGGCAAGGCACCCTGTATCCTGCAGACCCTAGCTCTAACTTTGAAGAGTCTCCACAGTGGGAGCACATGTATTCTAATGGATAGATGAAGGGCAGATGACTGGAGGGAGCCCAACCCTCCTTAAAGACGCAGGAACACACTGAACACCCAGCACATTGCACAATGGCAGCAAAGGTGTCAGTGTGTTGCCTGATCAATATATCAACAATACAAAGAAAGGTCACTGCCCCCACCTTAACAGCAAGGAGCACTGGAAGGGCAAACGCATGTCAAAAACCAAAGAATTTCCAAGCTCAACTTACCAACCAGCCTGCGACCAACCGAATTAACCTGTCTAACAGTATGCGTTAAAAACAGGGGTTTAGTTGCACACATTTGCAAATTCATGCGTAAGCTGCAGGCCATGGCAAGGCACCCTGTATCCTGCAGACCCTAGCTCTAACTTTGAAGAGTCTCCACAGTGGGAGTACATGTATTCTAATGGATAGATGAAGGGCAGATGACTGAAGGGAGCCCAACCCTCCTTAATGGCGCTGGAACTCGTGTGGTGGTGATCAGGAACACTGTTGCTGACTTGCACTGGTCTTAAGACACTGTACAGGTGCTGATCAGGAACACTGTTTGCTGGCTTGCACTGGTCTGGTTATGCTGGCACTGGTGTGGCAGTGATCAGGAACACTGTTGCAGATTTACACTGGTCTGATGACACTGAGACTTATGTAGTGGTGATCAGGAACACTGTTGCGGATTTACACTGGTCTGATGACACTGAGACTCATGTGGTGGTGATCAGGAACACTGTTGCTGGCTGAACTGGTCCGTTTACTCTGGAAGTGCTGTGACAGCGTTCTGGAACACTGTTCCTGGCTTACATTGGTCTTGAGACACCGTACAGGTACTGATCAGGAACACTGTTGCTGGCTTGCACTGGTATGGTTACGCTGGCACTGGTGAGGCAGTGATCAAGAACACTGTTGCAGATTTACACTGGTCTGGTGATACTAGGACTGGTGTGGTGGTGATCAGGAACACTGTTGATGGTGTACACTGGTCTGGTGACATTGGGACTGGTGTGACGGTGATAAGAAATACTGTTGCTGGCTGAACTGAACTGGTTACTCTGGGATTGATGTGGCAGCTATCAGGAACACTGTTCCTGGTTTACACTGCTCTCGTGACACTGTACAGGTGATGTTCGGGAACACTATTGCTGGCTTGCACTGGTCTAATTACAGTGGCACTGGTGTGGCTGATCAGGAACACTGTTGCTTGATTTACACTGGTCTGGTGATAGTGGGACTGGTGTGGTGGTGATCAGGAAAACTGTTAAATGCTCACACTGGCCTGGGACACTGGGACTAGTGTAGTGGCATTTTTTCATCCAAATGTAGCACTCTCTAGTGTGCTAGAATAGGATTTTTCTGTAAAGTAGGTAAATTGTTAGGGTTGGCTGGCAATCTGTGTTTTTTATCTGGGTCGGGTGTGTGACTCAGGGAGACTGGATGACTCACAGGCAGCATCTCTGGGACCACCCCCTACTTCTGGAACTTGCTGGAAACGGCCAGAAGAATGGGAGTGGAGGTGAGGAAGAGCTGTCTGGAGTATTCTGAGGGCCCTGGCCAACACCCAATAGATGGGTTGGCAGGGGGCAGGCCCCCTAAATACTCGGGGTCAGCCCAGCTGGGGCAGTGGAGTTCGGGTGGAAGTTTGATATGGAGGCTTAGGCTTTTGGTGGCCCTTGAGGGTCACCTCCTAATCTGGGTGGGGGGTGACCTCGGGCCTGGGCTTGGGTGTGGAAGGTCCCCTCTTCACGACACACAGGGATGTCCTGACCAGAGGCATGGGAGCAGGAGAACACTGCTGGGCAAATCTCCAGGAAGGAAGACAGCCAGGTGTGATGGATGGGTATGCGTCAGCTGTCTTTTCAGCTAGAGTATTTGTGGACTGGATTATACAAAGAGGGACACAACTGTCACCTTGAGCCTTTTAAATTTCCTGATATCTTTAGATCTATTTCTGAGTTTCTACTTACCCTGTATCACAATCAACTGAAAAAAAAAGAATGTTCTTTCTTGCCAAGTCCAGAGAGGTCATTTCCTGTAGAACATTGAAGGAAATGGAATTCTTGTATTCATACAGTTTCTGGATTATATTTGTATGAGTAATTACTAGTAGCGATGCAATATGCTTACTCATGTGCCATTTGAAACATTGTATGCAAAAAATAGGTTTTGTATGTGTTTTCCACTGACCAGCTATGGCAGGGGTAGGCAACCCCCGACACTGGTGCCGCAAGCGGCACACAAAGCCTCTTTTGCCGGAACTCAACTCCCTCCCCAACATCAGAGCAGCGCAGGGAAGTGTCAGCGAGACACTAATGCATTCCAATTTCAGAATTCCCCACACTGCACTGAGGGGGAGTCACTGTGCCCCCACACATTGTAAAAGATGGGAAACATTGTTTGGTTCTCCAACTTTGCTGTAGCTGCGATCGTCAGCTTTTGTGATGGGGAGGAGATTGGGTGCAGTTCTGCTGGGGGGGGGGGGGGGGGGTGGTCCCTGTTTCCAGGAGGAGAAGGACTGTCATTGGCCACTGCTAAAGCCAATCACAGTTCTGCTAGCCCCGCCCACCTTCTTGCGGAAGATGACTCGATTGGTTGCCACTACCAATCTCAGAAAGAAGGGATTTCACTGTGATTGAGAAAATCACAATCAGGTGACAGTTTGTGGAATTACTGTTGATCTTCTGGGACCTTTGTTGAAATTATTCCTGAACCTTTGTGTCACTTACTACTGAACCCCGGCACTCTGTGTCCCTTTAAGCCACAGCCAGTATTCAGCGCAATGAAAATCACACCCAACTTTTCCTTTGGCCCAGAGCGACACACTTTTTCTCAGCTGCGGGGGCCCAACTTATGATCCTGCACACAGACCCACTGCTTTCAGAAAATGCCCCTGACCTGAGCTCATCATTGCGCATCCATTCCAGATGCTTGTATGTGACATCACATACATCCCATACATCCCATAAATTCCATACATCACATACATATCATACATATCATTAGGGATGAGCTTCGTGTTCGAGTCGAACCCATGTTCGACTCGAACATCATCTGTTCGATCGTTCGCCGAATTGCGAACGATATGGGCCGTTCGCGCCAAATTCGTGTGGCGCGTCACGGCCCATAATTCACTGCGGCATTGCAGTGCATTGCTTGCTGATGATTGGCCAAGCATGCACTATGACCCGCATGCTTGGCCAATCACAGCGCCGCCTTAACAGAGAGCCATAATTGGCCAAAGCCAAGGAGGTTTTGGCCAATTATGGCTCAGGGGATTTAGTACACGCCCCACACTATATAAGGCCGCCTGCACGGCGGCCCTGTGCAGTGTGTTCCGGTGTGCTTAGAGAGAGAGAGAGACAGTGTCATTTCATTTGAGTTAGCTAGATTAGGCAGGACAGTCAGTCAGTTAGCTGCACTTAAAGTGTATTGTGTATATATATGCATCCCAGGTGTTGCATATATATATATATATATACACTGTATTCAGTTTAGCTAGATCCATTCCTGTTATCTTCTAGACTATTTACATTTAGTGCAGTGCGTCCTGCTCACAGTGTTCAGCTAGATCCGTTCCTGTTATATTCCTACTGACAGGCAGGCTTGTCTTGTTACAGTATTTTGAAGAAAATTACTGGTGTTCTTTTGATCCTATTAGTACCACAGTCAGGCAGCTAGACTATTTACATTTAGTGCAGTGCGTCCTGCTCACAGTGTTCAGCTAGATCCGTTCCTGTTATCTTCTTACTGACAGGCAGGCTTGTCTTGTTACAGTATTTTAAAGAAAATTACTGGTGTTCTTTTGATCCTATTAGTACCACAGTCAGGCAGCTAGACTATTTACAGTTAGTGCAGTGCGTCCTGCTCACAGTGTTCTGCTAAACCTACAAGTTAGTGGGGTGCGTCCTGCTCACAGTGTTCAGCTAAACCTACAAGTTAGTGGGGTGCGTCCACCTCACAGTGTTCAGCTAAACCTACAAGCTAGTGGGGTGCGTCCTGCTCACAGTGTTCAGCTAGATCCGTTCCTGTTATCTTCTTACTGACAGGCAGGCTTGTCTTGTTACAGTAAATACAGCTACCTGAAGAAAATTGCTGGTGTTCTTTTGATCCTATTAGTACCACAGTCAGGCAGCTAGACTATTTACAGTTAGTGCAGTGCGTCCTGCTCACAGTGTTCTGCTAAACCTACAAGTTAGTGGGGTGCGCCCTGCTCACAGTGTTCAGCTAAACCTACAAGTTAGTGGGGTGCGTCCACCTCACAGTGTTCAGCTAAAGCTACCTGTAGAAGGTTGGTGGTGTTCTCATACTACAGGCAGGCAGTTGATTTTGCTAGCTGCAGTATCAGTACATATATATATATATATATATATATATATATCCCAGCTTAGTGCAGCTACAGGCCATTAGTATGTCTGGAAGGCCAAGAAGGAGAGGCAGACAGTCACAAGCCAATAAGAGAGGGCAAGCAGGCTCTGTGTCTAGTGCTGGTCGTGGAGACGGTGCATCCTCATCAGCACGTGGCCATGGGACACGCTTGGCCTTTTTTTCGGCAGCTGGCCATGTTGAGCCGCAACATGCGGAAGACTTGGTCGAGTGGATGACCAAGCCGTCCTCATCCTCCTCATCCTCTCTCACCCATGCCCAGGGTACTTTGTCTGGCAAAGCAGCGGCCTCTTCCCTTGGCTCAATGTCATCAGTGACTCCTTCCCTAGCCCCACCATGTCCTCCTGAGGAGTCCCTCGAACTGTTTGACCACAGTGTTGGGTACATGCTCCAGGAGGATGCCCAGCGTTTGGAAGGCTCTGATGATGATACTGAGCTCGATGAAGGCAGTAACACGAGCACGGACAGAGGGGGTGCCCAAGAAGGACAGCAATCTGGCAGTCATGCTCCCCCTGCTGCAGCATACTGCCAGGTTTGCTCCAGTGATGAGGAGGGAGGGGATGATGAGGTCACTGACTCAACGTGGGTGCCTGATAGGAGAGAGGAGGAGGAGGAGGAGGAGGCGGCGGCACATCACCAACGAGGCAGGATGCCCTCCAGGGGCCAGCCTAAGGGCAGCACATTGACTGCATCACACCCCAAAGCTCCACATGTGCAGGGCGCTGCAGTCTCTGCGCGTTATTCAAAAAGTTCTTTGGTGTGGGCCTTTTTTGAGACAAGTGCATCAGATCGCACCGCTGCTATTTGCAACATATGTCTCAAGCGTATCTCGCGTGGCCAAAACATCTCCCGCTTGGGTACCACATGCTTGACCAGACATATGTTGACCTGCCATGCAGTTCGTTGGCAAGCGTATCTAAAAGACCCACACCGCTCATTTTTGGGGGCGATATGAACTTTGCGATGGACCCCCTGTTGGACACCTCACGGGGTGCCTCTCATCTCTCATATGCTCGCCTTAAACGTATTAAATCTGATCTTCACTCACTTCGTTTGATGGATCCCTGGCGCCTCTTACACCCCAAGGACAGGGATTACTCGTACTTTTCACAAGTTCATCATTCGTACTCAAGATTAGATTACCTGCTCCTTTCCCATCAGGACCTGCCAAGGGTGGTGGACGCATCCATAGATGTCATTTCCTTTTCTGACCGTGCCCCAATACACTTGACGCTCCAAATGGGACCAATGTCTAAATCTCCACCTTCGTGGAGACTGAACGAATCACTGCTTCAATCTGCAGAGATCCGCGCGGAGATCCAAGCCAAACTGCAGGAATATTTTACATTCAATATAGCCTCGGTTCCCAACCCCTTGGTGATATGGGAGGCGCACAAGCCAGTTATCAGGGGCATTTTGATAGGCATTGGGGCACGTCTCAAGAGGGAAATAACCCGTAGAACTGAAGAGCTTCTACTTCAGATCAAGACCCTTGAATGCACACATAAGGCTAGCCTAGCACGCTCTGTATACCAGGAGTTACTTAAAGCACGTGAAGAGCTTCGCTCGCTTCTGTTGCATAAAACGAAAGAGAGGCTAGCATGGTCACGTCGTACAATGTATGAATTCTCTAACAAACCTGGCTCTCTCCTAGCCAGAGCTTTACGCGGTCCCCGCACCAAAACTTTCATCCCCCACATTCTATCCCCTTCGGGTCGGAGGGTCTCTACCTCAACAGAAATGGCAGAGGAATTCCGTTCATTTTACAGCGGTCTCTATAACCTAGATAGAACCTCTCCCGATGCCCCTAACCCTACTGGAGGACCCACCCCACATGAATATCTAGCTTCCTCTGGCATGCCATCTCTACCGGCCGACACCGTGGAAGAGTTGGAGGACCCCATCATGGTGGAGGAGCTGGGGGTAGCACTGGCGAGCTCTAAGCCAAAGAAAGCCCCAGGCCCTGATGGCCTCACTCCAACTTACTTCAAAACATTCTTTGAGACACTCTCCAAACCGTTAGTGGCTGCACTTAACTCAATCACGAAAGGTAACTCCTTCTCCATAGACTCCCTTAGGGCTTATATCTCTCTCATCCCCAAAGAGGGAAAGGACCTACTTAGGTGTGGAAACTACCGACCGATAGCTCTGCTAAACACCGACTTGAAACTATTTGCCAAGATCTTGGCGAACAGATTGCTCCCACACATACCAAACCTAATACACAAAGACCAAGCGGGCTTTGTCCCCCAACGGGAACCACATGACAACACAATTAGGGTACTGAACCTCATACATGCCGCTAGGACCACGCGACGACCCCTTCTCCTGCTGTCAACTGACGCAGAGAAGGCTTTCGACCATGTAGATTGGACGTTTGTTAGAGCTACTCTCGAACACATTGGCCTTCGGCCGTCGATGCTCAGCTGGATCCTATCACTCTACTCTAGCCCCACAGCGGCGGTCAGGGTCAACGAAACCAGGTCGGGTTATTTTGACATTCGGAATGGCACCAGACAGGGTTGTCCCCTGTCTCCCCTAATCTTTATTCTTACCTTAGAACCCCTGCTCTGTAAGATACGGGCCAATCCCCACATAGAGGGCTTCCGCAAAACATCTGGAGCCCACAAGGTCGCCGCATTCGCAGATGACCTTATCTTCTTCCTGGCTGACCCCATTGCCTCACTCCCCGTCTTGCTTCATTCTCTGAGGGAATACGGGGCTCTGTCTCTATTTAAAATAAACATGTCTAAATCCTCCATGCTTAATATCACACTGAGCTCGCAAAATATCCGACAATTACGGCTGAACTACCAGTTCCACTGGGCAACCGATACCATCCCGTACCTAGGTGTGGCCATCACCGCGGACCCCGCCGACCTTTACCAAGCAAATTTTGCCACTCTTCTACATAGACTTAAAACAGACCTGCAGCATTGGCACGCCCTCACTTTAACATGGTTTGGACGCTGTAATGCCATCAAAATGACAGCCCTCCCAAGGATACTCTATCTTCTACAGGCCCTCCCCATACATCTCCCGCCCTCTTTTTTCAAACGAATCGAGGCACTCCTCCGAGAATTTGTCTGGTCACACAGGCAGCCATGCATAAAACTACAACTACTTTACTTGGCAAAACGCAGGGGAGGGGTGGGTTTACCAGACGTAAAAGCCTACTACAGGGCAACGCATCTTACCAGACTGATAGACTGGTACTGCCACCTAGAGGCCAAACAATGGGTCACCATGGAGATGGAGGACTCAGACGGTACAGCCAGGAGTTGGCCGTGGCTTACCACTCCGATCCCGAAGTCCATTGCCGAACACCCAACTCTGGGAAACACATTGAGAGTGGTCAGAGAAACCTTTCGTAAAACCCAGATTTCACCTATCCCTTCCCCTATGGTGCCGATCCTGGGTAACCCTGACTTCGTGCCGGGCTGCCAGGGGCCGATTTTTAAAGCCTTATCATCGGGAGATAGATGGCCACACCTCCATGACTTCCTGGATTCCGGTGGCCAGCTCAGGACGACCGCGGGAATAGAAGACCTAGACAGGCCATTGGACTTCCTGAGCGGTCTCCAACTGCGTAACTTTTTACGCCGAAGCGCCCGAACTCTAGGTCCCCCACGCCCACTTACGGAATTGGAACGTATCTGCCACCGCAGAGAGCCCATACGCCACTCTTTATCCCTGATCTACCTCTCTCTGATCGCCCCGGCTGAAGGTTTTGTGCCTCCCTTCCTTACTAAGTGGGAGACAGAACTAGGAGTGCATTTTGATGAAACACAAAGGGAAAAGATCTTACACTTTGCCCAAAAATCTTCTCTAGCCACAAGGGTCCAGGAGACATGCTACAAGATTGTGACCAGATGGTACAGAGTACCATCCACTCTTCACAGGTTCCTCCCGCAGGTGCCGGATCTATGTTGGCGTTGTGGAGCAGGAGAAGGAACAATGTTACACATTTTCTGGGACTGTCCTAAGATTAAACCGTTCTGGAAAGAGGTGACAGACACGGTCGAACGCTTGACGGGTGTCGCACTGGGGGGAGACCCCGGGGCCTGTTTACTGCACCTATCTAGAAGTTCAATTAAGAAATATAAAGCTTCACTCACCATACATCTACTTAATGCGGCTAAGGCCTGCATCCCTCTATTTTGGAGATTGGAAATCCCACCAACGAAGATTCAGTGGTATGCTAGGGTTAATGATCTGCGGGACATGGAAGATCTTACGGCCACCCTGCATGACAGGGAGGAAGCCTTTCGGGAGACCTGGCGCCCCTGGCAACACTTCATCTACTCCGAGGCCTACCTCCAAGAGATGACTTAATGCGGACACTCCTTGATACGAGGACCCTGCTTGGCTGGAGGGTGACACCGCCACCCTCTTCTCTTTACCTCTCTCTTCCTCTCCCCCTCCACTTCACCTCCCATTCTCTCTTGCCTCTCCCTCCTTACTGTCTCCCGCTTTTTTCCCCCTCCCTCCCCCCCCCCTCCCCCTCTCTTCCTAGGTTCTCTCACAATCCCCTATACTTTTCCGGTTAAGGGAAGATCAGATCAGATATATTGAATATCATGGTATACATTACTCTACGTTAGTTGCCCCTTGCCGGACTCTACTGATCGGCAAGGAATATCTCCACCCCCGGTCAGTGGAGAGCTTCTCTCTTTGTTATTTTGGTTTACCCTTATACCTGTTGTTTAAGGATTAATACACGAGTCATCAGTTTAAACAAGGCATATCTCAGGGAACTGCTTGCAAATGGATATTATGATAATCATTACATCAGACTTTCCCATGCACCCAGGCTCCGCCTTCATTACACGGACCGTGTAAACTAGAGGAATGTATATGTGTCACATCTTTAGTCGACGGTAGTTTCTGTTAAAGTCCTCTCCATACCTCTTTTTTTTTTTTTTTTTACTACTCACTAAAATGTTATAGATCTTGATAACATGTACATCACACTGTAACATGCATTATTGAAATAAAATAAAGGAATTTAAAAAAAAAAAAAAAAAGACCCACACCAAAGAACAAAGAGGACCTCTGCTTGCTCCTCATCAGCTGAGATTTCCAACCCCACTAGACCTTCAGTCCTCTCTGAGACCTGCACTGAGAGGAATGAAGGTGTAGAATTAGGTGTGTCACAGCCACGTACTTGTGGGCAATCTGATTTTGGTACACCGACGTCAGATTGTACCAGGCAAATTTCCCTGCCCCAGCTGCTGCACCGCCGAAAGAAGTTTGCTCCCAGCCATCCACATGCCCAACGGTTGAATGCTAGCTTGGCAAAATTGCTAGCACTTCAACTGCTGCCTTTTCAGTTGGTAGACTCTGCCCCCTTCCGTGAGTTTGTGGAATGTGCGGTTCCTCAGTGGCAGGTACCCAAACGCCACTTTTTCTCACGGAAGGCAATTCCGGCTCTCTACCAGCATGTGGAAGGCAATGTCCATGCCTCGCTGGACAGGGCGGTCAGCGGTAAGGTGCATATTACCGCTGACTCATGGTCCAGCAGGCATGGACAGGGACGTTACCTAAGTTTCACGGCGCATTGGGTGACTCTGCTGGCAGCTGGGAAGGATGCAGGACAAGGTGCAGTAGTGTTGGAGGTTGTTCCGCCACCACGCCTCCAAAATGCTAATGATTGTGACACACCTCTCTCCTCCGCCCCCTCCTCTTCTTCTTCCTCCATGGCCTCTTCCTCGGAACCAGCGGTGCTCCGTAGTCGTTCAAGGGGCTACGCAAGTACGCAGGCCAAAAGATGCCATGCGATGCTTGAGCTGGTGTGCTTGGGGGACAGGAGCCACACTGGGGCAGAGGTTCTGTCAGCTCTGCAGGGGCAGGTTCAGAGGTGGTTGACGCCACGCCAACTTAAGGCAGGAATGGTGGTTTGCGACAATGGCACCAACCTCCTCTCTGCCCTCCGACAGGGACAAATGACCCATGTGCCCTGTTTGGCTCACGTCCTTAACTTGGTGGTGCAGCGGTTCTTGGGCAGGTACCCGGGCTTACAGGATGTCCTGAGGCAGGCCAGGAAAGTCTGTGTGCATTTCCGCCAGTCATATAATGCCAGTGCTCGGCTGACGGACCTCCAAAAGGAGTTTAACCTGCCCAAGAACCGCCTAATCTGTGACATGCCCACCAGGTGGAACTCAACGTTGGCCATGCTGCAGCGGCTGCACACGCAGCAGAGGGCCATCAATGAGTACCTGTGCGACTATGGCACCAGGACAGGGTCAGGGGAGCTTGGTTTTTTTTCCCCACGCCAGTGGGCCATGATCAGGGATGCATGCACTGTCCTGTCACCATTTGAGGAGGCCACGAGGATGGTGAGCAGTGACAGTGCATGCATCAGTGACACTGTCCCCCTTGTCCACCTGTTGGAGCACACGCTGCGTGGAATAATGGACAGGGCACTTGAGGCAGAACAGAGGCAGGAAGAGGAGGACTTCCTTATCTCTCAAGGCCCCCTTTATCCAGACAGTGTTCCTGCGTGCCCGCCGATCACACAGGAAGAGGACGAGGAGGAAGAGGAGGAGGAGGAGGAGGAAGATTGTGTCAGTATGGAGGTGGAGCCTGGCACTCAGCATCAGCAGCAGTCTTTAAGGGATCAGTCCCAAGAAACACATGGACTTGTACGTGGCTGGGAGGAGGTGGCTGGGACCATGTCGTCCTTAGTGACCCAGAGGACTCCGGACCGAATGCCTCAGCAAACCTACGCTGCATGGCCTCCCTGATCCTGCAAAGCCTGCGTAAGGATCCTCGTATTCGTGGTATCAAGGAGAAGGACCAATACTGGCTGGCAACCCTCCTTGATCCACGTTACAAGGGTAAGGTTGCGGACCTTATCTTGCCATCGCAGAGGGAGCAGAGGATGAAACATCTTCGGGAGGCCTTGCAGAAAGGTCTGTGCAACGCGTTCCCAGAGACTGGGAGGTTACAAACTCCTGTTTCTGGACAACGTGTTGCTGAGGCTTCGGTCAGTCAAGAAGGAGCGGTGGAGAAGGTGGCCGTCTGACCGATGCGTTCAGACAATTTTTTGGTCCGCAGCCCCAAGGTATGATCGGTTCCAGCAACCATCGCCAGCGTCTGTTTTACATGGTGCAGGAATACCTAGGGGCAAGATCAGACTTGGACACCTTTCCCACCGAAAATCCTCTGGGTTACTGGGTCTTGAGGATGGATCACTGGCCAGAGCTTGCACAGTATGCAATTGAGCTACTGGCCTGTCCTGCATCCAGCGTTCTTTCGGAACGCACATTCAGTGCTGCTGGAGGCGTGGTAACCGATCACAGGGTGCGTCTGTCCACTGACTCGGTCGATCGACTGACCTTCATAAAAATGAATGAGTCTTGGATCACCACCAGCTACCAAGCACCTGATGCTGATGTAACCGAATAATTTTTTTTGAAATCTCAGATCCCTTCAAAGACTGCCTATGCTGATGCTGAGTGACTATCCCTGAGTAATTATCCTCTTCCTCCTCAATCATCACGCTGATAGCTTGTAAGAACATTTTTGGTTCTGGGTGCCACCACCAGTGCCTAAGGCACAATTTTTCAGCCCCTGTTTAACAGGGGCGTGTAATTACGATTTTTGATGTAATACTTTGCAGCAGGGCTCGTTCCTGCATTCCAACTAGAGTGTCTGTGAGGGGTTGCAGTGTTGTGGCACCAGCACCAGTGCCTAAGGCCCAATTTTTCAGCCCTTGTTTAACAGGGGCGTGTAATTACAATTCTTGATCTAATATTTCACAGCAGAGCCCTGTGAGGGCTTACAGTGTTGTGGCCACAGCAACACCTAAGGCACAAATTTCTGCTGAGTATATAGGGCAGGACCCTACTTTCAAACAACTAACTTACAAACGACTCCTACTTGCAAACGGAAGGAGACAACAGGAAGTGAAATCTACCCCTAGGAAGGGAAATTCTCTCCTGTAAGAGTTAATATGGGAAAAACATTTCTCCTTTCCACTGATGCTTTCCAATCCATTGGGACAAAAAGTGAGGTGAAATCTTCTGAAGAGGAGGAAAGACAGCAAAACAAATGTCACAGGGGTGATAACCCTTCCCTATGTTTTCCAAAAAGCTTAAAAAAGATTTTTTGGCTGGAGCTAAACACGTTAAAAATGTACCCGTTCAAAATTACAAAGAGATTCTACTTAACAACAAACCTACAGCCTGTATACTGCTGTTCAGAGTATATAGGGCCTGTTGGCCCCACACCTTTCCTTATTTTAATTTGGGTGCGGGGTTCCCCTTAATATCCATACAAGACCCAAAGGGCCTGGTAATGGACTGGGGGGTACCCATGCCGTTTGTCTCACTGATTTTCATCCATATTGCCAGGACCCGACATTACATTAAACCCGCAAGCAGTTTTAAATGAGATTTTTTCCTTTAAAAATGACATTTGGTGCAGGGACTGTTCTAAACACGGGAAACACGCGTCACTTTACAGGCATACTATAGACACCCCTCAGGTACGATATTTAAAGGAATATTTAACTTTTTTTTTTTTTACTTTAAGCATCATTAAAATCACTGCTCCCGAAAAAACGTCCGTTTTTAAAAGTTTTTTTTGCATTGATACATGTCCCCTGGGGTAGGACCCGGGTCCCCAAACCCTTTTTAGGACAATACCATGCAAATTAGCCTTTAAAATGAGCACTTTTGATTTCGAACGTTCGAGTCCCATAGACGTCAATGGGGTTCTAACGTTCGTGCGAACTTTCGGTCCGTTCGCAGGTTCTGGTGCGAACCGAACCGGGGGGTGTTCGGCTCATCCCTACATATCATACATCTCTTACATCTCATACATCTCATACATCTCATACATTCCACACATCACATACATTTCATACATCTCATACATCCCATACATCACATGCATCCCATACATCCCATATATCCCATACATCCGATATATCACATACATCACATACATCACATACAAGCACGTTGGCTGGATGCGAGAGTTGGATCAGCAGGATGAGTGTGCCAGGACAGGTAGATGTGTCTCATCTCTGCTTCCTTTCACCACTCTGCATATCATAGATGAGAAGAGGGTACAGCGGTGGGGAAAATGAGCAGGAGGGGTTCAGAGGTGGGACAGATGAGCAGAGGGGTTCAGAGGTGGGATAGATGAGCAGGGGGGTACAGTGGTGGAAGAGATGAGAAGAGGGTTCAGCAGTGGGGCAGATGAGCAGGGGGGAACAGTGTTGGGCTAGATGAGCAGGGGGGTTTAGTGTTGGGGCAGATGTGAAGAGGGTTCAGTGGTGGGACAGAAAAGCAGGGGGGTAGAGCAGTGGGGCAGATGTGAAAGGAGGTGTATTGGTGGGACAGGTGAGCAGGGGTTACAGTGGTGGAGAGAAGAGCAGGGGGGGTACAGAGGTGAGACAGATGTGCAGGAGGTACATTGGTGGGGCAGATGAGAAAGCGGGTTACAGTGGTGGGGCAGATGAGCAGATGGGTTCAGTGTTGGGACAGATGAGAAGGTGATTGAGTAGTGAGACAGAAAAGCATGGGGATATGGCAGTGGAGCAGATATGCAGGGAGGTACAGTAGTGGGGCAGATGAGAAAAGGGTGTACATTGATGGGGCAGATGAGCAGGGGGGTTACAGTGGTAGGACAGAAGAGCAAAGGGGTACAGTGATGGGGCAGATGTGCAGGAGGTACAGTAGTGGGCGGAATGAGAAGTGGGTTCAGCGGTGGGGCAGAAAAGCAAGGGGGTACAGTGGTGGCAAAGATGAGCGGGGGGGGTTCAGTGTTGGGGCTGAGGAGAAAGGTGGTACATTGGTGGGACAGATGAGCAGGGGATTACAGTGGTGGGGCAGAGGAGCAGCAGGGTACAGAGGTGGGGCAGATGTGCAGAGGAGAAAGGAGGTACATTGGTGGAACACATGAGCACGTGGTTACAGTGGTGGGGCAAAAGAGCAGGGGGTACAGTGGTGGGGTAGATGAGAAAGGGGGTTACAGTGGTGGGGCAGAAGAGCAGATAAGTTCAGTGGTAGGACAGATCTGAAGATGGTTCAGCAGTGAGAAAGAAGAGCATGGGGGTACGGCGGTGGAGCAGATGTGCAGGGAGGTACAGTGGTAGGGCATATGAGAAAGGGGGAACATTGGTGGGGCAGATAAGCAGGGGGTTACGGGGTGGGACAGATGTGCAGGGTGGTACAGGGGTGGGACAGGTGTGCAGGGGGTTACAGTGGTGGGACAGAAGAGCAGGGTGGTACAGGGGTGGGACAGAAGAGCAGGGTGGTACAGGGGTGGGACAGAAGAGCAGGGTGGTACAGGGGTAGGACAGTTGTGCAGGGGGTTACATTGGTGGGGAAGATAAGAAAGGTGGAACATTGGTGGGGTAAATGAGAAAGGGGGTACAGTGGTGGGGCAGATGAGCAGGGAAGACAGTGATCGGAGGTGTGGAGTTGAATGAATTGGGGCTGATCTGAGGCGTGAGAGTGCAGGATGTTAATTTCTCACTACTAAAGTAGTTTACAGCATTTACTTTATAAAAATGTATTTCCATGATTGAGAGTGTGTAGGCATAGGACACGCCCCCTTCCAAGCCCCTTAAAGGAGAATTATACAAAAAAAAATGATTAGATAAACCAACAAGGGCTTTTTTTTTACCACTACTATTCCTTTATATTGGCTTTTAAAAATGTAAATTGCAGCAATTTAGAATTTGTATGAAAGGTTTAGCACTTGGAAACACTTTTTGAAAGATAAATAGTGCATTTTATTTACAGCTATATAGAGCAGACCAAAATGAGGGACAAATGAGGAGGAAAGAGGGACAGAGGGACATTGCTCCAAATCAGTGGCAGTCCCTCGAAATCAGGGACAGTTGGGAGCTATGTGATTGTGACAGAATAATCTGGCCCAAAACATGAAGACCACTATACCAAATGCCGTGGCTCCTTTTAGGCAATAAATTGCAGAGAGTTTAATATTACCTACCAAGAAAATTTTGCCACACTGGAAAATGTGGTGAAAGGGCAACAGAAACAAATCCGTGCTCTGCAGAAACAATTACTGGACCTACGTTCCCGAGATGATGGTAACGCACATATGCCTCATCCACCCAAGTTCAATGGATACCGCCACCAATACAGAGCAGAGTTCCACCCTCAAAAAAGTTTTTTTTTTTTTTTTTAAAGTCAGCAGCTACAAACACTGTAGCTGCTGACTTTTAATAAGGACAATTACCTGTCCAGAGAGCCCGCGATGTCAGCCCCCTGAGGCCAATCCGTCCATCGGATCAGGTGCAGGCGCCACCATTTTAACTAAGGGAAACTGGAAGTGGAGCCTTCAAAGAGAAGTATTTTTTTTGTTTATTTTAATTCATACTTACCTAGGTGGATGCAGCATCAGACCGATGCTTCAGCTGTCCACCGGCATCTCCACTTTACTCAGTGTGGCATATATTTCCAAATGCGACCCACTGCATTCACTTCTGAAAAAACAGAAGGTAATGTTTGGAAAATGTTGCAGTGTGTGTGGGATTTGTAAGGTGTGTATACTAGGAAACAGATCCAGAAAAATATGAGTGGCCTGTCTTGGAAATTTTATGTCCCTGGTTGTTTCGTGTTTCTGCAAATCATATTTTGTAAGTTCCCCATTTTTGTATTCTGGAGATAACTTTTCCTTATTATATATTACTATACATCCTGGTTTTCAACCTACTATCCATTTAGTTGGTCCTTAACCACTTGCCGACCGCTGCACACCAATATACGTCGGCACAATGGCAGCGGAAGGCAAATGGGCGTGCCTGTATGTCCCCTTTAATTGGTGGGGCTAGTGGGCGCGTGCCGTGTACAGCGTGCCGTGCCCGCGGGACCGGCTGACTCGAAGGTTCACCAGTCTCCCGTCGATCGTGTCTCGGAGCCGCCGAACGGGGAAGTGCCTATGTAAACAAGGCATTTCCCCGTTCTGCCTTGTGACATGACAGAGATCCACTGCTCCCTGTCATCTCAGTGGTAGCCCATCCCCCCACAGTTAGAATCACTCCCTAGGACACACTTAACCCCCTGATCGCCCCTTAGTGGTTAATCCCTTCACTGCCAGTGTCATTTACACAGTAATCAATGCATTTAAATAGCATTAATCGCTGTATAAATGACAATGGTCCCAAAATAGTGTCAAAAGTGTCCGATGTGTCTGCCATAATGTCGCAGTCACAATAAAAATCGCAGATCGCCGCCATTACTAATTTTAAAAAAATAATAATAAAAATGCCATAAAACTATCCCCTATTTTGTAGACGCTATAACTTTTGCGCAAACCAATCAATATACGCTTATTGTGATTTTTATTACCAAAAATATGTAGAAGAATACATATCGGCCTAAACTGAGGAAAGAAATTCGTTTTTTTATATATATTTTTGGGGAATATTTATTATAGCAAAAAGTAAAAAATAATGCCTTTTTTTTCAAAATTGTTGCTCTCTTTTTGTTTATAGCGCAAATAATAAAAACCGCAGAGGTGATCAAATACCACCAAAAGAAAGCTCTAATTGTGGGGAAAAAAAGGACGTCAATTTTGTTTGGGTGATACGTTGCATGACCGCGCAATTGTCAGTTAAAGCGACGCAGTGCCGAATCACAAAAAGTGCTCTGGTCAGGAAGGGGGTAAAATCTTCCGGGGCTGAAGCAGGTAAATGCCTCCTATGGTCACCTGCAGTCCTTGGCTTGTTGTGGTGTTTCTAGAATTCTTGAATCGCCATTAATTGCAGTTTATATAATTGCCCTAGATCCTGGGGTGAGTAGGGATGCCTTTAAACTGAATATGCACATGTATATTTGTCTGCCTTCTTTATTTGTGTTAGCTGCTTTGTTTTGTCTATTTTTCTAAAATGCTCCATATTGACATCAATGTATATATATATATCTCTTTCTATTAGAAGGTTTGTGCCCTAAGTGGACAGCATCCCCTGAGGAAGCCCAGATTGAGGGCGAAACATGTTGGGAACTACATCAAACTTGCTGTAGCCATAAGGACTGTACAATATGTACTTGCTGTGAAATTGTTTTTAGATTTTTTTAAATTAATGTTAAAATAAAAAATAAATGTTCTTCTTTTAATGTATTTTTCTGGATCTATAGGTATACCCACCTTAAAAATCCCACACACACTCCCAACATTTTCTGAATTCAGGGATGTGGTGCTAAGTTCAGTGGTTTTGTCCGTGGTTAAGAAACTATCCTCAGAAGGTAATGTTTGTTATCAACCTCCCAATGGAGAAACTCTAGCTTGGGACTCCCCTTATATAGAACAAGACAGTGGCACTCTGAATAATTTCAAGACTTTTGTGACCGCGATGAATAAGGTTTTTGATGGTCCCAACCGGTGCGCTACTGCTGAAGCAAAATTGCATAGTTTGCAGCAGGGGAAACGCTTTGTTGATGAGTACACTGAGTACTTGATAAAAAAATGTATCTGTTCCAACATACATGCAAATTCAACTTAAGAACAAACCTACAGAATCTGTTTGTAACCCGGGGACTGCCTGTATTTATGTGTAGAAGTTCATTTTTGAATACGGCCTTTTTGTCGGGATGAACGGGATCGCTACATTATGCATGCCTTCTTCCTTTCTCCCACAAGATGGCGCCAAAAGACGTCGTGCGTGTGACATTATGGTATGCTGTGATGAACATGCGCAGTGGCGTGCGTGCGAGCGCCATGACGTTGTCACGCACGGTATAGGCTTTGGGAGTCCAACTACAGCTACAGTACTACTAATTGCTCACTTTATTATATATGCTCTGCACATTACTATATTCTGCTGCTTTAAAGACATATTATCAAATAGTGCAAAAAAAAAAAATAAACTTCTATTTAGATGACATGACAGTGAATTAATTGTATCCCAACTGGGATCAGCCTGTTGGAATCTGTAGACAGAGCACACAAGATGACTGACAAACCATCTGCTATGTTTTGACAAGGAAGGCAAAAGGTCCACAGAGATCACCACAATGTTCTATTACAACATCAGAACTGTTATTTCTCAATAGCAGAATAATAACATAATGACAGTTCCAGCAATACGTAATCCGCTGGAAGAGATTGATGATGTTGGGGATGAGTTAGAGTTACGACAGGTGAAAAGAAAAAAATACACTTATTTAACATTTAGAGCAAAAAGGGTTTTTTATATATTTTTTTTTCCTTTTGGGATAAAGGTTTTGCATAAAATGAATAAACGTTAATCATTTGTAAGCACCCCGGTCAGTGGTAAATGGTTTGTTTCAGCCCTCTAACTACCAATTTTTCTGGACAGCTTGGCCTGTCACAAGAAGTTGAAAAATAACAGACTTAAGCCCCCATACACAGATTTTCTGCAGATTTTTGTCTTCAGATTTACCAAAACCATATAATATGAGTTTAAACCTTAAGAGTTTCAATTTGTATGCAATCAGGCAGGCCCCTGCGCTACATGGTTTTGGTAAATCTGAAGACAAAAATCTAATAGTGTGTATGGGGTCTTAGGCTGCATTCACACCTGAGCTTAGTGCCTTTGAGCGCTTTTCCTGTGTTTTTTGGTGTGTTTTTTTCGGGCATTTTTGGGGTTTGGCGGTTTTTTTATTAGCCAATAGAGAAAACTATTATCTGTTATTAACTATTATTTGTTGCTAGGTATTTCAGCTTTTTTAGCTTTTCCCATTAGCTTTTATTTCTTCTTTTACTATTATTCATTTATTATAATGTTTTTTCATTAGGGTAAGGGGTTTGAGTTCAGTTTAGGTTAGGGTTAGGATTAGGAGTTGGGGTTAGGGTTATTTATTTATTTATTTATTTTTTTTTTTATATGTATTTTTATATGTATTATTATTATACGATGAATATTAAATTAATAAATAAATGTAAAAATAAATACATAAATAAATAAAAATCATGCATAAAAAATAAATAAATTCAATTAATTAATACTAAGTAACAAAAAATAAATAATTAACCCTTAACTTTAACCCCTACCCATTAAAAAATAAAATAATAATAAATAACTAAACACCCTAACCCTAAAAAAATATTATTATTATTTTTATTATTAATAATGTATTTTTTTTGTTCGAGTTTGGGTGTTGTTATTTTATTATTATTATTATGATTATTGTTTATTGTTATAATTATTATTATTATTAATAATAATAATAATATATTTAATATTTTTTAAGGTTAATTATTATTTATTAATGTGTTATTACATATTATTCATTTATTTTACTTATTTATATTGATTGTTAGTTATTTGTGTATTTTACATACATTTATTCATATATTATTACTTTTTTATTTTTTACTTTTTTCATTTTGAGCAGAAAATCACGCAAAAACGTGACCAGAAACGCTCAAAAATGCGCGAATGGCGCATTTCCATTCATTTCTATAGGAATACAAATGTGCCAAAAACGCCCCAAATCTGCCCGATTCGAGCGACAAAAAAAGCTCATGGAGTGGAGATGTGAACCATCTCCATAGAGAATCATTGATTTTTTTTCTCTCCTCCAGCGTTTTTGAGCTGCAAGCAGATAATCGCTCCGGTGTGAATAGGGCCTTTACCGTCAGGATCACCGGGTAAAAGGCAAAAGAAGCCTTAAAAAAAAAAGAAAACGAATGCAGCCGTCACATCTAAGAAATGGTAAGCTGCAATATATTACATATTTGGATTTGGGTTTAATACCTCTTTAAAGTAGAACTAAAAACGTTTTTTTTTTGTTTCCATTTTGGATAGAGTAAAGGAGAGTTTTATTGCCATCTGAAAAAAAAAAAAATGCTCTGCAGGCCGCTAAGAAAAACAATAAACGCATGTTTTTTTTTTTTTACGTGAATACATAATCTTTTATGTACATTTTTTACACAAATGTGCATTTATTTATTTATTTTGTGCACTTTCATGGGGAAAAAATGCAAATAAAAAAATAAATACATATAGTATACACCAGTAGTTCTCAACCTCAGTCCTCAAGTACCCCCAGCGGGTCATGTTTTCAGGTTTTCCTTTACTTTGCACAGCTGCTTTAAATCAATATCAATGACATGGTATTAATAAGAGCTATTTTATCTAAGGGAAGTTCCCAAAGCATGGCCCGTTGGGGGTACTTGAGCACTGAGGTTGAGAACCACTGGTGTTTGCAATTGGGAGACAAGTCATTTTGTTATTATTATTATTATTATACAGTATTTATAAAGCGCCAACAGTTTGCGCAGCATTTTACATGAGGGCAGACAGTACAATTACAATGCAATTCAATACGATAATTGAATGTTATTAAAAATTATCTTTCCGTTTCAATCTGCAGCCCTGTAATTTTCTGTAAAATGCAATATAGATGCCTGGAGGTGTTCTCAACCCCCCCCCCCCCCACCCCCCAAAATGTAATTGCCTGCTTATGTGATTGGCTCACTAATTTTCCCAGAAGTCTGCACTAAGATACAAGTCACATTTTGAGCATCCCCTGCAACAAAGATGTCATTTTAGGTGAGATACTCCCAAAGTGAAATCATGTCTAAAGGGGTGCAGACCCTGCCACTTTCTTCATTAGAGCCCTGCAGGTGCAGCAGCTGATTGATAATTAACAAATCACTTCCATACATACTCACTTACATGGACACAGACAAACAAACAGCTTTTTCTTCAGAATAACAAAAGGTAGGAATCTGCAACAACGTTTGTTAAAATCCCTGCAATGTACACAGATCAGCCAGAGGGGAATGTTTTTTTTTTCTCAACAAAAGTGGAGTTACTCTTTAACCCCTTCCCGACCAGCCGCCGCAGTTATACTGAGGCAGGATGGCTCCCCTGAGCGAGCCGTCATAGCTGTACATCGGCTCTTTAGGACGCTGTAGCAGGCATGTGCACGCAGCGTGTCCCCGGAGCCCGATGCGAGTGCCGGGCGGGCGCGATGACCGCTGGGCACCCGTGGTCGCTCGTAACAGAGCGAGAACCGGGATCTGTGTATGTAAACACACAAATCCCGGTTCTGTCAGGGGAGAGGAGAGAGATCGTTGTTCCTACCAAGTAGGAACAATGATCTCTCTACTCCTCTTGTCAGTCACATTCCCCCACAGTTAGAACACATCCAGGGAGCATTTAACCCCTTGATCGCCCCCTAGTGTTAACCCCTTCCCTGCCAATGACATTTATACAGTAATCAGTGGCTATTTTTAGCTCTGATCGCTGTATACATGTCAGTGGTCCCAAAAAATTGTCAAATGTGTCCACCGCAATGTCGCAGTCCCGATAAAAAAAACGCTGATTACCACCATTACTAGTAAAAAAAAAATAATAATGATAAAAATGCCATAAATCTATCCCCTATTTTGTAGAAGCTATAACTTTTGCGCAAATCAATCAATATACGCTTATTGCGATTTTTTTTACCAAAAATATGTAGAAGAATATATATGGGCCTAAACTGATGAAGAAATTTGTTTTTTTTTTTTTTGTTTTTTCCATTTGGTATATTTATTATAGCAAACAGTACAAAACAATGTGTTTTTTTCAAAATTGTCGCTATTTTTTTGTTTATAGCGCAAAAAATAAAAACCGCAGAGGTGATCAAATACCACCCAAAGAAAGCTCTATTTGTGGGGAAAAAAGGACATACATTTTGTTTGGGTACAATAATGCAAGACAGTGCAAAAGTCAGTTAGAGCGACGCAGTGCCAAAAAAATGGCCTGGTCATGAAGGGGGCAAATTCTTCCCGGGCTGAAGTGGTTAAAGTGTAACTAAAGGCGAAACATTTTTTTTTTAAATTTTGGATGGAGAAAGGGAGGGTTAAAACTCCCATCAGTTTTATGTTTTGCCATCTGTGTTCCATTGAGGAGATTTTCCTTCACTTCCTGTCCCATAGCCAAAACAGGAAGTGAGAGGAAATCCCTCCAAATTGAGAGAAATCCCTGTCACCTGAACTAGTGTCCCTACTGGAGGATTTCTCCTCTATTCCTATTCTAGGGAAAACTCACAATTTCAGATTTTCTCTCACTTTCACTCTTGCTGATAACGTTATACAGGAGAAATAGAAAAGGTAAATCTCCCTAATGGGCACACATACAACAATAAAAGCCTGACAGGTGTTCTATCCCCTCTCCACTCTATCCAAAAGTAAAAAAGAAAAAATCTTTGTCTTCAGTTTTAGTTTTAGAAACTGACTGCCCTCTAGAGGCAAATTGATTAATAAACAATAATTTACTCTGAAATAGGACATTTGTTAATAGGCAAAATGGTAAAGATATAAAGACATATATTAATTTCCAAACTGTATTTAATTTATTTCCAGCCTCCCCTTATTAATCTGAACAATCCTGAAGTTTGTGAACTTACCTGGTGAAGATCCCCACACAGTAGGGAGGGGACACTGGGGAGCCAGACAAGGCGGGCACAGCTGGGGAGGCGGAGGAGGACAGTGGGGAGGGGACACTGGGGGGGGAGACGAATGAGGCGGGCACAGCTGGGGAGGCAGAGGAGGACAGTGGGGAGGGGACACTGGGGAGGCAGAGGAGGACAGTGGGGAGGGGACACTGGGGAGCCGGATGAGGCAGGCACATCTGGGGAGGCGGAGGAGGACAGTGGGGAGGGGACACTGGGGAGATGGATGAGGCAGGCACAGCTGGGGAGGCGGAGGAGGACAGTGGGGAGGGGACACTGGGGAGCTGGACAAGGCGGGCACATCTGGGGAGGCGGAGGAGGACAGTGGGGAGGGGACACTGGGGGGGAGACGGATGAGGCGGGCACAGCTGGGGAGGTGGAGGAGGACAGTGGGGAGGGGACACTGGGGGGGAGACGGATGAGGCGGGCACAGCTGGGGAGGCGGAGGAGGACAGTGGGGAGGGGACACTGGGGAGACGGATGAGGCGGGCACAGCTGGGGAGGCAGAGGAGGACAGTGAGGAGGGGACACTGGGGAGACGGATGAGGCGGACACAGCTGGGGAGGCGGAGGAGGACAGTGGGGAGGGGACACTGGGGAGACGGATGAGGTGGGCACAGCTGGGGAGGCGGAGGAGGACAGTGGGGAGGGGACACTGGGGGGGGGAGACGGATGAGGCTGGCACAGCTGGGGAGGCAGAGGAGGACAGTGAGGAGGGGACACTGGGGAGACGGATGAGGCGGACACAGCTGGGGAGGCGGAGGACAGTGGGGAGGGGACACTGGGGAGACGGATGAGGTGGGCACAGCTGGGGAGGCGGAGGAGGACAGTGGGGAGAGGACACTGGGGGGGGAGACGGATGAGACAGGCACAGCTGGGGAGGCAGAGGAGGACAGTGGGGAGGGGACACTGGGGGGGAGACGGATGAGGCGGGCACAGCTGGGGAGGTGGAGGAGGACAGTGGGGAGGGGACACTGGGGAGACAGATGAGGCGGGCACAGCTGGGGAGGCAGAGGAGGACAGTGGGGAGGAGACACTGGGGAGATGGATGAGGCGGGCACAGCTGGGGAGGCGGAGGAGGACAGTGGGGAGGGGATACTGGGGAGACAGATGAGGCGGGCACAGCTGGGGAGGCGGAGGAGGACAGTGGGGAGGGGACACTGGGGGGGGAGACGGATGAGGCGGGCACAGCTGGGGAGGCAGAGGAGGACAGTGGGGAGGGGAAACTGGGGAGACGGATGAGGCGGGCACAGCTGGGGAGGCGGAGGAGGACAGTGGGGAGGGGACACTGGGGAGACGAATGAGGCAGGCACAGCTGGGGAGGCAGAGGAGGACAGTGGGGAGGGGACACTGGGGGGGAGACGAATGAGGCGGGCACAGCTGGGGAGGCAGAGGAGGACAGTGGGGAGGGGACACTGGGGAGACGGATGAGGCGGGCACAGCTGGGGAGGCGGAGGAGGACAGTGGGGAGGGGACACTGGGGAGCCGGACAAGGCGGGCACATCTGGGGAGGCGGAGGAGGACAGTGGGGAGAGGACACTGGGGGGGAGACGGATGAGGCGGGCACAGCTGGGGAGGCGGAAGAGGACAGTGGGGAGGGGACACTGGGGAGACGGATGAGGTGGGCACAGCTGGGGAGGCGGAGGAGGACAGTGGGGAGGGGACACTGGGGGGGGAGACGGATGAGACAGGCACAGCTGGGGAGGCAGAGGAGGACAGTGGGGAGGGGACACTGGGGGGGAGACGGATGAGGCGGGCACAGCTGGGGAGGTGGAGGAGGACAGTGGGGAGGGGACACTGGGGAGACGGATGAGGCGGGCACAGCTGGGGAGGCAGAGGAGAACAGTGGGGAGGGGACACTGGGGAGACGGATGAGGCGGGCACAGCTGGGGAGGCAGAGGAGGACAATGGGGAGGAGACACTGGGGAGACGGATGAGGCGGGCACAGCTGGGGAGGCGGAGGAGGACAGTGGGGAGGGGACACTGGGGAGACAGATGAGGCGGGCACAGCTGGGGAGGCGGAGGAGGACAGTGGGGAGGGGAAACTGGGGGGGAGACGGATGAGGCGGGCACAGCTGGGGAGGCAGAGGAGGACAGTGGGGAGGGGACACTGGGGAGACAGATGAGGCGGGCACAGCTGGGGAGGCGGAGGAGGACAGTGGGGAGGGGACACTGGGGGGGGAGACGGATGAGGCGGGCACAGCTGGGGAGGCAGAGGAGGACAGTGGGGAGGGGACACTGGGGAGACGGATGAGGCGGGCACAGCTGGGGAGGCGGAGGAGGACAGTGGGGAGGGGACACTGGGGAGCCGGACAAGGCGGGCACATCTGGGGAGGTGGAGGAGAACAGTGGGGAGGGGACACTGGGGGGGAGACGGATGAGGCGGGCACAGCTGGGAAGGCGGAGGAGGACAGTGGGGAGGGGACACTGGGGAGACGGATGAGGTGGGCACAGCTGGGGAGGCGGAGGAGGACAGTGGGGAGGGGACACTGGGGAGACAGATGAGGCGGGCACAGCTGGGGAGGCGGAGGAGGACAGTGGGGAGGGGACACTGGGGAGACAGATGAGGCGGGCACAGCTGGGGAGGCGGAGGAGGACAGTGGGGAGGGGACACTGGGGGGGGAGACGGATGAGGCGGGCACAGCTGGGGAGGCAGAGGAGGACAGTGGGGAGGGGACACTGGGGAGACGGATGAGGTGGGCACAGCTGGGGAGGCGGAGGAGGACAGTGGGGAGGGGACACTGGGGAGACAGATGAGGCGGGCACAGCTGGGGAGGCGGAGGAGGACAGTGGGGAGGGGACACTGGGGAGACAGATGAGGCGGGCACAGCTGGGGAGGCGGAGGAGGACAGTGGGGAGGGGACACTGGGGGGGGAGACGGATGAGGCGGGCACAGCTGGGGAGGCAGAGGAGGACAGTGGGGAGGGGACACTGGGGAGACGGATGAGGCGGGCACAGCTGGGGAGGCGGAGGAGGACAGTGGGGAGGGGACACTGGGGAGCCGGACAAGGCGGGCACATCTGGGGAGGTGGAGGAGGACAGTGGGGAGGGGACACTGGGGGGGAGACGGATGAGGCGGGCACAGCTGGGAAGGCGAAGGAGGACAGTGGGGAGGGGACACTGGGGAGACGGATGAGGTGGGCACAGCTGGGGAGGCGGAGGAGGACAGTGGGGAGGGGACACTGGGGGGGAGACGGATGAGACAGGCACAGCTGGGGAGGCAGAGGAGGACAGTGGGGAGGGGACACTGGGGGGGAGACGGATGAGGCGGGCACAGCTGGGGAGGTGGAGGAGGACAGTGGGAAGGGGACACTGGGGAGACGGATGAGGCGGGCACAGCTGGGGAGGCTGAGGAGGACAGTGGGGAGGGGACACTGGGGAGACGGATGAGGCGGGCACAGCTGGGGAGGCAGAGGAGGACAGTGGGGAGGAGACACTGGGGAGACGGATGAGGCGGGCACAGCTGGGGAGGCGGAGGAGGACAGTAGGGAGGGGACACTGGGGAGAGGGATGAGGCGGGCACAGCTGGGGAGGCGGAGGAGGACAGTAGGGAGGGGACACTGGGGAGATGGATGAGGCGGGCACAGCTGGGGAGGCGGAGGAGGACAGTGGGGAGGGGACACTGGGGAGACGGATGAGGCGGGCACAGCTGGGGAGGCGGAGGAGGACAGTAGGGAGGGGACACTGGGGAGACGGATGAGGCGGGCACAGCTGGGGAGGCGGAGGAGGACAGTAGGGAGGGGACACTGGGGAGACGGATGAGGCGGGCACAGCTGGGGAGGCGGAGGAGGACAGTAGGGAGGGGACACTGGGGAGACGGATGAGGCGGGCACAGCTGGGGAGGCGGAGGAGGATAGTAGGGAGGGGACACTGGGGAGACGGATGAGGCGGGCACAGCTGGGGAGACGGAGGAGGACAGTGGGGAGGGGACACTGGGGAGCTTGATGAGGTGGGCACAGCTGGGGAGGCGGAGGAGGATAGTGTGGAGGGGACACTGGGGAGCTGGATGAGGCAGGCACGAGGGCATCTTGGGAAACGGCATCATCAGGTCTCAGGACGTAGGAGAAATTTGGCTACCCTGGTCAGCTCTGACCCTGTTCCCTGTTGTAGTCACCTGTGCCCTAGGCAAGATTACCGCCACCCCCTGCCCTGGCCCCACGGGCGGGCGTCGGGGGGAGTGTTGCCTAGGGTGTGAAATAGTCAAGCACCGACCCTGTATATTGGATTGGAAGATTCTAATTGCATAGCTCCCAACTGTCCCTGATTTCGAACAAAGTCCCTCTGTCCCTCTTTGAATGAATGAATGAATGAATGATTTGTAAAGCGCAGCAAATGCGAACTGAATCGCCTCAAGGCGCTAAGATACATTCTCTGTTGTCAGCTTGTTAGAAGAGGAAGGTCTTTAGTTTTTTCCTGAAGGCCTTGTGGTTTTCTTCCATGCGGATGTTGGTTGGAAGAGCATTCCATAGTCGGGGTCCTTGGACTGCGAATCTTCGTTCTCCCTTTGCTTTGTAGCGGTATTTGGGAATGATAAGGAGGTTTTGGTCTTTCCTCCTCATTTGTCCCTCATTTTGGTCTGATCTATATAGTGAATAATAAATTCACTTTTTATCTTTCAAAAAGTGTTTTCCAGTGCTAAACCTTTCATCCAATTTATAAATAGCTGCATTTGGTAAATTTCAATAAAGGGATAGTAGTGGTAAAAAAAGCACTTGTAGGTTTAACCAAATTTTTTTTTTTTATAATTCTCCTTTAAGGGGGTGTGCCAAGGGGTGTGTCATATGCCTGCTTTAGCTATCAGGTGTGCCTCATTTCCTATCTCAAAAAGTTGGGGAGTATGTAACTAACTGGCTGTGTCTTACTTTATTTATTTTCACAGACCGAAAACTTGTAATACATGAATGTCAGAAAATTGTCAGAATTTGTTATCTGTTTGCAGCAATGGCCGCCCTTAGTGCCGGTTCACACTACCGCGACTTGGGATCCGACTTGTCAGACCTCAAGTCGCCCCAAGTCGCTTGACATCTGAAAGTCCATGTAAGTGAATGAGAGCCGTCTATATGTACGCTACTGAAGTCGCTCCGACTTCAGAAAAGGTCCCTGTACTACTTCAAGGCGACTTGTAGGCGACTTGTACCCATTGATTTCAATGGAAGTCGCCTACAAGTCGGATCGTGGTCTATAGTGAAGCGACTTCACAGGAAGAGAAGATGTTTTTTTCAAGCAAACCCCTCCCTCCCCCAGAGCGGATTGTAGTTTGATTGGCCACTGGAAAGTCGCCTGTCTTGGAGGCGACTTGAAGTCGCCTTGTAAGTCGCCCCAAGTCACGCTGAAGTCGCGCTGAAGTCGCGCTGAAGTCGCGCTGAAGTCGCCTTGCTAAGTCGCGCTGTAAGTCGTGTTGCCCCTGTGTGAACCAGCGCTTATACTTACGACAAAGTTACTTTGAATAATCCAGTGTAGCACTAATATGCAATTCACAGGTGTGCACAATGGAAAAAATTGTTGCGTTCCATTTCCGATTAGTTCGTTAAGTTAATATTTTCATTTAGTTATGTTAGAATGATTCGTTTTCGGAATTTATTTTGTATATTTATACTCAGTTACTATATTTGTTGTTTTTTTTTTTATTGATTTGCGTTTCAGAAGACGGCTATATTTATTCTATTCTATTTTTTTCTATTCCATTTTTTTCTATTCGTATCATCATTTTTTTTTACTTTTATACCTCACTGTATTTATTGCAATATGTTTCTATTTCAAATTCATTTTCAATTGTTTTCGAATTTTGGAATTCATTATTTCGTTACGTTATTTTGTTTTGTTGTAATTTATTTTGGATTCGTTGAAATTCTATAAATTGTGATTGGGAAATTCGGATACATCCAAATCTCCAAGTAACTAAAATTGCATCCGAATTTCGATTTGTAAAGAAAGGAATTTCACATTTTATCTTATAGTACAGATAATATACAGATATATTCTTTTTAATAGAATTTGACAAATAGACGAACAAAATACAAGAAAAAGAAGAGGATGCTGCATACCGTATATCAAATAGGTAGCATTTCAAAGTTTTGGCTCTTTATCAGAAATTAAGACATCACAGATAAAGTTATTATCTTGGCTGAAAATATTTCCCTGCTGGATCCATGTCTCATATTCCCATCAGAGGACATCTTAGCCAGCTTTTGCAAGCATGAAATGACTAATAAGATAAAGAAAAAGATTGGACAGAGCTGCATAAGAAATCTTACAGAATAAAATACCTTCAGTTATATCAGCTTACCAACTCCACAGGAGTAACTGGCAGCCAAACTACAAAAACACCTGCCAGCCAGGCATGCGGCAGAATTAGCGTTAGCACCAAATACGGTCTACTGCAGCCGACACTATAAAGAGACAGAGAACAACTATAGCGTTACCTCCATAGGGGCCGCTGATAATACCTGGATCTCCCCTAACAGTACAGAGCCTGCCAGCCACCCAAGCACCAGTCCATACACTCCAGGTCCAATGAATCAGTCTAAGGAATGTCTTTTTTTTTTTTGTCACTTTATTGCTTGAGGAACTTTAACAGGAGAGGTGTTAAAGCGGAGGTCCACCCTAAAATAAAAAATTACATTAATATTCTCAAAAAATATATTAAAAAAATTTGAAAAAAAAATTTTTTTTACTTACCAGAAACCCCTGTTGCTAGGCAGTCTTCCTAATCTGCCTCTTCCTATTCCGCGGCACTGTTCCTTCACTTCCTCCTCTTTGGCGAGCTGCCCCATTGTCTTCTGGGACATGTGTGTGTCCCAGAAATCAACAGGGCCATTCACAAAGCGCCGCGCAGTAGGAAACGGGCAGTGAAGCCGCAAGGCTCCACTGCCTGTTTCCCTTCGTTAAGATGGCGGCGCTGACACCAGATCTGATGGACTGATCGGCCTCGGGGGCCCGACATCGCGGGCTCTCTGGACAGGTAAGTGTCCTTATTAAAATTCAGCAGCTACAATGTTTGTAGCTGCTGACTTTAAAAAAAAAATCGCGTCTGGAACACCACTTTAAAGTGATTGTAAAGGTAATTTTTTTTAAAAAATAACAAACATATCATAGTTACCTCCACTGTGCAGCTCGTTTTGCACAGAGTGGCCCCAAACCTCGTCTTCTGGGGTCCCACAGCAGCTCTCGCGGCTCCTCCCCACATCTGATAACCCCCTCAGAGAAGCGCTTTCCTTGCGCACGCGCTCCCGAGTCCATCATTCGGCATCCATAGAGCCCGAATGCAGGACTCGGCCCCGGCGTAATTGGATTTGATTGACAGCAGCGGGAGCCAATGGCTACGCTGCTATCAATCTATCCAATCAAGAGCCGAGAACCCTGGGCAGAGAGACAACGTGTCCCCGCCGGTCAAGTTCGAGGGCTCAGGTAAGTAAAACCGGGGGGGGGGGGGGCTGGGGGTCCGGTCACTGACAGGTGTATTTTCACCTTAATGCATAGGATGCATTAAGGTGAAAAAACACGAAGGTTTACAACCCCTTTTAAGGCATGGGATACTCCAAAACGCTCAGCACTTAGAGCTTAGAGGACAAGCTTTTCCTAGAGCTGCATCAACAAATGGCGGACCGCGGTTACTCCAGACTGAGTTACTGTCCCATCCGGACCACCATGGTCCCACCATTTAGAAGCCGGTTTTTCCCCTAATCCTCGGCTGCTGCCATTGTCAGCAGAGCGAGGAGCAGGAGACTGTACAATTCTAAGTGGTGGGTGGGGGTGGGGGTGGGAGTTGCAGGAGTTTTTTAAGTTAACCAGTGGGTGACTGGTTGCTAGAACACATAGCAGTCCTAGCAACCAATTATCAGCTTGCTAATAAGAAAAGTCAAGTCATGCCACTCCCACTCTCCCCTGTTGCTCAGAACTGTACAGCCTCCCGCTCCTCGCTCTGCTGACAATGACAGCGGCCAAGGCTTGGGGAAAAGCCGGCTCCTGCTCTCCTCTGTGTATCCATGTAAGTAGAAGAGTAAAGGGACAGAGGAGAAGGGGGGGGGCAGTGGACCAGAGCTCAATGCTGTGGTGGATGGGATGTGAAGGGGGGGCAGTAGACCAGGGAATACCACTGTAATTACAGTGGTGTAAAGGGGGGTGTGGACCCCATACCACTGTGTGGGAGGACAACACTGTAGTTGCAGTTATTTGAGGGGGCAGAGGACAACGCTGTGGGGGGTGACGTGAAGGGGGGCAGAGGACAACGCTGTGGGGGGTGTTGTGAAGGGGGGGCAGAGGACAACGCTGTGGGGGGTGATGTGAAGGGGGGGCAGAGGACAACTCTGTGGGGGGTGATGTGAAGGGGGGGCAGAGGACAACGCTGTGGGGGGTGATGTGAAGGGGGGGCAGAGGACACTGATGTTGAGGCTCTGATGTGAAGGGGTGCAGAAGACACTCCTGTGGGGGCTGTGATGTGAAGGGGGGGCAGAGGACACTGATGTTGAGGCTCTGATGTGAAGGGGGGCAGAAGACACTCCTGTGGGGGCTGTGATGTGAAGACAGGGCAGAAGATACCACTGTGGGGGGGGTGATGTGAAGGGGGGCAAAGGATGCCGCTGTGGATAAAGAGGAGGGCCACATAAAGGGGGGCTGAGGACACTGCTGTCAAGGGGAAATTGTGATATGCAGGCGGGATAGAGCATCTGATGTAAGAATGGGATTGTGATTTAGGAGGAGAGGGTTTTGATGTGAAGGATCATCATCACAAATATGTGATTCCGACCTCGGTTGGAAGAAAATTTTACTGATTGGACCTCCATGAATTTTAATTCAGTACCCCTGTCCACATAGTAACAGGGAGTGTTGAACTAAATCTAAGTCTAAGGCACATCTGTCAAACACAAGTCCTGTAGGCCAAATCCGGCCTGCCAGTTCGTTTCATGTGGCCCTCGCACTGTTCCTGCAGTTGCAGCACCCCCCTCGTCTCTGCCCCCACCTTGTCTCAGCAGTCAGCAGCAGAGAGGAGGACAGAACTCGTCTGCCAGATCCTGCGCTTCTCCGTGCAGCCGCAGAGAGGCTAATCTTCTTTTGGTATATGCAACCAAGCTTTTAGAAGTATATTCTCATTGTATATTTTTCAACAGACAGACCTCTGAAGAAGACCTTGAAATATATAGGTTGAAACGCGTCAGATCCTTTTTTTCAATATTGATAATATCTATATGATGTTGTTATGGAAAATTATGCCTGTATAAATTCGTGTCTGCCTCTACTAGTTTTGTAAACACTCTATATCAGAGCTCATTTTTTTAACAATTTTTGTGTAAATTTACTCTTTGTATAATAAACATTATTCTTTTTATACAACATTGGTCTAATATTTCAAACCCCGCTGCCTAAAAACCCCACCTGGGGAAATCCTTTTCCTATTTTTTGCCTTCATAATAGGGGTGAGCAGCAATTCCTTTTCCCCTCCCCCAACTGTGTCTCCTTCTTGCCAGTCTCTGGACCCCTGTCTCAGCAGTCTGCAGCATAGAGGAGGACAGAACTTCTTCTACAGATCCTGAGCCTCTCTATGCAGCTACAGCACCCCCTTGTCTCCGCCTCCCCTGGTGTCAGCAGGCTCCGCCACCAGTTTCTTCCCATCAGCAGCACAAGGTAAGAGAGACAGTGGTCCTTTTGGCTCTGGAACCCTCTTAGGGCTTCTCCCATCCTCTGGAATGCTCTACCCCAATCCGTCCGATTTTCTCCTACTTTATCCACTTTCAGACGATCCCTGAAAACTCATCTCTTCAGAGAAGCCTATCTGGCCCCCACCTAACAACTGTACATTTATCTTCTCAATCAGCACATCCTCCACAGTTATTACCTCTTGTATCTCTTGACCTTCCCTCTTAGATTGTAAGCTCTAAGGAGCATGGCCCTCTGATTCCTACTGTATTAAAGTGTATTGTATTTGTACTGTCTACCCTCAAGTTGTAAAGGGCTACTTAAACTGTTGGAGCTATATAAATCCTGTATAATAATAATAATAATAATAATAATAATAATAAATATCACCATTCCAGCTCCCTTCTGGACACTCCTGTACAGGGATTGGCTGAAACCTGATAAATATTCAAGCTGATTGCTTTGAATCGCCTGCTCTAAGCTCTGGGAGCTTCTTCCACAGGCAGGGAGAAGGAATCCAACTCCCAGCCTGTGAAACCCCTGAACAGACCAGGCCAAACAATTACTACTCCCTTGATTGCAGAAGGAGCCAAACTAAACTGACCTCAAATTCTATGCTAAGAGAGTGCTACACCATACACCAGCCAACTTTCTTCTCTGAAGTCATGAACTAGTATTACATAGTTACATAGTAGGCGAGGTTGAAAAAAGACACAAGTCCATCAAGTCCAACCTATGTGTGTGATTATATGTCAGTATTACATTGTATATCCCTGAATGTTGCGTTCATTTGGGTGCTTTTTTTAAATGGGAACCGCACTTTAAGAAGCTTCTTTCATAGTGAACAGAAAAAAAATCATTTTTGATGACAACAGATCTTTTATAATAAAGGATAAAAATGACGCTCGCCCTTTGTTACAAAACATAATCTTTCCATCCTCTTATATATCCAAAGTATATTTTTCCTCGGGATGCGACCACCGCCCCTGAACAATGAAAACATATCATCAGCAATTGTGAAGTTATCTTTTCTTTTAGTAAACTGTCAAAATAAATACAACTCAACAGAAAAGATGACCACCCTTCCTTGGGTGTTCCTCAGTTGTGGATTTACCTTTTTGTGCCGTAGTTGTTCTCGGTCAGCACTTTGAGCGCTCCCTTCAGCCCATGTTATCTGAATACATACTTCCTGAGGACCGGCCTCCCCTGACCCCGAGCTCTTTTGTATTCTTTCCTGTCACATTCTTCACCAGGGTGACCTGTAGCTCTGTGGAAAGCTTAAAGTAGTATTAAATCCCCAGCGGTTCTTTAGCCTAAATGGGTTGTAAAGTCAGAAGTTTTTTTTTTTTTATCTTAATGCATTCTATGCATTAGGATAAAAAGTCTTCTGTGTCTAGCAGCCCCCCTCAGCCTCCCCTAATACTTACCTGAGCCCCATCTCTGTCCAGCCATGTCCACAAGTGTCTCGGCCATCCGGGACTCTCCCTCTTGATTGGCTGAGACACAGCAGCAGCGTTATTGGCTCCCACTGCTGTCGATCAAAATCAGTTAGACAATCAGAGAGAGGGGGTGGAGCCGAACCACAGCTCAGTGTCTGAATGGACACGGGAGCTGCAGCTCAGCTCAGGTGCTCCCATAGCAAGCTGCTTGCTGTGGGGGTACTCAAAAGGAGGGAGGGGCCAGGAGGACAAAAGAGGAACCCGAGAAGAGGAGGATCTGGGATGCTCTGTGCAAATCCACTGCAATAGGGCATGTACAGTAAGTATAACATGTTTGTTATTTTTATGAAAAAAAAAAAAACGGGACTTTGCAATCACTTTAAAATAGTTGTGAACTTACAATGTTATAGAGCAGTGATGGCGAACCTTGGCACCCCAGATGATGTAGAGGGTCTAGTGGATGAAAGGGTGATGTAGGTGGTGGTATTGGCACTGGAGAGGGTGCAGTGGATGATGGGATCAGTACTGGAGAGGTGCTGTGGGTGGTGGTATCGGCACAGGAAAGGGCGCTGTGGGTGGTGGTATCAGCACTGGAGAGGGTGCTGTGGGTGGTGGTATCAGCACTGGAGAGGGTTCTGTGGGTGGTGGTATCAGCACTGGAGCAGATGCTGTGGGTGGTGGTATCGGCACTGGAGAGGGTGCTGTGGGTGGTGGTATCGGCACTGGAGAGGGTGCTGTGGGTGGTGATATCAGCACTGAAGAGGGTGCAGTGGGTGGTGGTATCGGCACTTGAGCGGATGCTGTGGGTAGTGGTATCGGCACTGGAGAGGGTGTAGTGGGTGGTGGTATCGGCACTGGGGAGGGTGCAGTGGGTGGTGGTATCGGCACTGGAGAGGTGCTGTGGGTGGTGGTATCGGCACTGGAGAGGGTGCAGTGGGTGGTGGTATCGGTACTGGGGAGGGTGCAGTGGGTGGTGGTATCAGCACTGGAGAGGTGCTGTGGGTGGTGGTATCGGCACTGGAGAGGGTGCAGTGGGTGGTGGTATCGGCACTGGAGAGGGTGCAGTGGGTGGTGTTATCGGCACTGGGGAGGGTGCAGTGGGTGGTGGTATCAGCACTGGAGAGGGTGCTGTGGGTGGTGGTATCGGCACTGGAGAGGGTGCTGTGGGTGGTGGTATCGGCACTGGAGAGGGTGCAGTGGGTGGTGGTATCGGCACTGGAGAGGTGCTGTGGGTGGCGGTATCGGCACTGGAGAGGGTGCAGTGGGTGGTGGTATCGGCACTGGGGAGGGTGCAGTGGGTGGCGGTATCGGCACTGGAGAGGGTGCAGTGGGTGGTGGTATCGGCACTGGGAAGGGTGCAGTGGGTGGTTGTATCGGCACTGGAGATGGTGCAGTGGGTGGTTGTATCGGCACTGGGAAGGGTGCTGTGGGTGGAGGTATCGGCACTGGAGAGGGTGCTGTGGGTGGTGGTATCGGCACTGGAGAGGGTCCTGTGGGTGGTGGTGTCGGCATTGGAGAGGTGCTGTGGGTGGTGGTATCAGCTCTGGAGAGGGTGCTGTGGGTGGTGGTATCAGCACTGGAGAGGGTGCTGTGGGTAGTAGTATCGGCACTGGAGAGGGTGCAGTGGGTGGTGGAATCGGCACTGGAGAGGGTGCAGTGGGTGGTGGTATCGGTACTGGGGAGGGTGCAGTGGGTGGTGGTATCAGCACTGGAGAGGGTGCTGTGGGTGGTGGTATCAGCACTGGAGAGGGTGCTGTGGGTAGTAGTATCGGCACTGGAGAGGGTGCAGTGGGTGGTGGAATCGGCACTGGAGAGGGTGCAGTGGGTGGTGGTATCGGTACTGGGGAGGGTGCAGTGGGTGGTGGTATCAGCACTGGAGAGGTGCTGTGGGTGGTGGTATCGGCACTGGAGAGGGTCCTGTGGGTGGTGGTGTCGGCATTGGAGAGGTGCTGTGGGTGGTGGTATCAGCACTGGAGAGGGTGCAGTGGGTGGTGGTATCGGCACTGGAGAGGGTCCTGTGGGTGGTGGTATCGGCATTGGAGAGGTGCTGTGGGTGGTGGTATCAGCACTGGAGAGGGTGCAGTGGATGATGGGATCGGCACTGGAGAGGGTGCAGGGGGCACTGCAGAAACTTCACACAACAATAAATGCCTTTCCATATCCACCCTGCGTATAATTGTTCTTTTACAAAGGTGGCAGTGATAATGTCCCACTGGCAGGCACGGAAGCCTGCACCGGGATAAGATTCTATGTCTGTACTAGAAATAACATATTATTAAACTGCAAATAAAATATAAGCAATTTATACAACTTTCTCAGTGTGCACATTTGTAGACTTAAACCCTAAAATCTACCTATCACTTGTAAAAAAAGAAAAAAAAATTGATTCATAAATTTTGTCCTAAATATTATCTGCTACATGTTTTTGATACAAAAAAAAATCCCAATAAGTGTATATTGATTGATTTGCTTGAAAGTTATAGTGCCTACAAACTATGGGATATGTACTGGAATTTTTATTCGTTTTATACTACAAATGGCGGAGACTTATAGTGGGACTGTGATAGTGCGATCGGACACTAACTGCTGCTGGGGGGAACTGACATCACCAGTGACACTAATGCCCCGTACACACGGTCGGACATTGATCGGACATTTCGACAACAAAATCCTAGGATTTTTTCCGACGGATGTTGGCTCAAACTTGTCTTGCATACACACGGTCACACAAAGTTGTCGGAAAATCCGATCATTCTGAACGCGGTGACGTAAAACACGTACGTCGGGACTATAAACGGGGCAGTAGCCAATAGCTTTCATCTCTTTATTTATTCTGAGCATGCGTGGCACTTTGTGTGTCGGATTTGTGTACACACGATCGGAAATTCCGACAACGGATTTTGTTGTCGGAAAATTTTATAGCCTGCTCTCAAACTTTGTGTGTCGGAAAATCCGATGGAAAAAGTCTGATGGAGCCCACACACGGTTGGAATATCCGACAACACGCTCCAATCGCACATTTTCCGTTGGAAAATCCGACCGTGTGTACGGGGCATAATACAGTGATCAGTGCTAGAAACATGACACTGGCTGGGAAGGGGTTGAAATTCAGCCCAGAGCTTTGGGCTGTGATTGGACACAGCTGATCAGCTGGTCCCGGGTGTGAATAATTGGCCGGGACGCTGTGTAAAATCACAGCGGGAGCTGGGTGGGGTGAACATACACGCGCCCTAAACCTGGGAATAGGCAGAGACGTACCAGAACATCGCTTTGCCTACAGCGCCCCCCGTCCTCAGTACAATGTGGCAGGGCGGTCAGTAAGTGGACAATATTTGCACCAGAACAGATATGATTTTCAAGAAGATGGAGGTTTAATGCAGACATTGAACCGTAAAACATTTTTTGCGTGGAGATCCATCTGTGTCTCAATCTTGGCCCTGTTAGTTGGCATGAAGGTGGGCAAACAAGGACAATGAGATTGTGATTAGAGACATAGATTGTATTCTTCTTCCAACATAAACATGAACTTCCATCATCACCAAAAATATAAACTGGTAAATAATAAACAATTGCTTTTACAAGGAGAGCACTTTAACAGAAAGTACTTCTGCAAATCCCATTAATTATTAGTAACAATAGAATGGCTCAGTATGTGATGCAGACTGCGGTCACATAGCTCCCTACTGTCCCTGTTCCAGCACTAAACCTTTCATCTGATTTCTAAATTGCTGCATTTGTAAATTCCAAAAGCCAATATAAAGGAATAGTAGTGGTAAAAAAAAAAGCACTTGTGAGTTTAACCAATCTTGTTTTTTGTACAATTCTCCTTTAAGGGGGCGTGGTAAGGGGTGTGTCCTATGCCTGCATACTTTTGCTGATAGGTGTCCCTCATTCCCATCTCAAAAAGTTGGGAGGTATGCAGTCACTGGAGCTCCACTCTGCACAGAAATCATGTACAGGAATCATGTGACCTCCATTTCCTGTAGTGGGGCTCCAGCTGCAGAGATTCACAATAAAGTTCAGTAAAAAAAAAAAAAAAAAAAAAGTGGAGTGGAGGTTACTTGCTTCCTGTCATCAGCCAGGCCCCTCTCAAGCTTCTTTTCCTCACAGGGAAGAACTAAATAGAACCCCCCCCCACCACCACCTCCTGCCAGAAAAAGCCAACATTATGTAATAAAGTGTACATAAACAAGTACACTTAGTGACGGTTCACACAGGGGCGACTTGTCAAGCGACCTAGCCGCCTGACAAGTCGCCTCCCGTTCTGTACAATGGAACCATTCTAATAGGAGCGACGCAGGTCGCTCCGACTTAGAAAAAGGTTCCTGTACTACTATGGAGGCGACTTGGGGCGACTTGCATAGACTTCTATACAGAAGTCGTTTTGCAAGTCGCCGTGGAAGTCGTGTGCAGGTCGCCTCGGTGAGGCGACCTGCAAGTCGTGCCGCCCCTGTGTGAACCGTGGCTTAAGCTGGGTGTTGTTGGATCAAAATTCGGGTGGTTTAGCCAGGACCGGCCAAATTTCGATCCATCTATGTCTGTTTCTGTTTGTGAGAAGTAAATCATTAGTTACTGTATATCCTTTGTGGTTTTGTGCAGCTTTAAAGAGGAAGTAAACCCTGATGGGTTTTACTTCCTCTTTTGCTAGCCGCAAAACCTGCAAATGAAAAGCATAATGCATTGCATACTAGCCCATTATGTTCCACTTACCTGCAAAAGAATCCAGCGATGTCCCCTGTGTACAGGTAGGCAGCGTCCACCTTCTGGCCCCTCTTCCTTCCGGGCCGCCGGACTCCTGCTCTGTGATTCGCCGGAGCCGCGTGATGTCACTCCTGCGCATGCGCACGGGAGTGGCGATTAACGGTACAGACTGGGGAAGAAACAGCACTTAGTCTCATTTCTTCTCCGTTGGAATTTTTGGCGGACTACAAGTGAAATATCTCCTAAACGGCGCACGCTTAGGAGATATTTCGACTACCTATAGGTAAACCTTATTCTAGGCTTACCTATAGGTAGAAGTCCAAAAAGTGGGTTTACAACTACTTTAGGTTATTGGTAGAACCTATTTTTTTACTGGTAGATAAAATGAATAAGCCATAATTCAATGTCTGCATATCTAAATCTACTGTATACTATTAATTTTTTTTTTTTTTTAATTTTGTTAATGATTTATAAAACAAAACAAAAAAAAAGTCCGGGGACTAGAGGAAAATAAACGTGAATATTTGTAGCCTAGAGAAGATCTTTTATTATTTGATTAACATTTTTAATAGTCTTGTATAAGGCGCTCTCATTTTTTCCACATTACCCTCTAAGACGGCTTTCCTTGTTCCATTAAAATACTGCAAATGACTACAAAGGTCACGGAGGCCGGTTGCCTAGACAACTGTTTTCTCCTTTAGGCCTCAAACACCCTTCTGCTTCAGTAATAGCTAAAAGGCACTTTATTATCGTTCTTTATTAGTGCTAGAAAATGTTCCAATACTTTTCCTTCTTCCAGGAGGTCACTGTTATCTGGCCAAGAAAGATCAAATGGAAGCCAATGTTTGTCTTGTATGGCATGCAGGGCCGAATTACTGTAGCCTCGATTAACTCCAGGGGCAGATACCTTCATAGAGAAGGTCTGGACTCTTAAGCCTCGTACACATGATCGGATTTTCCGCAGACAAAACCTTGTCCGAAGGCATGTGCTTGGATTTTGTCTTGCATACAAACGGCAAGGATTTGTTGGCCAACAAACACGAACGTACTGACGTACTACGTGGTTTTTCAGCTCTTTAGCGCCACCCTTTGGGCTCCTTCTGCTAATTTTGTGTTAGTAGAAGTTTGGTGAGTGTTGATTCGTGCTTTTCATTTTGCGCTTTACATTTAGCACTTTTCATTTCGCGCTTTTCATTTCGTTAACCAGACATGTTGCAGAATCGTAGGAGATAACGTGTTATTTATTAATGACCTTGGAGTTATTGCTTTGACCCAAGTCCAGTCCAGGAACAGGAGGAGGAGGATTTCTTGGACCAAAAATTGGTTGCTTTATTAATCGTGACCAATTATGTCATATGCCTTTGCTGTGGGAGCTCCAGGAGAATAATCCGGATGATTTTCGGAATTATCTCCGGATGACGGACCCCTGCTTTCATCAACTCTTGGCATTGTTGACCCCCTATATTAAGAAGTAGGACACATGTATGAGGCTTTTATTTTATTTTTTGGTTGAATAATGATTTGATTTGGTATATTTTCTATATTTTTGGATGCATAGAATGCACTTTTTGGTTAAGTTCTATTGGCAGATAGCATGTCTAATTTTATTTGTTTTCTCTTTTTAATGCATAATAAAAATATTGTGGAGAATAATACTTGGCTATGTGTTTTACTTCAAATGACAGTTTGGGAGTAGTCAGTTACATTTAAAAAAATACAATGTAACATTAACAAGGGACACCAACATAGTTGTATCTTTGAGATTAAAAACTACGGGATAATGGTGTTGTGGTAACTTGCCCAAATAAAAAATAAAAAAGCATAATAATATTATTCTTGATATCACTAGAAAAAAAAGCCTTTGAAAATGTGTTTGCAATAACTCCATCAGTATCACCAGCAAAGCAGCTTCATTATTATCCCATTAAAGAAGAAGAGAATTGTGCGCTGCATTTGGAGATTTCATAATTTGCCACGTCACAAATGTTAATTCTCCATTATGAACGCTAGTTTACAAGACCGACCGCTTCTGGCTCGTCCTTGCTTCCGAGCATGCGTGTTTGTACTTTGGACTTTTGTCCAACGGACTTGTGTACACACGACCGGAAAATCTGACAACACACATTTTTCCGCGGAAGATTTTAAAACCTGCTAGCCAACATTTGTTCGCAGAAAATCCAACAACAATTGTCCGATGGAGCATACACACGGTTGGATTTACCGCCAACAGCCTGTCATCGAACATTTCCCGCCAGAAAGTCCGATGGTGTGTAAAAGCGCCAGACTTTTGTCCGAAGGGCGTGCGCCAGGAACTTGTCTTGCATACAAACGGTACACAATTGTCGGCCAACAAACACGAATGTAGTGACGTACTACGTGGAATTTCAGCTCTTGAACGCCACCCTTTGGGTACCTTCTGCTAATGACGTGTTTAGTGGGCATTGATTCGGAGCATGCATGTTTGTACTTTGGACTTTTGTGTGACGGACTTGTATACACACGATACGAAAATCTGACAACAGACCGCTGTCCGTCGAAAATTTACTAGCCTGCTAACCAGGACTACTGGGAACTGCCTGAGACTATGGGAAATGTAGTCCCCAGGAGACATCTTCCTATAAAGCCAAGAGTGGGAAAGGACTATTTGTCCCAGGAGACCAGAGAGCTGCAGCAGGAAAGGTAAGAAAGCCCAGGGCTTGGAGTAGTCTCGTGGACAGCTGAGAGGTTGATCACTAGAGAGAGCCTCTGCTGCCACATCTACCCAGAGCTCACAGCTGTGAGATATCACCACTGTCGGGTCCTGAGTCGCTGCTGACATCACCGGTCCTGTGAGAGTTTTTGAGAGCCATTCCCAGATCCCAAGTCGCCACTGACATCACCGGTTACAGACAGAGAGTGGGAGGTGGCACAATTTGGTGCTGAGAGTCTGCAGGCCACAACTTCCTGCTCGGTTCCTGAAGGGACAATGTCCCCTATTTTTAGGATACGATCTGGGTATTTACGTGGCATTGTGGGACCTACTCCAATCTAAGTGCTCCACGCCCGGAATTTTGGGCCCCGACTATTACCAATACGGTGGCCAGTGGAAGGGGTTTAGAGAGACTGATGCTCTTTTAGTGCGCAATATCACCCCTTAGTTGGAACCTCCCAGGTTTTGGGGTTCAGGGGCAGAGACATTTGGTCTTTATGGTGTTTTTGACAATTTATTATACTGTTATTGCTGTTCTGTATTGCTTTTGCCTTTTGGGAAAATGTTCCCAAATAAATCCTCCTCATCTAGCCCTGGTGTGTTGAAGGGTGCGGAATTGCTAGGAATTTCGTTGGCATACAGAATCAGGGGATCCAGACATCAGAGGCTCCTTCGAGAGTAAGCGCTACAGGAGATTGTAACGTGTTGGGTGGTACATGGAGGAAACCGCATGCCACCAATTTTATATAGTTACTTTCACCAAGTGTTAGCCTGATGGTGTTGCTCTCTTTCTTGTGTGAGTTGAAGCCCCTTGTGGCTGGAGGTCATACTTCTGCACCAGGCCCCACACTGGAAGGATGACCTTCTTTCACTTGCCAGTGACACCTGTCCCAGCACTGACTACGAAGGCATTTAGAGGGCAATAGCGTGAAACACAGATTTTCCCCTACCCGTTCATTTACACACATTACACTTACGCTTCAACCTGAAGGGATGGAGGGAAGCTGCTTTACACTTTGCGAGACCTCATACACTCGTGATCAAGGCCCAATCCACAGGAGAGTCCTGCTATGCAGTGGATCCTAATCTAGGGTCCCTGTCGCTTAGATGGGTACTCTATACAGCCACCAATCCACTCCTAGGGTCCCTGTCGCTTAGATGGGTACTCTATACAGCCACCAATCCACTCCCCTGGCAGAACCTCCATCACTGGCCACCACTGTCTCATCTTCCGAGCTCGCTGCTTCTCACTGAGCTTTCAGAAAGCAGGGGGCAGGGAGCTAAAGTTTCACTCTGCAGAGATCAGCTAAGAGAGCTCTGAGAGCTGATTGGAAGAAAGGGACACACCCCCTCCCTTCACACAAGAACATGGCTTAGGCTGCCAATTACAGGCTGTGTGCTGGAGCTCCCTCCCCTCTCACCTTTTTACCTCTTAGTGTCAGGAAAACTTTTCAGAAGTGACTCATGCAGATAGCAGAACGAACGAGGCAGCAGACAGAAACACTAAGACCCCATACACACTATTAGATTTTCTTCAGATTTACCAAAACCATATAATATGAGGTCAAACCTTAATGCCGCGTACACACGAGCGGACTTTACGGCAGACTTTGCTCGGCGGACTGGATTTCGTCGGACAATTCAATCGTGTGTGGGCTCCAGCGGACTTTGTTTTCTCAAAAGTTGGACTTAGATTTGAAACATGTTTTAAATTAATCCATTGAAATCGAGTCCGGTCGAAAAGTCCGCCGTCTGTATGCTAGTTCGACGGACAAAAAGCCACGCTAGGGCAGCTATTGGCTACTGGCTATGAACTTCGTTGTTTTAGTCCGGTCGTACGTTATCATGTACAAATTCGACGGACTTTGATGGATTGTGTGTAGGCAAGTCCGTTCATTCAGAAAGTCCGTCGTAAAGTACGTCAAAGTCCGCCGGGCAAAGTCTGCCATAAAGTCTGCTCGTGTGTACACGGCATAAGAGTTTCAATTTGTATGCAATCAGGAAGGCCCCTGCACTACATGGTTTTGGTAAATCTGAAGACAAAAATCTTCAGAAAATCTAATAGTGTGTGTGGGGTCTTAGGGGTTTATTTACTACTACAACTGGAGAGTGCAAAATTTGGTGCAGCTGTGCATGGGAGCCAATCAGCTTCTAACTTCAGCTTCTTCAGTTAAGCTTTGCCAAAAAAAAAAAAAAACCTGGAAGCTGATTGGTTTCTATGCAGAGTTGCCCCACATTTTGTACTCTCCAGTTTTAGTAAATCAGCCCCTTAGTGCTCTGTATTGAGACAAGTCCACACTGTAGAGGGATATGCTTTGTTCGTACCTCATGTCTGAGATTTACAACCACTTTAACCACTTGCTGACTGCACTATAGCCGAATGACGGCTACAGCGTGGCTGTCCAGTTCTGGGAGGGCGTCTACACAGGTTGGACTTAATGGTCTTGTGTCTTTTTTCAACCTCATCTACTATGTAACTATTGACGTCCTCCTCACACCACCTGCAGGTCCACTGCGGCATGCACCTGGCACACTCTGTGATCGCTGCATCCTTCGGAGCCAATCACAGCAGCCCTTTACCAGGTGATCAGCTAAGTCCAATCACAGCTGATCACAATGTAAACACACTTGCTGGTTATTGACATTCCTTTCCTCACGCTGTCACAGTGTCCTGGTTATCCATGCAGCCCCAACAGTGCACATCAGTGCTGCCAATCAGTGCTGCCTATCAGTGCCCATCAGTGCTGCCACTCAGTGCTGCCAATCAGTGTCCATCAGTGCTGCCAATCAATGCCCATCGGTGCTGCCAATCAATGTCCATCAGTGCTGCCAATCAATGCCCATCAGTGTTGCCAATGAGTGCCCATCAGTGCTGCCTATTAGTGCCTCCTCATCCATGCAGCCTATCAGTACCCATCAGTGCTGCCTATTAGTGCCCATCATTGCTGCCAATGACTGCCCATCAGTGCTGCCTATTAGTGCCTCCTCATCCATGCCGCCTATCAGTACTCATCAGTGCTGCCAATCAATACCAATCAGTGCTGCCAATCAATGCCCATCAGTGCTGCCAATCAGTGCCCATCAGTGCTGCCAATCAATGTCCATCAGTGCTGCCAATCAGTGCCCATCAGTGCTGCCAATCAGTGCCTCCTTAGCCATGCCACGTATCAGTGTCCATCCGTGCTGCCTATCAGTGCAGCCTATCAGTGCCCATCAGTGCTGCCAATCAGTGCCCATCAGTGCTGCCAATCAATGCCCATCAGTGCTGCCAATCAGTGCCTCCTTAGCCATGCCGCCTATTAGTGTCCATCAGTGCAGCCTAACAGTGCCCATCAGTGCTGCCTTATCAGCGCACATCAGTGATGGAGAAAAATTGCCTGTTTGCAAAATTTTATAGCAGGAACTAAGGAAAACTTTTTTTTTTCAAAATGTTTGGTCTTTTTTCATTTGATTAGCAAAAAAAAAAAAAAAAAAAAAGGCTCCAGCGGTGATTAAATGCCACCAAAAGAAAGCTCTATTTGTGTGAAAACAAAATGATAAAAATGTCATATGGGTACAGTGTAGCACGGCCGCGCATTTATCATTCAAAGTGAGACAGCGCTGAAAGCTGAAAATTGGCCTGGGCAGGAAGAGGGTGAAAGTGCCCGGTAAGGAAGTGGTTAGTAAACAGCGTTCCTCTTTAAACAGCGTTCCGCTCACTCCTGCAAAAATTATAAGCCAGCAGCTACACATACTGCAGCTGCTGACTTTTAATAATTGAACACTTACCTGTCCTGGAGTCCAGCGATGTCGGCACCGCAGCTGATGTTTCCATCAGCTGTCGGGGGCTGCTGCCGCCGCCACTGCCTGTAAGGGAACCCAGTATTGAAGCACCACGGCTTCACGCCGGGAACCCTACTGCGCATGCGCGAGGCACCACTGCGCTCTCCTACTGACCCGGCGGTGGGGAAAGGAGGAGAAGGGGGACTGAGCTGCTGCCCCGTCTCCAGGAAGTGGGGACAGGATACCTGTCAAAGACAGGTAACCGCTTCCCCCCCAAAAGGTACCAAATGTGCCACTTTTCGGAGGGGGGGGGACAAATGAGCGGAAGTTCCACTTTTGGGTGGAACTCTGCTTTAACATACAGCAAAGTCTTTAGGACCCAGTTGTGGTGTCTCCAGACCTCTAGCTTGCAGCAGTTCCCCACCGATGGTAATGGGGCTCGTAATAGTTCCGATCAGGGTCCTGCCAAGGGGTAACCCCAGTTTAGTCCCATGTATGGTCCCTTGCTGTCCCATGACCAATCTCATTTGCTCCTCCCAGGACCAAACCCCTCCCGCTTAAATATAGCACCCTCCACAGGCCAAATGGCAGACGCCCAACATCCTTCACCGTACCGCAATGTAACTTCACGACGACTGTCAGCTCGTTCTGCGCACTCCTACTCAACACCTGCACTGTCTTTTTCTTCAGAAATCTCCTACTTGTTCATAACAATAACTTTCTCTATTAAAAGTTAGAAAATAATAATTCGATCACTAGTTAACACAATCGGAAATATCCATTCATTCATACCATTTCTCTTATTTTATTTCTCCCTGTATACGGGAGAGGAAAGGTTCATTCTGACCGTACAATCTTTCTTCAATCAACCTTTAACTCACTACACATATTACAATCTGATGGTACATTCTCCTTTAGTTCTACCAACAGCTATGTAATGCATGAGCCTTCCTGGTTGGATACACATTGATTGAATAGATTAGGCAGGCCCTCATATTACATAGTTTTCCTAAATCAAAAGTTAAACAAAGATTATATATCCAGGCATGTATAGACATGTGCACTGCCGAAAAATTAGTTTGTTTTCGTTTCATTCCTTTTTTGTTTTTGTTTTTTTTTCGGGTCATTCGTTATGATCGCTATTCGTAAATTTGAAAATTCGTAAATTTGTAAATTTGAAAAATTTGTAAGTCCGAAAATAAGAAAGAAAATCTGAAAATTCTAAAGAATAACTAACTAATAACAACTATTTAATTATATGTACTGACATTTCCTTTCAAATTTGGCTGTTAGTGAACGTAACGAATTCATCCAAAGTTACGAATTATTCGAAATAATGAATGCCGCATCTAAACAAATGGAACGGAACAAATTAATAATAAATAATGATAATAATAATAAAAAGTTTTTATTACTATTATTGTTATTTATTATGATAAATTTGCTACGTTCCATTCGTTTAGATGCGGCATTCATTATTTTGGATAATAATTCGTAACTTTGGATAAATTCGTATTCGTTACGTTCACAGCCAAAATTAAAGAGGAAATTTCAAAACCTATTATTTAATAGTTAGTAATAGTTAAGTTATTATTTCAGATTTTCGAATTTTCGAGTTTTCAGATTTTCGAATTTCCGAATTTTTGAATTTCCACATTTCCGAATTTTCGAATTTTTCAATTTCTGAATTTTCGAATTTACAAATTTACGAATTTTCGAATTCTGAAAAATTAGTTAAACGGGTTTTTCATTAATTTGGGTACTTCCGAATTAAGGAATTTGTCGAATTCGGAACAAAACCATTTGCACATGTCTAGTCAGGTTGTAATGTGTATGGTGACCATTAGGCTTACCATACATGTGGCAATCTGACCATACAATTTCTTTGAAATCAACTTTAGATTTACCAAAACTGTAATATTCCTAATGGGAATATGTAATATTACTAATTCCAGGAGATTTCCATTTGTAGACAACCGGTTATCTGTGAGGTAGCTAAATGTGTATATTATGAATAGGTCCTATGGATATAGCAACAGCTTAAAAGTTTCATACCATGTGTTCATTGTTATAAAATGTCTGATCGATATGTTTTATCCTAATAGTGAGACCTGTTTGCTTTCAACCAAAACCCTGTGTGTCCTGAAGAAGCAATAGCGAAACGCGTTGACGCACAGAGGCTCACTAGCATCTACTCGCTGTCAATTTTTTGTCAATATGTACCGTATGTTTTTAACTCTTTTCTATATATGATCTGTCTGTTGTAATCTTGTTGTTAATAAAATATCCATTTTATTATACTTTTGTCCATTGCCTGAAAAGTCCGCACGAGGGCTTCTGCACCTTTATTCCTCTTCTCTTCTGTAATATTCCTAAATAACCTACCTGTATTATCTAACTGTTTTTTATCCTATTAAGCAGGCCCTTGCACTACATATTCTTGGTAGATCTAAAGAAGATTCTACAATCAAATTGTAACGTGTTTGGTGAGCTGCTTCTACTTCCATTGTCCAGTTAATTAGAGGGGAGGTCCTTGACAGCCTGGGTTTAGAGGAAGTGGCTTGGTCATAAAACTAAGGTCATCTAGTGGTGGAAAAAAAATACTACCGGAAAAGCTTTGGGTTGAAGGAGAGTATTTGCAGCTAAAGCTTCTTTTAATTTTATCTGTCCATGATCTATTTATTTTTATCTTATTGTTCACTGCTTTAAAGTGACTGCGATTAATGGCTAGAAGTAGCTATTTATAAATGTAAGGAATAAATAGTTGGAGTAAATGGCTTCCTATGGAGCAAACTCAAACAGAAGCATGCAAAAGCATCTTGTAGCGATCAGTTGCACGTGATCGGAGCATTGCATGTTCATGTAAGGTTAATCATTTCTCATGTAGCCTCCTCTATTGGGAGTTATGTGTTCTATCCGTTTAGCAATCAATTCTTACCCCTAGCTAGGGATGAGCTCAAGCCTCAGTTCAAACCAAACTTTGGCTGTTGGTGCGTTTGGACCAATGTCTGAACATTTACCTATTTGGAGGGAGCCAAGTATCTTCCCGTTGTCAATGGCTGTTAGGGAAATTGGCAAATGCAGCACCCTGTACTCTGTCACATGGGGCAGGGGGTTGGTAACTGGGTGCCCACTTATTGTTAAAGGGGGCTTCCAGATTCTGATAAGCCCCCCACCCGCAGACCCACACAACCACCCAAGCCAGGATTGTGTGAAAGAGGCCCTTGTCCTCCTCAAAATGGGGACAAAACACCCATGTTGAGAGCATTTGGCTTTGTATTTTTCAGGAGGGGGGGCACATGCTCATCTCCCCCCCCCCCTTTCCAGGCCAGCCAGGCTGCATACTTGGATCCGGTCTGGTTTTCTTTTTAGGGGGGACTTCATCCCTTTTTTTTGTTGCATGGAGTCCCCCTTAAACACTGTAGGGGGATTTACGAAATCTGGAGAGTACAACTCTGCATAGTAACCAGCTTCCAGGTTTTTTGTCAAACCTTTATTGAACAAGCTGAACTTAGAAGCTGATTGGCTACCATTCACAGCTTCACCAGATTGTGAGTGCTCCAGTTTTAGTAACTCTCCCAAACTCTTGCATTTTTTTTTCTCATTCATTACTAAGAAAAAAATGAAACAGTTTAAGGGTCCTTTTACATGGGCTTGTCCGCTTGCTCAGCTGGTGATCGATCCGTTGATCCCCGCTGAGCCGGCGGATGACAGGTCCGTCTCCACTCCACTGTGCAGAGCCGGACCTGTCAGAGCCCCGCTCTCCTCTATGGGGAGATCGGATGAAAACGGACCGCCTGTCCACTTCCATCCGATCCCATCCACCAGACAGATGGAAAATAGAACCACCATCCGTCTGGATTTGGCGGACAGGATGGGATCGAGTAGAGGCGGATGTCAGCGGATATGTGTCTGCTGACATCCTCCGCTCCATAGAGGTGAATGGAGTGTCCAATCAGCTCCGCCTGGAAAACTGACAGGTGGACCTGATCGGACAGCATGTGTGAAAGGAGCCTAGATTGCAAATTACATTCATTGCCAGCTTCTTAAAAAACAAACAAAAAACACAGCACACAGACCCCTCCAAACATCCCCCAAAACATTTGGCATAGGAAAGGGGGTTTGTGGGCTATTTAAAAAACAAACAAATGAACTTTCTCCCCCTTGATCCCCCCCACCCTCCGTGCCCCTTCCGCTCCCCTCTAGGCCGGAACGGGGCGGGGGGGGGGGGGGTTGGTAGTGTCGCGCAATTTTTTGGCTGGGTGGTGGGGTTGTGTGGTGGGGGGTAAGCTCACTTGCTGGTTGCTGCCTGGCTTACCAGTGCCCATCAATGCTGACCACTAAACTCACCTGCCTGACACACTGACCATTACACTGACCTACCTGACCTACATACACTGACCTACCTGACATACACTGACCTACCTGACCTACATACACTGACCTACCTGACCTACATACACTGACCTACCTGACATGCACACACTGAAGGTAGTGACATACATACACCAACCTACCTGACCAGAAGACAGACTTCATGTGTCCTGCAGCAGCTCAGCTCAGCCATGGTGTGCGGTGCGCACATCATCATCACAGCAGACATCCAGAGGAGGAGAGGAGAGCCGCCCTCCCAAGCAGGGATCGGGGATCTCACAGTGATGTGTCGCTGCGGCCGCATTGTAATTCCCACCTACTGGAGCCTGCAGAGCCTATGATGGACGTCCCACGGTCCCGGCATTGGACCAGTGGGACATCCATCATAGGCGCTGCAGGCTCCAGAAGGCGGGACCTGCTATGTCACTTGGCCACACTCGGCGGCGCTCAGGATCAGATCGATCCCCGCTCGGCGGCGACGCTCGGGGCTAACAATAGAATGGTGCATGCTTGAGACCCGGGGCTTTTTGGGGACCCATTCGGGGCTCCAGCCCCACCTCCCGACACCACTGCATGGAACCCTAGGGTTCCTCCAGAGGTTGATAGAGGTTCCTTGAGCTGTGGCTTACTGGCCTACCATGTGATGGTGCATGCATAATTATGGGGCCAACCCCATTACCCTGAGCCAGCAGCATCGATACTCGTTCAAATGCTTAGTATCAGCATCGATATTGGTATCGGTGCTGATAGGGAAAGCCCAGAACTTAAGGACTTTCAATAACGTTGACTGCTGAAGCCGAATTGAAGTTGATGTATTTAATATACAAGCCCATAGTTTTAGCTATAGGCAGGGAGAACAATACAGTAAGTACATGGTGACATTCAATATGATTGTTCTGACTGAAGCTGGGACCTAACTAGCTTTTATACTCTATACATAGCTGCGGGCTACCTTTTAAGTCTCTTTGAAGTCTTGATTAACTTGTTGGTTATTTATATTGTTAAACAGATTGTCAATTACATAGTTACATAGCTACACAGCTAGTAAGGTTGAACAAAAACACCAGTCTATCCAGTATATCTGGTTAATCAGAATACATGGTTTTGGCTTCTCATAACAGCTGTGTGAAGTTGGCACCCCATGTTTGTAAAACCTGAATAAAAATATACCATTCGTTTGTGCCGCGTTTGTGCTGATTTGTGCCGCAAAAATTAGCGTTTGTGCCGGTTCGGTTTCTGAGATATTAAACATTCAATTTAATGCAAGCCCCGCCCACTTTGCACCCCATGTCCCTGAATTTTAAAAACAAACGTGCCATTCGTTTGTGCCGCGTTTGTGCTGGTTTGTGCCGCAAAAATAAACGTTTGTGCCGCTTTGGTTGCGGAGATATTGTGCGTTATAGTTGCTGTAACCCCGCCCATTTTGCACCCCATGTTCCTGAATTTTAAAAACAAACGTGCCATTCATTTGTGCCGCGTTTGTGCTGGTTTGTGCCGCAAAAATAAATGTTTGTGCCGCTTTGGTTGCGGAGATATTGTGCGTTATAGTTGCTGTAACCCCGCCCATTTTGCACCCCATGTCCCTGAATTTTAAAAACAAACGTGCCATTCGTTTGTGCCGTGTTTGTGCTGGTTTGTGCCGCAAAAATAAACGTTTGTGCCGCTTTGGTTGCAGAGATATTGTGCGTTATAGTTGCTGTAACCCCGCCCATTTTGCACCCCATGTTCCTGAATTTTAAAAACAAACGCGCCATTCGTTTGTGCCGCGTTTGTGCTGGTTTGTGCCGCAAAAATAAACGTTTGTGCCGCTTTGGTTGCGGAGATATTGTGCGTTATATTTGCTGTAACCCCGCCCATTTTGCACCCCATGTTCCTGAATTTTAAAAACAAACGCGCCATTCGTTTGTGCCGCGTTTGTGCTGGTTTGTGCCGCAAAAATAAAAGTTTGTGCCGCTTTGGTTGCGGAGATATTGTGCGTTATAGTTATTTTGCACCCCATGTTCCTGAATTTTAAAAACAAACGTGCCATTCGTTTGTGCCGCGTTTGTGCTGGTTTGTGCCGCAAAACTAAACGTTTGTGCCGCTTTGGTTGAGGAGATATTGTGCGTTATAGTTGCTGTAACCCCGCCCATTTTGCACCCCATGTTCCTGAATTTTAAAAACAAACGCGCCATTCGTTTGTGCCACGTTTGTGCTGGTTTGTGCCGCAAAAATAAATGTTTGTGCCGCTTTGGTTGCGGAGATATTGTGCGTTATAGTTGCTGTAACCCCGCCCATTTTGCACTCCATGTTCCTGAATTCTGCTGCCAGGGGCTCTGTGGTGCTATGACCAACTACCGCCTGTGCTGAAGTCACACCCCATAATGGGTACGATACTCCACATATGCTCCCAGGTCAGCACACAGAACCGGCTTTCTTCCCTGATTCCCCATTGCTCCCTATCATAGAAAAACCATGCTTCCTCCCTGGTCTGGAACCGCAAATGTTTCGGACCCTAAGCCAAACAGGTAGGTTCCAGGCATCCCACTTCCTAACGGGAGGCCAATGGCCTTCCACAGTAGTGCTAATGAGCCCTACAAACTTTCCTTGTGGACAGCGCTACAATTACAACACTTTCTCAATACTTTGCCTAATGCACAGGGATTTAATCGTCCCCTGACGTCCTTTGAAGCATACTGTTCCAAAGAGGGTTCCCTTCTACAGGCTCTATCCAAAACATACGCCCTCTTGAACTGTCCGGCTGAACAACCACACTTACCGTTCTTGAACAAATGGGAAAGTAAGCTGGGGCGTACATTTACATTTGCTCAGATACAACATGTCCTCAGATTTTCGTTGAAATCATCGGTTTGTACGAAAATTAAAGAGACCAACTATAAACTGTTAACAAGGTGGTACCTCACCCTGCAACTACTGACCAATAGTTGCTGTAACCCCGCCCATTTTGCACCCCATGTTCCTGAATTTTAAAAACAAACGTGCCATTCGTTTGTGCCGCGTTTGTGCTGGTTTGTGCCGCAAAACTAAACGTTTGTGCCGCTTTGGTTGAGGAGATATTGTGCGTTATAGTTGCTGTAACCCCGCCCATTTTGCACCCCATGTTCCTGAATTTTAAAAACAAACGCGCCATTCGTTTGTGCCACGTTTGTGCTGGTTTGTGCCGCAAAAATAAATGTTTGTGCCGCTTTGGTTGCGGAGATATTGTGCGTTATAGTTGCTGTAACCCCGCCCATTTTGCACTCCATGTTCCTGAATTTTAAAAACAAACGTGCCATTCGTTTGTGCCGCGTTTGTGCTGGTTTGTGCCGCAAAAATAAACGTTTGTGCCGATTTGGTTGCGGAGATATTGTGCGTTATAGTTGCTGTAACCCCGCCCATTTTGCACCCCATGTTCCTGAATTTTAAAAACCAACGCACCATTCATTTGTGCCGCGTTTGTGCTGGTTTGTGCCGCAAAAATAAACGTTTGTGCCGCTTTGGTTGCGGAGATATTGTGCGTTATAGTTGCTGTAACCCCGCCCATTTTGCACCCCATGTTCCTGAATTTTAAAAACAAACGCGCCATTCGTTTGTGCCGCGTTTGTGCTGGTTTGTGCCGCAAAAATAAATGTTTGTGCCGCTTTGGTTGCGGAGATATTGTGCGTTATAGTTGCTGTAACCCCGCCCATTTTGCACCCCATGTTCCTGAATTTTAAAAACAAACGTGCCATTCGTTTGTGCCGCGTTTGTGCTGGTTTGTGCTGCAAAAATAAACGTTTGTGCCGCTTTGGTTGCGGAGATATAGTGCGTTATAGTTGCTGCAACCCCGCCCACATTGCACCCCATGTTCCTGAATTTTAAAAACAAACGTGCCATTTGTTTGTGCCGCGTTTGTGCTGGTTTGTGCCGCAAAAATAAACGTTTGTGCCGCTTTGGTTGCGGAGATATTGTGCGTTATATGTTGTCAAACCACATTGACTTTACACCTTGTTATTAAAGCTTACATACAGAACCTAAACTCAGCTTGGGTTTCCTTAATGTAAAGCTCCTCCCACTGTACTGGCACTGCACTTCATATTGTACCCTGAAAAAGGCACCTCTGCCGGGTTAGCCCCCCCATATCAAAAGTTTTGAAAAAATCTTATGCAGTTTGTTAGATCTTTGTTAGATCAGGTTAGATCAACCGTTGTTTGCGTTAGATCTCACACAGAAGAAGCGATATTAACAGTTATTTGCTGGGGGGGCTAACTCGTCATCAGCCCCCCCTTATCAAAAAATTGACCAAACAGTTAGCTATTTTGGAAGCAATTTGTTGGATCCGGTATGATCAAGTGTTTTTAACGTTAGATCTCACATAATTAGAGACTGATTAAGTGATTAATGTGGGGGGGGCTGGCCCCCCCTTATCAAATTTTCGGCCCAAAAATCATTCAGGCTAATAGATATTCGTTAGATCCGGTAAGATCAAGAGGTTTTAATGTTAGATCTCACATCATTTCAGAGATTTCATATTCTTTGCCAATAACAACATCCAAGTTAGTAGTTAATTGTTAGATGAAGTTATTATTGCATTAAACCTAGCATGCACATGGCAGAAATCAGTAATAATCGCAATGTAAGTAGGGATAAAAGCTTGTTGCAGTTTGATCAGTGAGATGTTTTATTTAATCTATGATAAATACATAACAATTCGTTATTTTATATGAGAAGTTAGGCCCCTGTGGCAGTAGCTTAAAATTAATAAATTTTGGCATCGCTGCTCTAAATTGTGGGCACAACTGGAACAGGCCCAGACTGACATTCTGCTGCCAGGGGCTCTGTGGTGCTATGACCAACTACCGCCTGTGCTGAAGTCACACCCCATAATGGGTACGACACTCCACATATGCTCCCAGGTCAGCACACAGAACCGGCTTTCTTCCCTGATTCCCCATTGCTCCCTATCATAGAAAAACCATGCTTCCTCCCTGGTCTGGAACCGCAAATGTTTCGGACCCTAAGCCAAACAGGTAGGTTCCAGGCATCCCACTTCCTAACGGGAGGCCAATGGCCTTCCACAGTAGTGCTAATGAGCCCTACAAACTTTCCTTGTGGACAGCGCTACAATTACAACACTTTCTCAATACTTTGCCTAATGCACAGGGATTTAATCGTCCCCTGACGTCCTTTGAAGCATACTGTTCCAAAGAGGGTTCCCTTCTACAGGCTCTATCCAAAACATACGCCCTCTTGAACTGTCCGGCTGAACAACCACACTTACCGTTCTTGAACAAATGGGAAAGTAAGCTGGGGCGTACATTTACATTTGCTCAGATACAACATGTCCTCAGATTTTCGTTGAAATCATCGGTTTGTACGAAAATTAAAGAGACCAACTATAAACTGTTAACAAGGTGGTACCTCACCCTGCAACTACTGACCAATGTTGGAGATGCCAGGGGGATGGAGGAACACGACTTCACATATTTTGGTCGTGCCCTAAATTGATCCACTTCTGGGAGACAGATAAACCACGCAAAAATTTACGGAATACAAGGTTCCTGGTGATCCAGCTTTTTCCTGCTACATGTCTCCTCCATCTGAGCCAAACTCTATAAAAACTCCATTCCAAATGAGATGGAAGATCTAGTACTCACTGCACAACACCAACAGGAAAAATACTCTAACACTTGGGGACTATGGAACCAGTTTGTCGTTTCCGCAGAGGGTACTGCCCTTCTTGGGACTTAATGTCACAGATAAGTTCTGGAGCCCGTTCACCATAGTTATCCTGAACCAACGCCATTTCACCCCCCCAGCCTTACCTTCCCCCCCTTCTCTCCTCTTACCTTTTCCATCCTTTTTTCCTTACCTTCTTTGATTATTGAAAATGAGAAAATAGTTTTGGGCGACAGCGGGTCTTGCTCCACAGCCCATTTTCCATCTTTAATAAAAACTGATAGACCAGGAGGTAAGCAGCCTTTTGAGCAGTGTGCCGAAAAATGTTTTCAAAGAAATTGAGCATGCCGATTTTATAACAAAAAAGTCAACTTCACAATCTCAATCACGAAAAGGATTTTTTATAAAGTAAATGCTGTAAACTACTTTAGTAGTGAGAAATTAACATCCTGCACTCTCACGCCTCAGATCAACCCCAATTCATACACCTTCACACCTCAGATCACTGTATCACCTGCAAATCTGCCCCACCACTGTACCCCCCTGCTCAACTGCCCCACCACTGTAACCCCCTGCAAATCTGCCCCACCACCGTACCCCATGCTCTTCTGTCTCACTGCTGAACCATCTTCTCATCTGTCCTAACACTGAACTTATCTGCTCATCTGCCCCACCACTGTAACCCCCTTTCTCATCTGTCCCACCTCTCTAACCCCCTTTCTCATCTGCCCCACCACTGTAAACCCCTTTCTCATCTGCCCCACCACTGTACCTCCTGCACATCTGTCCCACCTCTGTTCCCCCTGCTCATCTTCCCCACCTCTGTAACCCCCTTTCTCACCTGCCCCACCACTGTACCTCCCGCACATCTGTCCCACCTCTGTTCCCCCTGCTCATCTTCCCCACCACTGTAACCCCCTTTCTCATCTGCCCCACCTCTGTAACCCCCTTTCTCATCTGCCCCACCTCTGTAACCCCCTTTCTCATCTGCCCCACCACTGAAACCCCCTTTCTCATCTGCCCCACCTCTGTAACCCCCTTTCTCATCTGCCCCACCACTGTAACCCCCTTTCTCTTCTGCCCCATCACTGTACCTCCTGCACATCTGTCTCACCTCTGTTCCCCCTGCTCTTCTGCCCCACCGCTGTAACCCCCTGCTCATCTGTACCACTAATGTACCTCCTTTCTCCTCTGCCCCGTCACTGTACCCCCCTGTACATCTGCCCCACCTCTGTTCTCCCTGCTCTTCTGCCCAACCACTGTAACCCCCTGCTCATCTGTCCACCAATGCACCTCCTTTCACATCTGCCCCACCGCTGTACCCCCCTGCTCTTCTGTCCTACCGCTAAACCCCCTTCTCATCTGCCTCAACACTGAACCCCTCCTGCTCATTTTCCCACCACTGTAACCCCCTTCTCATCTGGCCCAACACTAAACCCCTCCCCCACTCATCTGCCCCATCACTGTACCCCCCTGCTTTTCTGTCCCACTGCTGAACCCCCTTCGCATCCCTCCCACCACTGCACCTTCTGCACATCTGCACCACCACTGTACCCCCTTGCTCTTCTATCCCACCACTGTAACCCCCCTGCTCATCTACCCCATCAATGTACCATTTTTCTCATCTGCCCCACCACTGTACCTCTCTGCACATTTGCTCCACCGCCATATTCCCATGCTCTTTTGTCTACTACTGAATCACCTTCTCATCTGCCCTACCACTGTAACCCACTTTTTCATCTGCCTTACTAATGTACCTCCTGCACATCTGTTTCACCTCTGTACCCCCTGCTCTTCTGCCCCACCTATGTTCCCCCTGTTCTCCTGCCCCACCACTGTAACCTCCTGCTCATCTGTCCCACCAATACACCTCCTTTCACATTTGCCCCACTGTTCTACCCCCCCTGCTTTTCTGTCCCACCACTGAACCTCCTTCTCATCTGCACCAAAACTGAACCCCCCCTGCATATCTGCCCCACGGCTGTACCCTCCTGTTCTTCTGTCCCACATCTAAACCCCTCCTGCTCATTTTTCCCACCACTGTACCCTCTTCTCATCTATGATATGTGTGATATGCAGAGTGGTAAAAGGAAGCAGAGATGAGACACATCTACTTGTCCTGGCACACTCATCCTACTGATTCACCTCTTGCATCCAGCCCACGTTCATGTATGTGATGTATGTGATGTATGGGATGTATGTGATGTCACATACGAGCATCTGTAATGGATGTGCAATGATGAGCTCAGGTCAGGGGTATTTTCTGAAAGCAGTGGGCTTGTGTGCAGGATCATAAGTTGGGCCCCCGCAGCTGAGGAAAAGTTTTTGCGCCGCAGCAAAAGTTGGGTGTGATTTTCATTGCGCTGAATATAAGGGGGGCCAGCCCGTCCATATGTACCACCTAATATCTCTATTTTGATGTGGAATATCTCTGAAATGATGTGAGATCTAACGTTAAAACCACTTGATCTTACCGGATCTAACGAATATCTATTAGCCTGAATGATTTTTGGGCCGAAAATTTGATAAGGGGGGGCCAGCCCCCCCCACATTAATCACTTAATCAGTCTCCAATTATGTGAGATCTAACGTTAAAAACACTTGATCATACCGGATCCAACAAATTGCTTCCAAAATAGCTAACTGTTTGGTCAATTTTTTGATAAGGGGGGGCTGATGACGAGTTAGCCCCCCCAGCAAATAACTGTTAATATCGCTTCTTCTGTGTGAGATCTAACGCAAACAACGGTTGATCTAACCTGATCTAACAAAGATCTAACAAACTGCATAAGATTTTTTCAAAACTTTTGATATGGGGGGGCTAACCCGGCAGAGGTGCCTTTTTCAGGGTACAATATGAAGTGCAGTGCCAGTACAGTGGGAGGAGCTTTACATTAAGGAAACCCAAGCTGAGTTTAGGTTCTGTATGTAAGCTTTAATAACAAGGTGTAAAGTCAATGTGGTTTGACAACATATAACGCACAATATCTCCGCAACCAAAGCGGCACAAACGTTTATTTTTGCGACACAAACCAGCATAAACCCAGCACAAACAAATGGCGCGTTTGTTTTTAAAATTCAGGAACATGGGGTGCAATGTGGGCGGGGTTGCAGCAACTATAACGCACAATATCTCCGCAACCAAAGCGGCACAAACGTTTATTTTTGCGGCACAAACCAGCACAAACGCGGCACAAACGAATGGCACGTTTGTTTTTAAAATTCAGGGACATGGGGTGCAAAGTGGGTGGGGTTGCAGCAACTATAACGCACAATATCTCCGCAACTAAAGCGGCACAAAGTTTTATTTTTGCGGCACAAACTAGCACAAATGCGGCACAAACGAATGGCATGTTTGTTTTTAAAATTCAGGAACATGGGATGTAAAATGGGCGGGGTTACAGCAACTATAACGCACAATATCTCCGCAACCAAAGCGGCACAAACGTTTACTTTTGCGGCACAAACCAGCACAAACGCGGCACAAACGAATGGCACGTTTGTTTTTAAAATTCAGGAACATGGGGTGCAAAATGGGCGGGGTTACAGCAACTATAACGCACAATATCTCCGCAACCAAAGCGGCACAAACTTTTATTTTTGCGGCACAAACCAGCACAAACGCGGCACAAACGAATGGCGCATTTGTTTTTAAAATTCAGGAACACGGGGTGCAAAATGGGCGGGGTTACAGCAACTATAACGCACAATATCTCCGCAACCAAAGCGGCACAAACTTTTATTTTTGCGACACAAACCAGCATAAACCCAGCACAAACAAATGGCGCGTTTGTTTTTAAAATTCAGGAACATGGGGTGCAATGTGGGCGGGGTTGCAGCAACTATAACGCACAATATCTCCGCAACCAAAGCGGCACAAACGTTTATTTTTGCGGCACAAACCAGCACAAACGCGGCACAAACGAATGGCACGTTTGTTTTTAAAATTCAGGGACATGGGGTGCAAAGTGGGTGGGGTTGCAGCAACTATAACGCACAATATCTCCGCAACTAAAGCGGCACAAAGTTTTATTTTTGCGGCACAAACTAGCACAAATGCGGCACAAACGAATGGCATGTTTGTTTTTAAAATTCAGGAACATGGGATGTAAAATGGGCGGGGTTACAGCAACTATAACGCACAATATCTCCGCAACCAAAGCGGCACAAACGTTTACTTTTGCGGCACAAACCAGCACAAACGCGGCACAAACGAATGGCACGTTTGTTTTTAAAATTCAGGAACATGGGGTGCAAAATGGGCGGGGTTACAGCAACTATAACGCACAATATCTCCGCAACCAAAGCGGCACAAACTTTTATTTTTGCGGCACAAACCAGCACAAACGCGGCACAAACGAATGGCGCATTTGTTTTTAAAATTCAGGAACACGGGGTGCAAAATGGGCGGGGTTACAGCAACTATAACGCACAATATCTCCGCAACCAAAGCGGCACAAACTTTTATTTTTGCGGCACAAACCAGCACAAACGCGGCACAAACGAATGCCACGTTTGTTTTTAAAATTCAGGAACATGGGGTGCAAAATGGGCGGGGTTACAGCAACTATAACGCACAATATCTCCGCAACCAAAGCGACACAAACGTTTATTTTTGCGGCACAAACCAGCACAAACGCGGCACAAACGAACGGCGCGTTTGTTTTTAAAATTCAGGAACATGGGGTGCAAAATGAGCGGGGTTACAGCAACTATAACGCACAATATCTCCGCAACCAAAGCTGCACAAATGTTTATTTTTGCGGCACAAACCAGCACAAACGCGGCACAAACGAATGGCGCGTTTGTTTTTAAAATTCAGGGACATGGGGTGCAAAATGGGCGGGGTTACAGCAACTATAACGCACAATATCTCCGCAACCAAAGCGGCGCAAACGTTTATTTTTGCGGCACAAACCAGCACAAACGCGGCACAAACGAATGGCACGTTTGGTTTTTAAAATTCAGGAACATGGGGTGCAAAATGGGCGGGGTTACAGCAACTATAACGCACAATATCTCCGCAACCAAAGCGGCACAAACTTTTATTTTTGCGGCACAAACCAGCACAAACGCGGCACAAACGAATGGCGCATTTGTTTTTAAAATTCAGGAACATGGGGTGCAAAATGGGCGGGGTTACAGCAACTATAACGCACAATATCTCCGCAACCAAAGCGGCACAAACTTTTAGTTTTGCGGCACAAACCAGCACAAACGCGGCACAAACGAATGCCACGTTTGTTTTTAAAATTCAGGAACATGGGGTGCAAAATGGGCGGGGTTACAGCAACTATAACGCACAATATCTCCGCAACCAAAGCGGCACAAACGTTTATTTTTGCGGCACAAACCAGCACAAACGCGGCACAAACGAATGGCATGTTTGTTTTTAAAATTCAGGAACATGGGGTGCAAAATGGGTGGGGTTACAGCAACTATAACGCACAATATCTCCGCAACCAAAGCGGCACAAACTTTTATTTTTGCGGCACAAACCAGCACAAACGCGGCACAAACGAATGGCACGTTTGTTTTTAAAATTCAGGAACATGGGGTGCAAAATGGGCGGGGTTACAGCAACTATAACGCACAATATCTCCGCAACCAAAGCGGCACAAACGTTTATTTTTGCGGCACAAACCAGCACAAACGCGGCACAAACGAACGGCGCGTTTGTTTTTAAAATTCAGGAACATGGGGTGCAAAATGGGCGGGGTTACAGCAACTATAACGCACAATATCTCTGCAACCAAAGCGGCACAAACGTTTATTTTTGCGGCACAAACCAGCACAAACGCGGCACAAACGAATGGCGCGTTTGTTTTTAAAATTCAGGAACATGGGGTGCAAAATGGGCGGGGTTACAGCAACTATAACGCACAATATCTCCGCAACCAAAGCGGCACAAACGTTTATTTTTGCAGCACAAACCAGCACAAACGCGGCACAAACGAATGGCGCGTTTGTTTTTAAAATTCAGGGACATGGGGTGCAAAGTGGGCGGGGCTTGCATTATATTGAATGTTTAATATCTCAGAAACCGAACCGGCACAAACGCTCATTTTTGCTGCACAAATCAGCACAAACGCGGCACAAACGAATGGTATATTTTTATTCAGGTTTTACAAACATGGGGTGCCAACTTCACACAGCTTCTCATAACTAAATGTTTGATAAATAAATAGATATTCCATTTACCCTATCAGTGTAACCCTAGTAAAAACCATCAACAATATGGTCGCCATAGGTACTGTAGTACAGAAATCATATATAACGTGGTGGAGTGACGGGTTTTGCAGACAGTTTGCTTCTTAAGGATCTACTTGCCAGAACAAATGTATGAATGAATATGGCTTGCAGGAATCATCCAGACTAAGTACACATACCAATGGTAAGATGACATCATTCACTTCCATCCACAGGGTCTATCTCCAATGGCAACACAAAATGAACTGTTGCCGGACATGGTTACTGTTCTCAAATTAGCCAAAAGACAGGGAAAAGGGTCGCACCAATAAATCCAACACATAGATTACAGTCATGCCCAGATCTTCCTGTGTCATACGTCCTCTTCTGCAGGCATCACAAAGATCTCCATCCAGATACAAAATGGCACCCTGGTGCAAAACTGTGAAGGGGGGGGAGGGGGACATGGGGAAGCAGGTTTTCGAAAATTCTGCTTTAAGACCAGTTCTATGCCCATAACATATTCAGTCTTTAGGAGAGATTCAACGTTGGAATGTAGCAAACCAGATCTTCAAGGATATTTATTTTCAAATTTCTAATAGTGTTTCCGCATAATTAGTTATCAACAGAGAAGAGAAATCTCAGAGTGAAGCTCTCCCCATCTGATACGCACATCCCCCCTCTTTGTTATTCTAATGCCTCCATGAAGGAAATTTGATTCACTCTTCTAGAGAGGTTATTCAATGTCTGGTTTTATCTCTTTAGGCCTTTGTAAGATATAATAGACCCTATTTATATATACATTATAAGTGTACATTATTGTTGGAACATCAAGGCTAATCTATAGAAATGTATGAAAAGCTATATGTGAAGCCACTTCAACATGCTTAAAGGTTGTTATGTATGTGGAACGACGTGTGGATGATCAGTAAGTATCTGCGGTCCTTCTATAAAAAGGCCTCCATATGTAGTATTTGTGGAGTGTTGGTTGCTGTTTTTGACCGCAGACATTGGGTGTGCCGATGACACGAAGGGAAGCAAGCCAAGCTCAAACTAATCCTATAACATGGACTAATCTCCTGGATTTGCATTGTTTATTGCCATATGCCAAAGTCAAATAGTAGGATAAATGGTTCTCTGAAAGCTGCTCTAAAGAAGAATTATCACTAAATTTTATTACATTATCGAGTTCCCAAGAGAGCAAAGTACATGTAGAACATTGTCCCATCTCCCTCCTAGGTGCCCTGTAACAATAGCTGTGATGTTGGACAGGGAGCCCCCCGTGGCGCACAACCACCTGACACAGAAGCTAGCAAATAGGGATGAGCTCAGGAATGTTTGCATCCTAATCTGAACCCAACTGAGCAAACCCCCCAGAAAGATGTTACTGTATTGGGCCAATCATAAGGAGCTGAGGTATATCCCACCTTGCAGTCGCTGTATACGTGCAATGCCCTTGGCTGCAAATAATTGGTCTAGGACACCTTACTGGCAAGTTTGCTCAGGTGGGTTCACATTAGGATCCAAACATGCCTGAGCTCATCCCTACTAGAAAGGGGGCGGCTGCTTTGATAGCAAGCTTCTGTCTCCGGTTCCCAGTACTTGCCAGACAAGCATGGGCAAGAAGAACGCAGGGACAACAGGCTGACCCACATGACCTCCCTCTGCATTGCTCTTGCCGGTTCTTGCCTCAGGCAAGCACTGGAAGTCAGGGAACAAAGCAGAGATGGGACAAAGTACTACATGTAACAAAAAGGTGAACTTTAGTCAATTTATAAAAAATAATATGTTTGTAGACAGGTGATAGGCCTGTGGCTGTTTTTGCGAACATCATGTCTGTGGTCATTGATTCTGCCCAGTTGCATGTAGCTGAAGGCCCGCTACTGCGACTCCTTTTCACACACAGGTACAGTCTCTGGAGGGGAGCTCCTTCCCCAGGAAAACCACAAAGTCCACAGGTTCGCTACCTCTGGTTCTCTTTATATAACTTCAGAGGCCTCATAGCCAAATCATCCCAGGCAATCTCATGAGTGTCAAAAAACAACAAACAAAAATTCCCAGCTCACTTACCAGCCAGCCTGCAACAAACCTAGTTAACCCTGTCTAACAGTTCACTTTAAAAACAAGGGGTTTAGTTTGAACACATTTGCAAATATATGCTTAGGCTACAGAGCCACTTTACGGCACCCCAGTGTATTACAGTCCTAACTCTATACATTTTGAGAGTCTCCAAAGTTGAAGCACATATATACTAATGGATAGATTAAGGGCAGGTATGCCAGGACAAAGCCCACCCCTCCTTAAAGGTATAGGGATGCACAGGAAACCTAACAATAGCACAATGGCAGCGAAGGTATCCATTTCGTCCCCTCAACAATTCACCAACAGTAGAAACAAATGCCAACGCACTGGATACCTTTGCAGCCAATGTGCTATTGCTGGGTGTCCAGTGCATCCCTATACCTTTAAGGAAGGGTGGGCTCCCACCAGGATTCTCCAAACTTTCTAAACAAAGGGTCAGTTTTCTCTCATTTAGACTTAATAGGGGCCAGACTGTGGCCATCGGGAGTAGGTCCCAACATCAGTGGTAATAAACAATGCCCTATCTTCATTGGGAGGTCTAGCGCCCCGTTGTTGGCGTCATTGGAAGGCATGAAGAAGGAGCCTATCAAATGCTCTGAAGCGCGTCCCGCCCAATAGACATCACTTCCGGCCCATGCATTCCACGCTGGTTCCGGGCGCATTTCATCCACAAGTCCAGTGTTCCGTGCTGGTTTACTATAACACAGCCATCTCTCCACTGGTCTCCTGTCACGCGGTTTCCCTCTGCTGGACAGCCGGGATTAACAACACCTGACCATCCCAGGACTACCCCCACTGCTGGACTCCTTTACACATATGATGAGTTTTTAACTTCTACCTCTAGTAAGTGTTTTTTAACCCTTTGGCTAAAAAAGTCATAATGCTGCTGAACTTAGAGGCGCTTTTTTTTATTCTGTTTCTTTTGGAGTTGTTGCTTTGCACTTGAAGTGCTGCCTCAGTGCTCTATATAGATGTCCATCAGCCAAAATTACACCTATCCTCTTGGGGACATTCTCTCTGGTCAGACAAGGCTATCCAGAAGCGCCCTTCTTTTTCCTTATCCTGGCGTCATTGAAAGGAACTGTGTCCCATCATTGGTGTCAATGGGCCCCATTGTTGCTGTCATTGGGAGGAATTGTGCCCCATCCTTGGTGTCATTGAGAGGAATTTTACCACTTCAATGGTGTCAAAGGGGGATATTAATGTATTGTAATATCAGTATCAGTATTGTTGGTATCAGTGGGTGAAAATAGTACCCCAAGGGCCAGATAAAAGCAAGCAAAGGGCCGCATAGATCACTGCTCTACACCCACAGAAGAGAGGACACTGGGGCCACCAGTCCTCTCTGTAAGACAGAACCAATGCTGAGTATCACATGCCAGTATAACAATGAAAGAATGTCCAGTTCAATCTAGATAAATAAAACTCAGTCTTTACAATATACAAAAGATAAAATGGAAACCAATCACAGCGATCACAAAATGTACTGATGTACATTTTACATTTTGTACATTTTGTAGGGGGTCCTAGTAGATGACAGACTCAGCAATGGCAAAGCAAGCAGGATACTAGACAAAAGATATCTCCCATGGGACTTTGTTGCAGCAATAGGTATCACACAATTAATTGTGTAATTTCTATTGCTGCAAACAAAGCCCCATGGGAGGTATCTTTTGTCTAGTGCAGTGTTTCTCAACCTGGGGGTCAAATGACAAGTTGCCAGGGGTCACTGAATCCTGGGCTGTTCCTGAAGCCTGCACCGCTCTCCAGCCTTTTTTGCATTCTCCCAGCTGGGCTGTTCCTGGAGCCCGCGGCTGCCCACACAGCCTCTTCGCAGCCGCCCATTCAGTTAATGGTATAGTTGGGGGGCAAAGACTAGAGGTCAGCTGACTGGTGAGGAATGTAAATTGGAAGGGGCTGGAGGAGACCCCATCTCCTGATTTTGGCATAGGTGTCACTGCTGCCAGACACCACAAAGTCGGAGACACAGTGAAGCCGGAGACACAGAGAATAACACTACCTGTGATTATAGTTGCCATTAAAAGTCCCCACTACAGTTCTCAGATCAGCAGATCAAAAGCACCTAAGTTGGCTGATCCCAACTCCCCACCAGCACTGCCACTCATCCCTTTCCCCCCACCAAGGAGTAAGAGAAGGAATAAAAATAGAGAATACATGGAAGGGAGAGCAAAAGAGGGGGAGGAACAAAGAAAAAGGGAGAGAAAGAATAAGAGAAAGAACAAGAAAGACGGCTAGAGAGAGGGATGGGGGGAAAAAATGAGAAATTAGGATAGAGAGAGATAAAATGGAAAGAAAGGAGAACAAAGAGAAATAGTGGTACATCCTAAAATGTACCATAAGGGGTTTTAATACTGTACGAGTGGAAGGGACTCAGGGAGCGCTAAATGTCCGTGGGTAAGGGGTGCAAATTACTTGATTTGCCTTGGGTGCTGACAACCCATGCTACATAAATAATTTTACTGTTAGGGGTCCCTACAACGTGGGAAATTTTATCAAGGGGTCACGGCACTAGTAAGGTTGAGAACCACTGGTCTAGTGTATCAGGGATGGAGCAGCCTTCTTCCCATGATATAACTGCAACTCTTTGCTAGCAAGCCGAATATTAGCGTGCATAAAAAAGGAGATCTATGCAAGAGATAAAACGATAATTCTCCCACTCTACAAGACTCTGGTGCGGACGCATCTTGAGTAGGCCATCCAGTTCTGGTCACCATCCCTCAGGAAGGATGTTTTAGAATTGGAGAGAGTCCAGAGAAGGACAACGAAGCTATCAAGTGGACTGGAGGACCTTAGTTAAGAGGAACAACTACAAGCATTAAGCGTATTTATCCTGGAGAAGAGACGCTTGAGAGGAGATATGATAGCGATATACAAATACCTTAATGGTGACTCTAGCATAGTGAAAAAACTTTTTCAGTGGCAGGGAGTTTAAAAAGACACACGGCCATTCATTGAAACTGGAAGAGAACCACTTCAGCCCCGGAAGATTTGGCTGCTCAATGACCAGAGCACTTTTTGCGATACGGCACTACGTCGCTTTAACTGACAATTGCGCGGTCGTGCGACGTTGCACCTAAACAAAATTGACGTCCTTTTTTTCCCACAAACAGAGCTTTCTTTTGGTGGTATTTGATCTACTCTACGGTTTTTATTTTTTGCGCTATAAACAAAAAAAGAGCGACAATTTTGAAAAAAAAAACACAATATTTTGTACTTTTTGCTATAATAAATATCCCCATTTTTTTTTTAAAAAAAGCTAATTTTTTTCCTCAGTTTAGGCCGATATGTATTCTTCTACATATTTTTGGTAATAAAAATCGCAATAAGCATATATTGATTGGTTTGCGCAAAAGTTATAGCGTCTACAAAATAGGGGATAGATTTATGGCATTTTTATTATTTCTTTTTTTTTTTTACTACTAATGGCGGCGATCAGCGATTTTTATCATGACTGCGACATTATGGAGGACACATTGGACACTTTTGACAGATTTTTGGGACGATTGACAATTATACAGCAATCAGTGCTATAAAAATGCTCTGGTTACTGTATAAATGTCACTGGCAGAGAAGGGGTTAACACTAGAGGGCGATCAAGGGGTTATCTGTGTTCCCTGATTGTGTGTTCTAACTGTAGGGGGAGGGGACTGACTATAGGAGATGACAGATCGTGGTTCCTAGCTATTAGGAACTCACGATCTGCATCTCCTCTCAGAACAGAACAGGGATGTGTGTGTTTACATACACACACATCCCTGTTCTGCCTCTCGTGCCCGCAATCTTTCGTGGCCGGCGGTCATCACGAGCATCGGCACCCCCCCGAGTGCAGTGGGTGCATGCCTCCAGCAGTGCGCATGCGCCTGCTATCCCGCTTAAAGGAGCTGACGTACAGCTACGACGGCTCACGGGATCATGCCGACCTGCCGCAATATAATGATGGTGGCTGGTCGGCAAGCGGTTAAACTGCGTAGAGGGTTCTTTACTGTCAGGGCGGTAAGGATGTTGAACTCTCTTCCACAAGCAGTGGTATCAGCGGGGAGTGTTGATAGTTTCAAAAAACTATTAGATGGGCATCGTAACGATTGCAATATACAGGGATATGGGAATTATTATTGACATAAACACACGCACACACCGACACGGGTTGAACTTAGAGTTGCCACCTCATCCCTTTAAACCCGAACACATATTGATTACACAGGTTCTGTGGCTGATTAAGGTGGTAATTAAACTCACTTGGTGCCTTATGTGCAATAAAATAAGCCTCAGAATCTGTGTAATTTATATGTGTTCGGGTTTAAAGGGATGAGGTGGCAACCCTAGTTGAACTGTATGGACTGGTGTCTTTCAATCTTACCAAGTATGTTACTATGATGATTACATTTAAGAGCCCATCCCTTCCAATTACACTGGAGGAAATAGAGGGAACTAATGAATGAAAGACCATTCATTAGTTCCAGAGCAAAAGGAGCAGCAGATTCATGGGTTTGACTGTGGGAACATTTTTAATCCCTGCATCTCAGATCTATCCTGTCTCTAATAAACTGCGTATTAACCCCTTCACCACCCTTATCCTGCATATCTGCACATTAACCCCTTCATCTCCACTCTCACATTGTATGTGTTGTGTATGTTAACCTCCTCCCCTCCTCCTCTGTGTATGACCTAGGGTGCTGTGGGTGTAATTTTATAGGACAGATTGGTCTATATGCATATCTCCCAACTGTCCCTGATTTCGAGGGACTGTCCCTGATTTGGAGCAATGTCCCTCTGTCCCTCATTCCTCCTCATTTGTCCCTCATTTTGGTCTGATCTATATAGATGTATATAAAATTTACTTTTTATCTATTTTATCTATCAAAAAGTGTTTTCCCAGCTCTAAACCTTTCATCTGATTTCTAAATTGCTGCATTTGTAAATTCCAAAAGCCAATATGAAGGAATAGTAGTGGTAAAAAAAAAGCACTTGTGAGTTTAACCAATCCTGATTTTTCTTGTACAATTATCCTTTAAGGGGGCGTGGCAAGGGGTGTGTCCTGTGCCTGCATGCTTTTACTGATAGGTGTCCCTCATTCCCATCTCAAAAAGTTGGAAGGCATGCTATATACCCCATTGAAATAAATATATAAATATATATATATATATATATATATATATATATATATACACACACTCACCGGACAGTGTTTTACGTACACCTTGCTAGTACTGGGTTGGACCTCCTTTCGCCTTCAGAACTGCCTTCATTCTTAGTGGCATATGTAGCGCTGACAACTGTTGTTTCTAGCTCTATGTGTATTATTCAGTACAATAGTTGTGTTAGTGCCATCTTGTGGACAATTGATAAAGCACAATTAGTGTACTTCTCAGGTTTAAGTGACATGGAAGTGATTCACTGTTTACTTCGGAACTGTAGCTTTGACCCACCCACAATGCTCCTGGACAAAGTTAGAACTGAACTGCATTGTGGGAGGATATAAAAGGGTCAGCAGCGGCCATTTTAGGTCTCTTGTTCCTGGGACGCGTGGCCTGTCAGCAGGACTCTGTGGGTGGGTGTGTGTCCCACAAGGTTTTGGCCTACCTTGCGAAGGAGCGGAGCAGCTGCAGTATCGTGCGATCGCATCGCAGTGAGCTGGACAAGAGACGTGATTGTTCCGGAAGACCCGTGGGGAGGTAACCGAGGACTCCCGGTCGTTTGTGAACGGAACAGTGTGTCGGCGTGGTGGTGCCTCCATACGGAACTGAGAACTGCTGTACCAGAGACATCCACCTGCTGGGATCCCGTGTGGTGAGAGGGTTGATACCCAGAAGTTTAATTGAGTATTACACACACATCTTTAGAATTGTACAGAGTGTTGCTGGGACTGATAGTCCCACGGAACAAGTTAAGTCTGAGAGTATTACATCCAAATAGACTTCAGCATTCAAGAGCGGATGTTAGATGTTTTGTTTCTTCATATAAAGACACCTAGTCACTCATTTGGATTACAATTGTTTTAGTGTGTTATACCACACTGTGTAACGCCCAGGAGGAACCCTCTATACGGATAACAATTGTAAAAGCTAGCGAAGACTGAAGACGTCTGGACTGCCTTTTTCATTGCAGGGCCCTGCATTTTAGTATAGTGACTTTAAAGTCTAGAGCAGGGGGAGCTCCCGGGTATTGATTCATACCAATATATATATATATTTCTGTGATTTGTCATTGATTGTCATATAATTTCTTATACTATCTCACTACATTGGTGTGATAGTATATTTATTGAAAAAACTCTTTATATAAATATATTACTTATTCAAAGAAAGAAGTTATTTTTGGTCATTATTGAAGTTTGTGTGCAGTGTTGTAATTTCTCCTACAGGTGGAGCTACCAGTACCCAGGTAGAGGTAATCCTAATTGTAAGTGTATATTGTGGGTTAAAGTTAATGCTCATATTATTTCAACACTGCACTACAGTTGTGTCAAGGGGAGTGAACAATTTAAGAAGGGTGTAGAGCAAAGAGGACAGGCCCGCTTAAACCAGCAGCTCCACCGTGAGTTATTGCTACACATAGATTCTACAAGTTGTTGGAAACATTCCTCAGAGATTTTGCTCCATAGTGACATAGATTTGTCAGCTGCACTTCCATGATGCCCAGTGTTGCCAACCTACCAGATTGAAATTTACTGACACAACACCCAAAATTTACTGGCACCGCCACGTTTTTACTGACATTTTCAAAAGTTACAAAATTACAGTTTTAGGCACAAATTTGAGTATTTAGACTACAAACAAATACAATATGCACTTAGATAGGATTTAATGTAGATAATGAGGCAAAAAACATGTTTCTTATTTTATTTTCGATTATAGTAAGTAGGTAGCTCAGGGACAGGTCTCAGGAGAGCAATAAATTAGAATGGGCGGGCACACACACATAAAATTGACTTTCACAGTGACACAGACAGCAGTGTGCAGCAGCACAGATGATGATGACACCTCACTGACACGTCCCCTCCTGAGTCACAGTGACAGTCTTTCTCCAAGCCAAGTGATCCCTCCAGTCCACTCCAGTCTAAACAGCCCTGATGGTCCCAGCCTGCCTTGCTCCCATACTGCAGACCCGCACACGAGGCTCTGGCCGCCCGATCCCACTGTAGTAGGCACTCAGATGGTCTCAGTCGGCTCCAGACCAAGCCGAGCATCACAGCCATATTTTTTTACTGGCAACCTTTTACTTTTACTGGCATTTAGGGGCAGGAGAAAATTGCCTGTTTTTTACTGGCTGCCAATAAAAATACTGACGGTTGCCAACACTGAGCACTTTGCACTTGTAGTTTGCACTTGTAGTGCAGAGTGGATTTGCCCTTCATAAATAACCCCCTGTATCTGCACAGATTGTCACTTGGAGCACAGCACTTTATCTGGTTTTTCTGGATACCTATGTGCACTGTTGGACTCTTTTTCTATACTGTGTCAGCATTAGCACTTTGATCCTATTTTTCTATGCCATTTTTTCAATTTTCTGTGCACGTTGAATTCTATGCGATTATGTAGTGTTTAGTATGCGTTTTTTTTTTTTTATGAAATTTTGCACATGGGATGTACACTTTATTTAGCACTTTATTTATGGTAATGAGCCATCATTCACCAGAGCGCAACACCACATATTGATTTTTATATATTTATTGTGGGTACCAATTGACCAATCCGGTGTCTGCTGCAACTAGTGTTCCATTATTTATTATTATCCAGGTAGCGCAGGAATATTCTCTTTTATTTATGCAGAGTGACTGGGTGGCATAGAAATGAACTGGGCCGGATTGATCTGTTAAATCCCCTCACAATCAGTGTTGATGGGAAGATGCAGAGTCAGAAGGAACCACAAGAAGGAGTATACTGACCACTCCTGTGCAGGAAGTGGCGGGGCACTAATTAGTGTCGCACAGAAGGAAGTAATGAGGTTACACAGGACAGGAAACAAGCATAATCAGAGGATATCCGGGGATCTGCAGACATGTCAGTAACAGATTATATTACTGCTGTATGTGAAAATATTTATTAATTTTCTTTTACAAAGGGTTTGATTGAAATTCAATTTGACAAATGAGTCCAACAATGAGATGGTTACATCACCTACAGCATAAGTGAAAATCCTGACAAAGAGATGCATCAAAAATGTTACTTCACGCCGAACGTACGCAAATTTGCGTCCATTACTTGAAGGGGTTATACCGGGAGGAGGGGGGGATATGCAGCTGCGGGCATCATCCCGGTACCGTTTTTTTTAGAGTCAGCGGTTGGCTCTTTTGTGATAACAACCAATGCGGCTAAAAGCCGACGGTCGCCTTTTATCCTAAGGGAGCGGAAGGGGACGTCCACCCCCCCAAATCTACACCCCCCCACACCGCCTTCCGACGCTCTTCCCGGGCCTCCTGTCCCACCGGGAGACGCCGAGCCACCAGCCGGCACGTCCACCGGCTGTGTGGAGACCCATATGAAGCCGAATTTTCGGCTCCAATCGGGTCTCCGATGTAAAATCCCGGAAGCGATGTTACTTCTGGTTTACTCGGCTGCCAATGTCGCCGTTTTAAAAAAAACGACAGTATTCAGAATCGCCGTTTTTGTCCATCTGAATACTCTTATGCCCCGTACACACGGTCGGACTTTGTTCGGACATTCCGACAACAAAATCCTAGGATTTTTTCCAACGGATGTTGGCTCAAACTTGTCTTGAATACACACGGTCACACAAAGTTGTCGGAAAATCCGATCGTTCTAAACGCGGTGATGTAAAACACCTACGTCGGGACTATAAACGGGGCAGTGGCCAATAGCTTTCATCTCTTTATTTATTCTGAGCATGCGTGGCACTTTGTGCGTCAGATTTGTGTACACACGATCGGAATTTCCGACAACGGATTTTGTTGTCGGAAAATTTTATAGCCTGCTCTCAAACTTTGTGTGTCGGAAATTCCGATGGAAAATGTGTGATGGAGCCTACACACGGTCGGAATTTCCGACAACAAGGTCCTATCACACATTTTCCGTCGGAAAATCCCACCGTGTGTACGGGGCATTAAAGCGGCGTTCAGCCGGCAACAAAAAAAAAAATTAAAAGTCAGCAGCTATAAATACTGCAGCTCCTGACTTTTAAAATAAGGACACTCACCTGTCCAGGACGCCTGCAATGTCCTCACCCAAAGCTGACCCTTTCCCTCGGCTCTCGAGTGGAGGCGCCAGCATCTTCAGTAAGGGAATCAGGAAGCGAAGCCTTTGCGGCTTCACAGCCTGGTTCCCTACTGCGCATGCGCGAGTCGCGCTGCGTGTTCTGACCGGTCCCTGCTGTCTTCTGGGACTTGTGTGTCTCCCAGAAGACAGCAAGGGGACGAAGGAGCGGCCGGACATGGCATAGATCACCGCAGATACTGCGGTGATCTTTCGCTGGAAGTGGGAGCCAATACCTGGATTAGACAGGTATCTGACCCCCCCCCCCCCCCCACACACACTCGTGAAAGTTGCCAAATGTGACACCTGAGGGGGGCGGAAAAGTTTAATTTCTGGGTGGAACTCCACTTTAAGTGCAAAGGAGGCATGTGGGGACTTTTATCCCTCCATAAAGAATACCTGTCACTGCCTATTACTGTCACAAGGGATGTTTACATTCCTTGTGACAGCAATAAAAGTGATCAGATTTCTATTTATTTTTTTAAAGAGACAATGTAAAAAAATTAAAATAAAAAAATTAACATTTTTTAAAGCGCCCCCCGCGCGGCAAAGAACGCGCATGCGTAAATCGTGCCCGCAAATGTAAACAGTGTTCAAATTACACATGTAAGGTATCGCTGTGATCGTCAGAGTGAGAGCAATAATTCTAGCACCAGACCTCCTCTGTAACTCTAACCTGGTAACCGTTAATTTTTTTTTTTTTTAGATTTTTAGGTACCGTAGTTTGTCGCCATTCCATGAGTGTGCGCAATTTCAAAGTGTGACATGTTAGATGATGTTACGCCAAGTAAATAGATACCTATCGCATTACACAAAACAATTGGGCTAACTTTACTGTTTAGTTTTTTTTCTTAATTCATGAAAGTGTATTTTTTTTACCGGAGAGATAACGTGTTATTTATTATTGGTCTTGGAGTTATTGCTTTGACCCAAGTCCAGTCCAGGAACAGGAGGAGGAGGATTTCTTGGACCAAAAATTGGTTGCCTTATTAATCGTGACCCATATGCCTTTGCTGCGGGAGCTCCAGGAGAATAATCCGGATGATTTTCGGAATTATCTCCGGATGACGGACCCCTGCTTTCACCAACTCTTGGCCTTGGTGACCCCCTTTATTAAGAAGCAGGACACATGCACGAGGCTTTTATTTTATTTTTTGGTTTAATAATAATGATTTGATTTGTTATATTTTCTATATTTTATATATATATATATATATATATATATATATATATATATATATATATATATATATATATATATATATAACATGTCTAATTTTATTTGTTTTCTTTTTTTAATGCACAATAAAAACAATTGTGGAGAATAATACTTGGCTATGTGATTTACTTCAAATGACAGTTTGGGAGTAGCAGTTACATTTAAAAAAATACAATGTAAAATTGACAAGGGACACCAACATAGTTGTATCTTTGATATTATAAACTACAGGATAATGGTGCTGTGGTAACTTGCCCAAAAAAAAAAAAAAAAAAAAAGCATAATAATATTATTCTTGATATCACTAGAAAAAAAAAAGCCTTTGAAAATTCGTTTGCAATGACGCCATCAGTATCACCAGCAAAGCAGCTTCATTATTATCCCATTAAAGAAGAAGAGAATTGTGCGCTGCATTTTGAGTTTTCATAATTTGCTGCGTCACGAATGTTAATTCTCCATTAGGAACGCTAGTTTACAAGACCGGCCGCTTCCGGCTCGTCCTTGCTTCTAATCATGCGTGTTTGTACTTTGGACTTTTGTTCGATGGACTTGTGTACACACACTCGGAAAATCCGACAGCAGACATTTGTCCGCGGAAAATTTTAAAACCTGCCATCCAACATTTGTCAGTGGAAAATCCGACAACAATTGTCCGATGGAGCGTACAAACAGTCGGATTTTCCGTCAGCCTGTCATCACACATTTCCCGTCAGAAAATCCAATCGCGTGTACGAGGCTTTAGTTGCAAGAAGCATGATGGAGAAGGTTTAATGGTTTTAAAGGTTTAAAGGTCTCGTTTGGCTCAATTCACAGAACTCACACACCAGGATACAGATCATTATTTTCAAAAAAGTGACAGATATTTTCTTCAGTAATTCTAATTAGATTCAACATTTAAGGTTGTATTGAATAAAGATCTTTATCCTTGTGTTAAATTGTTGGGAATTGAGCCTTATGTAGATCAATAGATCCATTTTAATGCTCTTATTTAAATGTTCTTATTTAATTTTGGCCAATCTTGTTTCCTAAATCTAGGTATTCCCTAAGTCAGGATGTACTGTCATGATCTCTATCTCTTTTCTCTGTAGCTCTTGGCGCTCTCCCAGATGATCCAGTTAGCCAGCGCCCTGATCCAGGAGGTGCAGAGGAAGCAGGATTATATGCCAGCAAGGAAGTATACCAAGCTGAGAGACCTGCAGGAGATTTCTGGACTACACCAAAAAGCAGAGGTAACGGGCTGTGGCCTCTAGATAACATTGTCTGCGGTTCACTGTCTCACAGTTCATGTTCACCCTCCTTGGAGAAGGCCATATTGTGAGATGAAGCAGATTAGTGAGTCACTACTAATCATCATGACAAAATTCACCGTTTCCAGGCACCCCATCTAGCTATTCCTTAATAAAGATTCCTCGCCAGCCATCATACTTAAAGCAGAACTTCAGTCATTTTTTTATCTTTCCATCTATTAAATCTTCTGCCCTTGGTGTTTTAACTTTGGATAGTAAAACATTTTTTTCTGCCAGTAAATACCTTGTACAGCCCACTTCCTGTCTCTTGTCTGGTCATTAGCCTAGGCTTATGACGTCATGCACAGCCTTCTCTCTCACACTCCTGAGAGTTTGCAAGGGGGGGGGGGGGGGGGGGGTGTGAGTCATAAGAGGGCCAATGAGAGCTGCAGAGCTGGAGGTGTGCCTCTGTGTGTCTGCATAAATCCAGGAAGTGAACAGGCAGCAGCTTCAGTTGCCCACAGTTAAAATGGTTGCCGCCAGGACCCAGTGGAGAGAGATTTATGCAGCATATTTGGCAAGTACAGAATCACAGTATATATAAAATATTATGCAAAGTGGTTGGAGGGAAGCTTCAGAATGGCAAAGATGCTTTTATTCCAAATTATGTGAGCAGACTGCAGTTCCTCTTTAAAGCTTATTTCCAGGCGAAATTTCCCGCCCCCTGTAACCCACCAGTGTCTGCCGTCAGGATCCCTTGTATTCGTCATTTCGGGGGGGACCACTGTTCCAGTGCTGCAGATGTGCCCATGCTGGCGAGTCTCCGAAGGTTGCAAAGACATCATCGTTGCAGACTCTGCTTCTGGATCTTGAGAGGACCCCACCGCTGGACATCGAATTGTAAGTGTCCACTTCACGCAGTCTTGACACCGAATGAAGGACCCCTCCTCTTGTAAACAGAAGAAGAGAGAGGAGTCGGGACCGGAGTGTTACTTGACTGTGGCTTTAGGTGAGTTAAAAGGGCATTTCGTTTTTTGTTTTTTTTGTCAAGCCAGCAATCAGTTAGAAGAGAGCTTGGAGGAGTTTCAATACTTGCCTGGAGATGGTCTTTAATTGAGTGTGGCTGAACAGTGATAGTCTCTTGCACTGAATCTCACTATCACTATATGAGCAAACATTTGTGGACACCATGACTAGTATGCCTATATGAGCTTGTTGGGCATCCCATTTCAAAATCATGACCATTAATATGGAATTGCCCTCCCCACTCTACCCATGGTCATTAATTTGGAGTTGCCCTCCCTCCATGGCCATTAATATGGAGTTGCCCCCCTTCCCCCATGGCTATTAATATGGAGTTGCCCCTTTCATTGCAATAACATCCTCCACTCTTCTGGGAAGTCTTTGCACAGGATTTTGTTAATGAAAATTTGTGTCCACTTGTGAGGTCAGGTACTGTAGTTGGAGAAGACCTGGCTCACCATCAGCCTTCCAATTTATCCCAAAGGTGTTCAGTAGGTTTGAAGTCAGGGCTCTGTGCAGGACACTCGAGTTCCTCCACCCCAAACTGGTCAAACCATGTCTTTTACGGAGCTGGCTTTGTACACAGGGGCACAGTCATGGTGGAACACAAAAGAGTCTTCACCAAACGGTTACCACAAGGCTGGAAGAGTACAATTGTCTAAAATGCATTTGTATGATGGAGTATTAACAGGACCCTTTACTGGAAACACCTGAACTTATTCAAATACACATACAGTGTCTTGCAAAAGTATATGGCCTTTTACCTATTTTGTTACATTACAGCCTTTAGTTCAATGTTTTTTAATCTGAATGATATGTGATGGATCAGAACACAATAGTTTAAGTTGGTGAAGTAAAAATATATAAATCTATTTTTCAGAAATAAAAAACTGATAATTGGCATGTGTGTATGTATTCACCCCCTTTGTTATGAAGCCCATAAAAAGCTCTGGTGCAACCAATTACCTTCAGAAGTCACATAATTAGTGAAATGATGTCCACCTGTGTGCAATCTCAGTGTCACATGATCTGTCATTACATTTACACACCTTTTTGAAAGGCCCCAGAGGCTGCAACACCTAAGCAAGAGGCACCACTAACCAAACACTGCCATGAAGACCAAGGAACTCTCCAAACAAGAAAGGGACAATGTTGTTGAGAAGTACAAGTCAGGGTTAGGTTATAAAAAAATATCCAAATCTTGGATGATCCCTAGAAGCACCATCAAATCTATCATAACTAAATGGAAAGAACATGGCACAACAGCAAACCTGCCAAGAGACGGTCGCACACCAAAACTCACGGACCGGGCAAGGAGGGCATTAATCAGAGAGGCAGCACAGAGACCTAAGGTAACCCTGGAGGAGCTGCAGAGTTCCACAGCAGAGACTGGAGTATCTGTACATAGGACGACAATAAGCCGTACGCTCCATAGAGTTGGGCTTTATGGCAGGGTGGCCAGAAGAAAGCCATTACTTTCAGCAAAAAACAAAATGGCACGTTTTGAGTTTGCGAAAAGGCATGTGGGAGACTCCCAAAATGTATGGCGGAAGGTGCCCTGGTCTGATGAGACTAAAATAGAACTTTGTGGCCATCAAAGAAAACGCTACGTCTGGCACAAATCCAACACATCACATCACCCAAAGAACACCATCCCCACTGTGAAACGTGGTGGTGGCAGCATCATGCTGTGGGGATGTTTTTCAGCAGTTGGGACTGGGAAACTGGTCAGAGTTGAGGGAAAGATGGATGGTGCTAAATACAGGGATATTCTTGAGCAAAACCTGTACCACTCTGTGTGTGATTTGAGGCTAGGACTGAGGTTCACCTTCCAGCAGGACAATGACCCCAAACACACTGCTAAAGCAACACTTGAGTGGTTTAAGGGGAAACATGTAAATGTGTTGGAATGGCCTAGTCAAAGCCCATACACAGCTAAAATAACGAAGGAGTGGCTTCACAACAACTCAGTGACGGTTCTTGAATGGCCCAGCCAGAGCCCTGACTTATACCCAATTGAGCATCTCTGGAGAGACCTAAAAATGGCTGTCCACCAACGTTTACCATCCAACCTGACAGAACTGGAGAGGATCTGCAAGGAGGAATGGCAGAGGATCCCCAAATCCAGGTGTGAAAAACTTGTTGTATCTTTCCCAAAAAGGCTGTATTAGATCAAAAGGGTGCTTCTACTAAATACTGAGCAAAGGGTCTGAATACTTAGGACCATGTGATATTTCAGTTTTTCTTTTTTAATAAATCTGCAAAAAAGTCAACAATTCTGTGTTTTTCTGTCAATATGGGATGCTGTGTGTACATTAATGAGGAAAAAAAAGAACTTAAATGATTTTAGCAAATGGCTGCAATATAACAAAGAGTGAAAGATTTAAGGGGGTCTGAATACTTTCCTTCCCCATTGTGTGTATATATATATATATATATATATATATATATATATATATATCCTGCAAATTCTGAATCATTATCATTTTACATAATATAATCATCTCACTACCAGTCTCTGAATGAGCTGACAATCTAATGGTATGCAAATCATGTAAGATTGTTTGAAAATTGATGCAGAATATGTCAATGCTACATGAACGATTCTATTCTTTTTCCTCTCCACACATGAATTTTTTTCTATGAATTTCCATTATTTGCCGCATTTCATTGGTCACAAGTCACTGGGACACATTCCACTGCCTTTTTCATATTAAATTGTACATTTTTCTGTTCACTCATTCACACAGCAAAAACAACTTGTTAATCCATTCACAGGCTGAAAGATAGCACAGCCATTGTCACGTCTACTTATAGACAGGAATTCCATAGTGTTTGTGGAAATAAGGGTCACAGGTTCCCAGTCACGTTTTTATATGTATATATTTGTTCGTGGATAGAAAACTGGTTACAGAGGCGCGTCCAAAGGGTAGTAATAAGTAACATGTACTCAGACTGGTCTGGACTGGTCAGTGGGGTACCCCAAGGTTCTGTCTTGGGACCAATTCAGTTTAATTTATTCATAAATGATATAGAGCAGGGATATGCAATTAGCGGACCTCCAGCTGTTGCAGAACTACAAGTCCCATGAGGCATAGCAAGACTCTGAGAGCCACAAGCATGACACCCAGAGGCATGATGGGACTTGTAGTTTTGCAATAGCTGGAGGTCCGCTAATTGCATATCCCTGATATAGAGGATGTTATAAATAGCTTGATCTCAGTTTTTGCGGATGACACAAAAATAAGTAGGGCAATAACTTCACATCAGGATATAGAAATTTTACAGAAAGACCTGAACAAAATAATGAAGTGGGCAAATACATGACAAATGAGGTTTAACTTGTCTGAAGGGCGTGTGCCGTGAACTTGTCTTGCATACAAACGGTACACAATTGTCGGCCAACAAACACGAATGTATTGACGTACTACGTGGATTTTCAGCTCTTGAGCACCACCCTTTGGGCACCTTCTGCTAAAGTCATGTTTGGTGAGCATTGATTCCGAGCATGCGTGTTTGTACTTTGGACTTTTGTGTGACGGACTTGTGTACACACGATACGAAAATCTGACAACAGACCATTGCCTGCTGAAAATTTACTAGCTTGCCATCCAACATTTGTTGGCGGAAAGTTGGACAACAATTGTCTGATGGAGTGTGCTAACAGTCGGATTTTAGGCAAACAGTCTGTCATCACATTTCCCTGCCGAAAATCCAATCGTGTGTACGAGGCTTTAGACTGGAAGGAAGCCGGAAGTTCTCCACCTTGTAGGATGGAGACAACTGATCGGATTGATTCCATGCAAAAAGAGCGGATATTCAGGAACCGGTTTAGATCTTTGAGATCTAGAATGGGTCTGACATCTCCATTTGGTTTTGGCTCCGTGAAAAGGTTTGAATAAAACCCCAACCACCATGGTCATTTTTTCAGACAAAAGACGGTCCAATGATTGAAAGAGAGACTTCAAAGATGCATACCTCCATGTTCCTTTTTTTCCTGCTCACCAGAAATATCTATGTTTCGAGGTGGAAAAACTCCATTTTCAGTTTGTAGCTCTGCATTTCAGTCTAGCTACTGCACCTCGGGTTTTACAAAGGTCCTGGCCCCTCCTCTGGCCGGATTAAGGGCTCAAGGTATAACGATTATAGCTTACCTAGACGATCTGCTCTTGATAGACCAGTCGGCAGCCCGCTTAGACCAAAGTATGGTCACTACAGTCAACTACCTGGAATACCTAGGTTGGATTCTCAACCTACGGAAATCTTCTTTAAAACCATCAAGGAGATTAGAGTACTTGGGTCTGATCATAGGTATAGCCCAGAAAAGAGTATTCTTGCCCCAGGCAAAGATCAGCGCCATAAAGGAGCTAATTCAGGTGGTCAGATCAAAGAAGAATTCTTTTATTCGGCTTTGCATGAGGTTATTGGGAAAGATGGTGGCTTCATTTGAAGCCATTCCTCAATTTCATTCAAGACTACTGCAAAACAGTATCCTATCAGCTTGGAACAAGAAGGTCCAAGCTCTAGATTTCCCAATGCATCTGTCTCCAAAGGTGCGCCAGAGCCTCAGTTGGTGGTGGATAACCAAAAATCTGCAGAAGGGAAAATCCTTCTTACCAGTTACCTGGAAGGTGGTAACATAGGATGCCAGCCTTTCGGGTTGGGTAGCAGTCCTGGAAGAGGTGACTGTCCAAAAAAAATGGTCCAGAACCGAAAGGACCTTGCCCATCAACATTCTAGAGATTCGGGCAGCGTGCTTGGCCCCGAGGGCCTGGACATTCAGGTTGCGGAATTGTCCTGTCAGGATCCAATCCGACAATGCCATGGCAGTGGCTTATATCCATCACCAGAGGGGCACAAGAAGTCATTCGGCCCAGAGAGAGATGAATCATATCCTAACTTGGGCAGAAAACCATGTACCTTGCCTATCGGCAGTCTTCATTCCAGAAATAGAAAATTGGCAGGCGGACTACTTGAGTCGCCAGCAGTTGTTCCCAGGAGAATGGTCCCTTCACCCGATATCTTCCTAGCAATATGCCGGAGATGGGGGATCCCGGACCTAGACCTATTTGCATCCAGGTTCAACAAAAAGATCGACAACTTCGTGTCAAGAACAAAGGATCCACTAGTATGCGGAGCAGATGCCTTGGTGGTCCTGTGGAATCAGTTTTCACTGATTTATGCATTCCCTCCTATTCTGCTGCTTCCACGATTTCTTCGCAGGATCAAGCAGGAAGGGAAGTCGGTGATTCTTGTGGCCCCGGCGTGGCCCAGAAGATCTTGGTATGCACAGATCATAAAGATGGCGGTAGGGGACCCATGCACCCTACCACCACGTTTGGACCTACTCTCGCAAGATCAGGTATTCCATCCTACCTTACAAACGCAAAATTTAATGGATTGGCTATTGATACCCACATTCTGAGGAAGCGTGGGCTGTCAGAATCAGTGGTATCTACCTTGATTAATGCAAGGAAGCCGGCCTCCAGAATCATATATTATAGAGTCTGGAAGGCATATGTTTCTTGGTGTGAATCCAGGGGGTGGCATCCCAGAAAGTATGTCATAGGTAGAATCCTTGCCTTTCTGCAAATGGGGTTAGAGATGAAGCTGGCCTTGAGTACTATCAAAGGCCAGGTCTCAGCCTTATCGGTTTTGTTTCAAAGACTACTTGCTTCGCATTCTTTGGTCCATAGCTTTATACAAGGGGTAATGTGGTTTAATCCACCGGTTATGTCACCCCTGAACCCTTGGGACTTGAATTTAGTTCTGTCGGCACTACTGAAACAGCCTTTTCAGCCAATACGACATATTCCCTTGGTCCTTTTGACAAGGAAGCTAGTTTTTCTGTTAGCCATATCTTCTGCAAGAAGGGTATCAGAATTGGCTGCTCTTTCTTGTAAAGAGCAATATTTAATTATTCACAAGGATAGAGTAGTATTGCGTGCTCATCCTAACCTTCTACCGAAGGTAGTGTCAGGTTTTCATCGAAACCAGGATATTGTTCCACCTTAATTTTTTCCAGAACCCTGTTCTACAGAAGAAAAGTCGCTACATTCTCTTGATGTAGTGAGAGCAGTCAAAGTCTACTTGAAAGCGACTGCTCAGATTCGAAAAACGAATTTGAATGTTTTGTTTGTGCTGCCTGAAGGTTCTAAAAAAGGACAGGCAGCATCGAAATATACTATTTCTAAGTGGATTCGGCAAGTAATTGTTCAAACTTATGCTTTAAGGAGGAAGATTCCACCTTTTCAAAGCGTAATAAGATATGTAGCGCTACCTCAATCTCGATGTGAAGAAATACATTTTAAAAAATGGTCTAAAACCTAAATATAAAAAAAACAAGGTGCAGAAATAATGTGTAAATATACCAACAAAATGCAGTATGCACACGATGAAACAAATACACCCAGTATTATGCAACAAGTATATAGAAACAATCAATAAAAAGTGCAGTCCAAAAACATGCAATGTGATTTTCAATGCGACTTCCAGTATAAACAGCAGGAAATCTTCTACAAGTGAGAAAAGTGCAAGTGCAGTGTTAGCAGATGTCTATAATTCATCCAATCTTGTTCTGATGTGCGGTGACCATTTCCCCCAGCCTCTCACCTGCAGTGGCGGCCCCCGGTGGGCCGAATCAGGCTTAAATCCACAGGTAGGCAGGAATGTAAACACCGGAGCGGCTTCCAGAATCGACTTCCAATCGTGGTCCCAGCTCCCAAGGGAGTATAGGTTGGTAAAGGAAGAGATGGCAATCTCTCACACTCAGCCGGTGTTATAGAATAAAAAGCAATCAGTAACGAAAGTACAGGCTTCCGGGTTCGGTCGTACCCTGGAAGCAGCGGCACCTGGCTCCTCCCTCCCTCCCTTTTTATTTTCACCTTTATTTCGTTTGATGCTATTTTTTGCTACCAGTTCACAGTTGATTGGACACATAATTATATCACTTGCCAATACTGACAGGATTTGTTTTTCCACTTGCATAATATTTTTTCATACTTTTTATTGTATGCACACTGCACTTTGTAAGAATTCCTTCTTTGGGAGTCGCATTGAAGATCGCATTGCATGTTGGTGTATTGCACTATATTACTTTCACTTTTTGATGTCAGGTTATGCTAGATGTTTACATTTTGATTGGACACCTATTATATCATGTGACATTGTTCACATTGATTGTTTCTATATACTTGTTGCATAATACTGGGTGTATTTGTTTCATCGTGTGCACACTGCATTTTGTTGGTATATTTACACATTATTTCTGCACCTTGTTTTATTTTATATTTAGGTTTTAGACCATTTTTTTAAATTTATTTCTTCACATCGAGATTGAGGTAGCGCTACATATCTTATTACACTTTTTACTAGGGTTATGTGAGTACACTATCTTATGTTGGCAGCTCCTTGTCTATTTTATTGATTAGTGTGGTTTTTACGCACTAGTTATTACGTTTTACTTATTCACCTTTTCAAAGCGTACTCCACCAAGGCTATTAGTGCTTCATGGGCAGTGCATCACCAGGCCTCCATGGCTCAAATCTGCAAGGCCGCAACTTGGTCTTCAGTTCATACATTTACCAGATTCTATCAGGTGGATGTAAAAAGGCATGAGGATATCGCCTTTGGGCGCAGTGTACTGCAGGCAGCAGTATAGGTCCTCAGGTTTGATGGCGCCCTACTTTTGTTTGTGTCCCCCTCAGATAGCATTGCTCTGGGACATCCCACATAGTATCTACTATGGCTCTGTGTCCCTTGATGTACAATAAAGAAAATAGGATTTTTATAACAGCTTACCTGTAAAATCCTTTTCTTGGAGTACATCACGGGACACAGAGGTCCCTCCCCTCATTGAATACACGTATATTGCTTTGCAACAAAAACTGAGGTACCCCCAGTAATGGGAGGGATTATATAGGGAGTGAACTTCCTGTCTTAGGGTGTGCCAGTGTCCATCACCTAAAGCAGGCCTATATAACCCACATAGTAACTACTATGGCTCTGTGTCCCATGATGTACTATGATGTACAAATACAGTATGACATAAAATATTGCGACAATCGCCATTTTATTCTCTAGATTCTCTGCTATATATATATATAATGTTTGGGGGTTCTAACTAATTTTCTAGCAAAAAATATGGATTTTAACTTGCAAGCAACAAATGTCAGAAGTAGGCTTAGTCATGAAAGGTTTAATGTGGAGAAATGTAAAGTAATGCATTTGGGGGCTCAGAACATAAACGCAAACTACTCACTAGGGGGGAAGAACCTCTTGGGGAATCAAGGATGGAGAAAGATCTGGAGGTCCTAGTAGACGGCAGATTGAGCAATAGCATGCATGCAATGTCAAGCTGCAGCTGCAGCTACCAAAGCCGGCAGAATTCTAGCATGCATAAAAAAGGGTATATACTCCAGAGATAAAACGATAATCTTGGCACTTTATAAAACTCTGGTTAGGCCACATCTGGAGTATTCTGTACAGTTCTGGGCACCAGTCCTCAGAAGGGATGTGTTGGAACTGGAGAGAGTCCAGAGAAAGGCAACGAAATTAACTACTTAAAGACCGCCCACCAGTGGCGGCCCACCAGTGGCGGCCTGTGGTAATTTTTTTTTTTGGTGGGGCGGCAAACAGTATACCAGTAACACCCCCTTCCTTTCCCCCGGTCAGTTGGTAGCACTTACCCCATCGCTTCACCTGCGGCTTCCCCTTCTCGGCAGCGGCCTCCTGTCCTCCTGCTCTCCACGGGCATTGTGGCGGCAGCTTCAGTTTCCTCCCTCCTCCTCGGCGGCCAATCAGGAGTGTTCTTTTTTTGGCCAATCGGAAAACAGGTCTCACACCTACTTCTGATTGGACAGACTGAGGATCAGTGTTTCAACAGCGAATATTCATTCGCTGTTGTAACACCTGGGTGGGCTCATGGCACAATGCTCTGTACCATGAGCCCACCCTATTTTGAAGCCTATTAGAGCCTATGGCTCTAATCAGGTGCTTCAGAAGAACACCCCCGACACTGTAATTCAGGCGCCCGGCGTCCTGAAAGGGGCCGGACGCATGAATAGGGGGTGGCCGCTGCGGCCGTGGATAGATTCATGCCATGCATGAATCTATCTATTATACATATAGGGGGTGGCGTGGATGGAGGGGACGGAGCCCCTAATGGACGGGCCGCCACTGCCGCCCACCTCATATATACTGCAGCAGGGCGGCTCTATTGCGGGAAGCAATGTGCCTGTACGTCGTTTCATGCAATAGGTAGTGTGGATGCGCGCGAGCGCCCGCTGCACGGAGAATGAGACGATACATGTGCCCGGCGGTCCCAATGTCCACCGGCCACCCGCAATGACGGTACAGAGAGGCAGAATGGGGATCTGCCTAGGTAAACAAGGCAGATCCCCATTCTGACAGGGGACAACATGGAGATCTGCTGTTCCTAGTGTTCACATGGAGATCGCTGTGTTGTTCCTGTCCAGCTATCCCCCCCCCCCACACAGTTAGAAAACACACTTCGGCAACACATTCAACCCTTTGGTCGCCCCTGATGTTGACCCTTACCCTGCCAGTGTCATTTATACAGTAATCAGAGCATTTTTTTAGCACTGATCGCTGTATTGGTGTCACTGGTCCCCAAAAAGTGGATATAGGGTGTAGTCCTTCGCGCTATCAAGTGAATCAATCAAATAAATGAATGTAAATAAAATAAACCTAATCTAATTAATATAAAGTGTCGCCAGACCTAAAGTGTATACAGTGCACTAAAAATAAAAATGGGTATATAATAAGATGTGGTCAGCACAACTAAGTAAAAACAAAACTATTGATAAGCGAAATTCTGAATAAAAATCCAAATAAAAATAAAATATCAGCCTGTGCAAAAAAGGGGTGTATATCATGTGCAAATAAGCAAGTCTATAACTGTGTAAAGATGAGTATCCTCTGTGCAAATATGCAGTAGTGATAAAGTGCAAAATAGAGCAAATAAATCCGGGTATGCAAATGACCGTACTACATAGAAATAATGAAAAATGTGCTAATACAGCAAAGTGTGCACAAATGATAAACAAACAAAGCACAACAGTGAACACAATGGGGGTTATTTACTAAAGGCAAATCCACTTTGCACTACAAGTGCACTGATCAAATGTGCACTTGGAAATGCAGTCGCTGTAGATCTGAGGGGGACATGCAAGGAAAATAAAAAACAGCATTTTAGCTTGTATATGATTGGATGATAAAATCAGCAGAGCTTGCCCTCATTTAAGATCTTCCCCTCAGATTTACAGCGACTGCACTTCCAAGTGCACTTGTAGTGCAAAGTACATTTGTCTTTCGTAAATAACCCCCACTGTGTAATAAAAGAGGTGGATAATTATCACAAATAGTCCCAATGGTATCGAAACCAAACTACATTGATGAATGATGTGATAGTAAAGTAGTCGATTGACTCTATGATCCACCAATAAATGAGATGATCCTAAAGCAGTGTTCCAGCCGCAATTTTTTTTTTTTTTAAAGTCAGCAGCTACAAACACTGTAGCTGCTGACTTTTAATAAAGACACTTACCTGTCCAGGGAGCCCGCGATGATGGCCCCCCAAGGCCGATCTGTCCATCGTATCGGGTGCCGGCACTGCCATCTTAACGAAGGGAAACAGGCAGTGGAGTCTTGCGGCTTCACTGACCGTTTCCTACTGCGCATGCGCGAGTCGCGCGGCGCTTTGTGAATGGCCCTGTTGATTTCTGGGACACACACATGTCCCAGAAGACAACGGGGCAGCTCGCCGAAGAGGAGGAAGTTAAGGAACAGCCCCGCGGAATAGAAAGAGGCACATTAGGAAGACTGCCTAGCAACAGGGGTTTCTGATAAGTAAAAACTTTTTTTTTTTCAAATTTTTTTAAGAATATTAATGTAATTTTTTACTTTAGGATGGACCTCCGCTTTAAAGAACACAACATACAGAGATATGGGAAATGTACACAGGTTGAACTGGATGGACTATTGTCTTTGTTCAACCTTACCTACTATGATACTATATTGTAATCATAGTATATCAAGGAGCAGTTTTCAGGCAACAAGTGAAATTCATCAGTGAATGGGTAATGTTAACCAGTAAACACTGCAGCTGTGCTGAAATCAGAAAGTCCACCCAATTTAGCGGAACCACTTGTCATCCAGGCAATTTGTTTACCTTTTTTAACAACTTGCTTACTGGGCAGTCTCCTGCCCAGACCAATTTTCAGCTTTCGGCGCTGACGCACTTTGAATGACAATTGCGCGGTCATGCTACACTGTACCCAAATTAAATTTTTATCATTTTTTTCACACAAATAGAGCTTTCTTTTGGTGGTATTTAATCACAGCTGGGGTTTTTTTTTTTTTGGTAAACAAACAAAAAAAGATGGAAAATTTTGAAAAAAAATAATCATGTTTCATAGTTTGTTATAAAATTTTGCAAACAGGTAATTTTTCTCCTTCATTGATATGCGCTGATGAGGTGGCACTGGTGGGCACTGATAGGCTGCACTGGTGGGCACTGATAGGCTGCACTGATAGGCACAGTTAAGGCGGCACTGATGGGCACAGATAAGGCGGCACTGATGGACACTGATGGCCACTGATAAGATGGCACTGATGGGTGGCACTGATAGGTGTTACTGATAGGTGGCACTGATGGGCACTGATAGGCGGCACTGATGGGCACTGGTAGGTGACACTGATGAGCACTGGTAGGTGACACGGATGGGCAGCACTGTTGATGAGGCACTGTGGGCACTGATAGGTGGCACTGTGGGCACTGTTAGGCGGCACTGTTGTGTACTGCTAGGTGTCACACGCTATCAGCGCGTGGATAAAAAATAGCCAATTACCAGGTCTGTTTACATCGCATGATCAGCTGTCATTGGCTGACAGCTGATCACGTGGTAAGGGGTTGGGATCGACCCCTTACTTCGATCTGTGATCAGCCGAGTCTCATAAACTCGCTGATTACAGAGCGCACCGCGTACACCCTGCATAGGGCGCGCAGTCTATGGATGCCCTCCCAGCAAAATTGTATTACAATTTTCTTTTTACACCTTTTACATTTTTTTTTCTCATTTAACTTTACTGCTTTCACAAGTGGGCTAACAAGCCCCCGATGTGATAGCATGGGCAGGTGACAGGTAATCTTCATGAAGACATCAGGGGTCTATTAGCCTAATTAGCTGCTTCCCCAGTTACAGTAGCCAATGAATGACAGCTCTGAATCTAGAAGTGATGTAATAGACATTGCTTCCGGGTTCATTAGTAGCAGGGGGGGATCAAGGAATAGAAAATGCCCCTCCACTGGACACGGGTGTGACCTGGAACAAGAAGAAGTTGCCTTTCACTTTAGGCCCCTTTCACACATGGGGACCGTTCGGATCCACCTGTCAGTTTTTACAGGCGCATCTGAACGGGCGCTCCATACATCTCTATGGAGAGTCGGTTGTCAGCAGTGACATGTCCGCTGACATCTGATCCGCCCCGATCCTCTCCGCAAAATCCAGAGGGATGGATGTCTTATTTTTCATCCGTCTGGCGGATCGGATTGGATGAAAACGGACAGGCGACTCTCTGACAGCGATCCCCGCTGAGCAAGCGGATGCTAAATACGGACAGCCCCGTGTGAAAGGGGCCTTAGTGAAATGGGACAAGTTAGGTGAATGAATACATGGACATAGGGGAATCACTCAGCCACGACACTACAAACTGCTGGCACAACATGGGATCCCATCATTACCAGGTATGGCACAAAAACAACACAGCAAATAGAACTACACTAATACCTCGTTAACACAAAAGAAACATTTGAAAGCTTATAATGCCTTTCAAGCTAAACTGGCCCAAAAAAAAACATTTTTTAAACTTTAGCTGTATCTGACCCAGCACCAAAATACATTCTCCTGCTCCTGATGTTTGTGGTGATATATAATAATAATAATAATAATACATTTTATTTATAATGCCCTTTTCATCAAAAGATCTCAAAGGGCTACAGGTTAAAACAGAAATGAGCAATGTATATAATGAAACAAAAAAAAAATCTAAAAAGGTCCAAAGGCTTTGCTAAAAAGAAATGTCTTAAGACTTTTTTTTTTAAAACAATTAATAGATTGAGGAGCTCTTAAGGTGTCAGATAAGGAATTCCACAGGCGCGGGGCAGCTGCACAAAAGGCCCTGTCTCCCATTGTATATATACAGTGACGGAAAAAAGTATTTAATCTCCTTCTGATTTTGTACGTTTGTCCACTGACAAAGTAATGATCAGTCTATAATTTTAATGGTCGGTTTATTATAACAGTGAGAGACAGAATAACAAAAATATCTAGAAAAACGCATTTAAAATAAGTTATAAATTGATTTGCATTTCAACGAGTGAAAGAAGTATTTGACCCCTTCATAAAACATGACTTAGTACTTGGTGGCAAAACCCTTGTTGGCAATCACAGAGGTCAGACGTTTCTTGTAGTTGGCCACCAGGTTTGCACACATCTCAGGAGGGATTTTGTCCCACTCCTCTGTGCAAATCCTCTCCAGGTCATTAAGGTTTCGAGGCTGACGTTTGGTAATTTGATCCTTCTGCTCCCTCTACATATTTTCTATGGGATTAAAGTCTGGAGACTGGCTAGGCCACTCCAGGACCTTAATGTGCTTCTTCTGGAGCCACTCCTTTGTTGCCTTGGACGTGTGTTTTGGGTTATTGTCATGCTGGAATACCCATCCACGGCCCATTTTCAATGTCCTGGCTGAGGGAAGGAGGCTCTCACCCAAGATTTGACGGTACATGGCCCCATCCATCGTCCCTTTGATGCGGTGAAGTTGTCCTGTCCCCTTAGCAGAAAAACACCCCAAAGCATAATGTTTCCACCTCCATGTTTGACGGCAGGGATGGTGTTCTTGGGGTCATAGGCAGCATTCCTCCTCCTCCAAACACAGCGAGTTGAGTTGATGCCAAAGAGCTTGATTTTGGTCTCATCTGATCACAACACTTTCACCCAGTTCTCCTCTGAATCATTCAGATGTTCATTAGCAAACTTCAGATGGGCCTGTACATGTGCTTTCTTGAGCAGGGGGACCTTGCAGGCACTGCAGGATTTCAGTCCTTCACAGCGTAGTGTGTTACCAATTGTTTTCTTGGTGACTATGGTCCCAGCTGCCTTGAGATCATTGACAAGATTCTCCCGTGTAGTTCTGGGCTGATTCCTCACCGTTCTCATGATCATTGAAACTCCATGAGGTGAGATCTTGCATGGAGCCCCAGACCGAGGGAGATTGACAGTTATTTTGTGTTTCTTCCATTTGTGAATAATCGCACCAACTGTTGTCTCCCTCTCGCCAAGCTGCTTGGTGATGGTCTTGTAGCCCATTCCAGCCTTGCGTAAATCTACAATCTTGTCCCTGACATCCTTGGACAGCTCTTTGGTCTTGGCCATGGTGGGAGATTGGAATCTGATTGCTTGCTTCTGTGGACAGGTGTCTTTTAAACAGGTAACAAGCTAAGATTAGGAGTACTCTCTTTAAGAAAGTGCTCCTAATCTCAGATCCTTACCTGTATAGAAGACACCTGGGAGCCAGAAATCTTGCTGATTGATAGGGGATCAAATACTTATTTCACTCATTAAGATGCAAATCAATTTATAACTTTTTTACATGCGTTTTTCTGGATAATTTTGTTGTTATTCTGTCTCTCACTGTTAAAATAAACCTACTTTAAATTAAAATTATAGGGGGGGGTAACAAGAAATTCTGCGCGGCCAATGAAAAAATACCAATGAGCAGCTAACACGACCAGTTAGATATACAAATGTAAACAGAACAAAAATTATGTATAGCTAGAAAATCAACATAAAGTCCAACAAATGACAGGGATGTCAAGCAAAAACATATAAAAAAAGTCCTCCGTGTAAGTAAGACTCAAAATGTCAATGACTTCGTGCGAAGAACATGGCCAATATGTAACATCTGAAATGGACACAAAGGAGACACACCACCACCAACTGTGGAAAGGCTTACCAGATGACGTGGACCCAAGGGGGCATACGCCCGATTGGGTCAGGTCAGGCTTGAGTGGTGGGTGATGATGGATGTTGCAGGCTGATGATGAAAATGGAGGTCCAAGAGCCAACCAGGCGCTGTTGGATTGGCTCTGCAGACTCCTCCCCTCCCCCGATACCTGCAGCTTTCCTGCCAATCCCCTGGACAGGTTTGTTGGTGGCGGAGGGTCCTCTGGGCTTGTACGGCCCTCAACAGATACAGCTGACACAGACCATCAGACGCAGGCCAATCTTCTGACAGAACACTGAAGTGTATTTGAGTGACACACAGAAGGATATAAGCCAATGTGAACTTGGTTAAGCGTCCAGTATAAAAATATTTCATAGATCCTTATAGGAAAACTTCACTTTGGTTAAAAATGTATACAACACTTATCAATGGAACATTGGCCATTTTGTAATTTGGTTTAATTAAACCAAATTACAAAATGGCCGATGTTCCATTGATAAGTGTTGTATACATTTTTAACCAAAGTGAAGTTTTCCTATAAGGATCTATGAAATATTTTTATACTGGACGCTTAACCAAGTTCACATTGGCTTATATCCTTCTGTGTGTCACTCAAATACACGTCAGTATTCTGTCAGAAGATTGGCCTGCGTCTGATGGTCTGTGTCAGCTGTATCTGTTGAGGGCCGTACAAGCCCAGAGGACCCTCCGCCACCAACAAACCTGTCCAGGGGATTGGCAGGAAAGCTGCAGGTATCGGGGGAGGGGAGGAGTCTGCAGAGCCAATCCAACAGCGCCTGGCTGGCTCTTGGACCTCCATTCTCATCATCAGCCTGGAACATCCATCATCACCCACCACTCAAGCCTGACCTGACCCAATCGGGCGTATGCCCCCTTGGGTCCACGTCATCTGGTAAGCCTTTCCACAGTTGGTGGTTGTGTGTCTCCTTTGTGTCCATTTCAGATGTTACATATTGGCCATGTTCTTCGCACAAAGTCATTGACATTTTGAGTCTTACTTACACGGAGGACTTTTTTTATATGTTTTTGCTTGACGTCCCTGTCATTTGTTGGACTTTATGTTGATTTTCTAGCGCTACACATAATTTTTGTTCTAAATTAAAATTATAGACTGATCATTTCTTTGTCAGTGGGCAAACATACAAAATCAGCAGGGGATCAAATACCTTTTTCCCTCACTGTCAATATATATTATATAGGCCATGTAGAAAAAAAAATTACATATATATATTCAGTATATTCATAATATATATATATATATATATATATATTTTTACACAGCCTTTTTTTCTTTTGTTTAAATTTTTTCTCTTTTAAAGATGTATCTTTTTCTCCATTCAGAAACACAATGAGAGTACAGGTGCTATCACGGTAATTATGTGATCTGGATCCAAATGCAGAAATTAAGGCATAGGCCATTTATTATGTTTTCCAAACATATAAAATGTTACACTCCTAATATTTAACACACTTTACTACAGTTATGTTTTCATGAGAATTATGTAGGTTCACAGTGGTTAACATTCTGACCCCTGGTCTATATTATTTGTGTTTTTTCCATATGAACACATATTCCATATTCGTGTGTGTGTGTGTGTGTTTTTTTTTTTATATTAGTAATCTTTTGACTCTCCTTCTTCGTTTTTTGATAATCATGCAAAAAAATAAAAAAATAATAATAATCAGTCCCTGTGCTATGTTTTGTACTTAAAACTTTTTCAATAAAAATCTATTGAAAGTGAAAAAAAATCTGTTCTATGCTATGTGTTGTACTTAAAAATATTTCAATAAAAATCTACTAAAAGTGAAAAAAAATCTTTCCTATGCTGTTCTGTACTTACAATTAAAAAAAAAAAAAAAAATCAATTGAAAGTGAAAAAAATCTGTCCTATGCTGTTTTGTACTTAAAAAAAAAAAATCTATTGAAAGTGAAAAAAATCTGTCCTATGCTGTTTTGTACTTAAAAAAAAAATCATTTGAAAGTAAAAAAAGAAAATCTGTCCTATGCTATGTTTTGTACTTTAAAAAAAAAAAGAAAATCAATTGAAAGTGAAAAAAGAAAATCTGTCCTATGCTATGAACAATGGACTATGTAATGGGATTATTGCGGTGCGAAGATTACAACAATACAAATACTAAAATTGATTCAATTTATTACAAATATCATTAAAAAAGGGGTACATTTCATACAAAATATAAATTACATAATGGAGCATAGGCAGATGTTTACAAGTAGTGGATGGAAAGAATCAAACAAATAGTCCCTACTAGTTTCGCCAATACATTGGCTTCCTCAGGGGATATAACAGGTTGTAATTCTATGAAAAGAAAATTTCATATTAGTATAGCAAAATATATTGATTATAGTGAAAAACAGCGTTGTGCAGGCTACTAACACGGATGCAGGGAGACTAGACAAATGCAATATCACCCAGACAATAGGTCCCAACAAAGATGGAAATAACATCAATCAAGGATCAACATAGCATACCCAATGAACCCCAAGGGGCCGGGTGGACCACCTCCAAAGTGGGGGTCGTTCGTCACTGCCTTAGTGTGACTGCAGGGGGCTTGATAAGAAACCTTGAAAGTAGAAATACACATATATACGGCTAAAAAGCTCAATTAACTATAATAAAAAGGGGACAAAAGAGTCCTCAATACTCACCAAAAACAAGGTATATTATAAAGAAACCTGGGACGCTGGAAGGATCAATAATAATTGATCAATCGAAGCAACTAATAGGTTGTGTGGGTAGACTGCACTGGATAAAATTGAAAAGGAAGATGGATATAAATTGCTAATAATAGGAATGTTTTATATTGTACAACAAAAGTACTGACGTTTAAGGCCCCTTTCACACGAGGCGGACTCCGTTTCTACGGAGCCCGCCTCGGTCCGCCGGCTCAGCGGGAGATCTGTCAGAGCCGGCGGATGACAGGTCCCTCTCTGCTCACTGAGCGGGGGAGGGGCTTGTCAGGCGCCGCTGCCGCCTATGGAGGGATCGGATGAAAACGGACAGCATGTCCGTTTTCATCAGATCTCACCCGATCCGATCCGCCAGTGACGGACCCGGACGTAGAGCCATCCGTCTGCTTTTAGCGGATCAGACCGGGTCGGATGTCAGCGGACATGTCTCCGCTGACATCCGACGCTCCATAGACTAACATGGAGCGCCCGTTCAGGTCCGCCGTCAAAATTGACAGGGGGACCTGAATGGTCCGATCGTGTGAAAGGGGCCTAACTCAAAAATCATACCTGCTGAATAGACTAAGCAGGCTGGGCTGCAAGCAAAAACAGCCTAATCGCTTCAGGTTGAACCACTAACTGAAATAGATACATATGGAGTCCGCATCAAGTGTGGTGCATGAGCCTAATAAATATAAACAAAGGACCTCAATTAAGCAAGATGGTAGTAGGATAAATGCTGTGATATATTGTCACAGCATTCTATCAATGGTGTGATCACCCAAAGGGCAGACTTACCTTTGCAGTCAATACGGCTTGTGCAGCGTCCCGGTATGTCCGCAAATACGGACGAGTGACTCACCTATTTAAAGCCCCCCACCTGATTGGTGAATGAATTCCGCCAATCAGGAGCAGACAAAAAGCGGCCCATGCACCTGCGCACTAGCCACCACAAGACGCCTACAAGTATCCATAGTGCCTAGCGTCACCTGGGAGGGGCGTGGCTGGAGATGGAAGGTGGTGTTGTGGCAGATGGAGTGGGCGGAGAGTAGGGAGGCGACGACAGGCCGAGGGGCGGGCTGGCCGACGAAGAAGGCCAGCCCTTGGGCGTCCATACAGTCACGGGCTGTGATAGGAAACTCACCTGGCACGAGGGAGGGGCTGAGGGCCAAGCAGAGAGCAGGGCATGCAGGGAACCAATGAGATGAATAGGTTGGGAAGCATTGGGAGGGCGAGATTGAATAGGGAAATACAAGGCATGCTCCGGAGCCAAGCAGTTCAGTCAACCATGCAGGCGTGAAGCAGTGCAATGCACAACGCTGTAAAACAATAGATTAAGTTAAACAAAAATACAAAGTCATATTGAAAAAGTTAACAAACATGTGTTTATAAACATATTTATTTGTATTCAAACCAAATACTAATAAATAAAAAAGGGGGAAAAATAATAGAAAAATAATAAGAAAAATAAAGGGGAATATAAAGAAATAAGAAAATCAAAAATTGAATATTTTATAAGAAAAAGGAAAAATAGGGAAGGAAGGGCACTAACACATGCGTTGGGCCTGTGGAATAGGAAAGGCCAATATAGCAGTAACGGTCATGAGGGAAAAGTGGGATGAGGTGCCCTATCTAATCTGGGACACACATACCACCACACCCCCTTTTGTCCTATGCTATGTTTTGTACTTAAAAAAAATTTCAATAAAAATCTATTGAAAGTGAAAAAAAATCTGTCCATACACACATATATATATGTATGGACAGATTTTTTATATATATACAGTATATATATATATATATATATATATATATATATATATATATATATATATATATATATATATATATATATATATATATGTGGTTCCAAATGCAGAAATGTATGTAAAGGCCATTTATTATGTTTTCCAAACATAAAAATGTATCGGGAAAACTTCTTAGATTCATGTTTAACAAACGTATGTTTTCATGAGAATTATGTAGGCTTTGTGTGCTGGCCGTGTCACGTGTGCTGACCCCTGGTCTTCTTCATTATTTCTGATTTTTGCACGAGTATTCTTGTTATGTACTTTTACTAGATATCTGTGTGTGTTTTTTTTCTATTAGTTATCTGTTGGCTCACCTTCTCAGTTTTCTGATTACCATGTAAAATTCACAGGGCTGGATGCCAAACAGGAGAAGTTGATAGGTGATCCAGCTTTTCGATTGGCCGACCCAACGCAGCGCTGACATTTGTGGCAACATATTTTAGGCTTTTTATGTATTTTACGCTCTCCTCCCCGGGAAAGGTTATTCTCTCTGGCAGGCCATTAAAGGAGAAGGCTTTCAATGATATCAGTGTTTCTGCATCTCCTGGCAGAGCAGTGTACAGTGCATATAAGATAACCTTATATTTAAAGTTCTGGAGAGTGTTTATTCCACAAAGGGGTGCTTTCATGCACCGGGGGCAACAGAAGAAAAAGTAAAATAAGAATTTAAAATGTGGCCAGGCTAACTTAATGCAAATTAAAAAATAATCGAAGCCAGCCTTTCTCAACCAGGACTCCAGTGCTGGGACAAGGTCACCTAGAACCAGGGGCGGACTGACCATTGAGCCACTCGGGCACTGCCCGAGGGCCCTGGGCCACTAGGGGGCCCCATCAGGGTTGCCAGCCTCAGGGACAGTATGTAAATATCTGTGTTTTTTTTTTACATCTGTCTCTGAAATGTCCCTTACAGACATCCTTTTAGTCTAAAAATCCAGAGATTATAGCTGCCCCACTTCTCCAGTACCTTCTCAGCCAATAGAAACATGTCTGTGTATACTGTGTGTATATGTATGTGTATACTGTGTGATTGTATACTGTATGTGTGTGTATACTGTGTGTACATGTCTGTGTATACTGTGTGTATATGTATGTGTATACTGTGTGATTGTATACTGTATGTGTGTGTATACTGTGTGTACATGTCTGTGTATACTCTGTGTATATGTATGTGTATACTGTGTGATTGTATACTGTGTGTGTGTATACTGTGTGTCCCCATAATCTCTGATTGCCTGGGGGCCCCATAATCTCCTATTGCCCGGGGGCCCCATGAGTTGTCAGTCCACCCCTGCCTAGAACACAGGGAGAACATTCCAAACTGCCCCCCCACCCCCCCACCCCAAGATGTATAAGCATTATGTGCAAGCAATAATCCCCCCTCAAAAACACTGAGCTTTAATCTTAATGCTTACTCCCTAGGCATAAATTCCCCTCCTCCCAGTACAAATCCGCCCTCCCTGCTGAAATCCCCCCTGCCAGCACAAACCTTTGCCCCCCCATCCCCCCAAAGCTCAAACGCCCCTCCCCCACCCCAAAAAAATCACACCCCCCCAGCACAAATCCTCTAACCCTAAAACTTCCCCTCCTCGTACACATTTCCCCCCCCCTTTCCACTCCAAACCCCCCCTCCCAGCACAAATACCCCCTCAATCCCCCCTCCTACCACAAATATTCTTCCCCCCCTTCCCAACAAAAATCACCACTCTTAGCACACAACCCTAAATTTCCCCTCTTAGAACGATACTCACCCCTTACCGCCCCCCCCCCAAAAAATTTCCCCTTTCAACACAAATATCCCCCCCCAAAAAAACTCCCTCCCACCTCACATTATCACAGATACCACAGTGCCCAGGGCAGCCTTCCCTCCTGCCCACCCCTTGTCCCAGCCCTAGTCTACCAAACCCTGAGGCTCTATTAGCTCTGGGAGGTTTTACCCCCTTCATGACCAGGCCATTTTTTGCTATTCGACACTGAGCTACTTTAACTAACAATTGCGCTGTACCCAATCGCAATTTATATCATTTTTTTTTCACACAAATAGAGCTTTCTTTTGGTGGTATTTGATCACCTCTTGGTTTTAGATTTTTTATTACATTAGAAAAAAAACTTTGATTTTGAAAAAAAAAAAACAATATTTCTTACTTTCTGCTATAAAACATATCCCATAAAAAAATGAAAGAATAAATCTCTTCAACATTTTGGCCAAAATGTATTCTGCTACATATCTTCTGTAAAAAAAAAAATTTCAATAAGTGTATATTGATTGGTTTGTGTGAACATTATAGTGTCTACAAACTATGGGATAGATATTGTAATTTTTATTTATTAATTCTTTTTATACTAGTTATGGCGGTGATCAGGGACTTACAGTGCCTTGAAAAAGTCAGACCGGAAAATCTTCTGGTCTTTAAGTAGTTACTGTTGTGTGACAGTGGCACTAACATGCAGCACTGATGGGCACTGATAGGTGGCACTCATGAGGCGTGGACTGTGTCAGTAGTGTGTATATATATATATATATATATATATATATATATATATATATATACATTTTTTTACAATTTTACTTTTTACAATTTATTTTTATATATATTTTTGTTATTATTTTTTTACAATGCTTTCTTTCTTTCTCTAAACAGACCCCTGACATTTCCCGTTTGAGACAGATGTTTCTTCAGTTATGAATGGACAGTCACTGATCACTGACTCTGTGTATTCGGAAAAGGAAGGAGCAGGTAAATGACAGATTTACCAGCTCCTTCCTCCGCTCCATCCTGACAGGTCTGGGACGAGGGGAGGGGGACCGGAGAAGGACACAGGGAAGCTGTAGACCCAGAGAGAGGGAGAAGGACACTGCTGAGAGGGAGGAGGACACCGCTGAGAGGGAGGAGGACACCGGAGAAGGGAGGAGGACATCGGAGAAGGGAGGAGGACACCGCTGAGAGGGAGGAGGACACCGCTGAGAGGGAGGAGGACACCGGAGAAGGGAGGAGGACACCGCTGAGAGGGAGGAGGACACCGCTGAGAGGGAGGAGGACACCGGAGAAGGGAGGAGGACACCGCTGAGAGGAAGGAGGACACCAGAGAAGGGAGGAGGACACCGCTGAGAGGGAGGAGGACACCAGAGAAGGGAGGAGGACACCGCTGAGAGGGAGGAGGACACCAGAGAAGGGAGGAGGACACCGCTGAGAGGGAGGAGGACACCAGAGAAGGGAGGAGGACACCGCTGAGAGTGAGGAGGACACCAGAGAAGGGAGGAGGACACCGCTGAGAGGGAGGAGGACACCAGAGAAGGGAGGAGGACACCGGTAAAGGGAGGAGGCAACCCTTGAGACGGAGGAGGACACCGGCGAAGGGAGGAGGACACCGCTGAGAGGGAGGAGGACACTGCTGAGAGGAAGGAGGACACCGGAGAAGGGAGGAGGACACCGCTGAGAGGGAGGAGGACACCGCTGAGGAGGACACCGGAGAAGGGAGGAGGACACCGCTGAGAGGGAGGAGGACACCGGAGAAGGGAGGAGGACACCGCTGAGAGGGAGGAGGACACCGCTGAGGAGGACACCGGAGAAGGGAGGAGGACCCCGCTGAGAGGGAGGAGGACACCGGAGAAGGGAGGAGGACACCAGAGAAGGGAGGAGGACACCGCTGAGAGGGAGGAGGACACCGGAGAAGGGAGGAGGACACCGCTGAGAGGGAGGAGGACACCGGAGAAGGGAGATGGACCCGGAGGAGGACACAGGGGGACAGTTGAGGTGATCGGTGCAGCGGTGGGGACAGTTAAAAGCACAGATTTCCCTGTATAGCTTTCAAATGCTTGGTATCGGCACCGATACCGATACTAGTATCAGTGCAACCCTAATTGCCAGAGAGTGTAAAGGTACATGATAGTCGCACTCCAACATCACACTCGAAATCACGCAAATTTGGAGTCACACTGGTGTGAATGGAGCCTTATTGTCCATGCACATTGGGCATAAAAAAATGTTGCTCATACAGGGGTTTTGCGTTTTTCTTTTTTCCTTCAGCCCGTAGGAGCAGCTCTATGTTAGCCTATGTGTCCATACACATTAGGGAGTTTACGGGCATATTTTCGGAGGAGTGTTTAGAGGCAAAAAAAAAAATGTTTGGCACTCATAGACGAGCATAAACACGGTCATCTATGCATTTAGGAGCGTTCGTCATTTTCAAGTGTACATTGAAAAAATGAGCAGTCGGGAGCGTTTTGGAAAAAAACACTTATAAAGGCAAATACTCATAAACGCTCCTAAACTCTTGTGCAATACGAGCATTTTTTTATGCTGCTTTTTTGCGTTCCTAGTGTGCATGGACCCTAAAATAATTAACATTTTCTGATTTTGAAGACAAGAAATGTTTGAATACGAATATTTTTCCGTCACTAATGTAATAAAAAAAAAAGTTGTTATTTGCTGCCCCCTGCTGTTTTCTGAGGTATAGAGCACCAAAGTTATTTTCTGCAATAATAATAAACCTCCCAAAAATATAGGGTCATCTATATATATACTATTTTATATATTGTATTCAGATTCAGAATATTTTATTAATCACAAAGGGAAATTATTAAATAATCACAGTTTGTATAGCCCATATATATATATATATATATATATATATATATATATATATATATATATATATATATATATATATATATATATATATATATATATATATATATATATATATATAAATTCATTATTAATTCATGCATATTCTGGACCCCTTTCCAAAGAACACAAATGCACAACTTACACTTAATCAGATGTAATTTTTTTTTTTTTATCAGATAAGAACAATGAAAATAATTAAAGATAGGGGCATAGATAACTGGTGGGGGGATATGGGGGTCCAAACTCCTTCCAGAGCATCCTGGCTGGCAACCGCTTTATGGTGCAGGAGTTGCAAAGCTCAGCCATTCTCCTGTGTCTTGCCACCACTGACCCAGTGGTGTAACTAGGGTTGGTGTCACCTGGTGCAGTAAGACATGGTGTCACCCCCCCCCCCCCCCCAATAATTGCCAATTATCCAACACAACATAATGTATAGAGTACAGGGGTCAGAAGCAAGTAACAAACAAAACATATGGAGTACAGAAGTCAGGATGAGTGCCACATTTACATCAAAGTCCTCCCTTACACCAAAGTCTCCATCATACATCAGAGTTCCCCTTTACTACAGTGTCTCCACAGTGCCAACACCTCACATCAGTCTGCAGAGTCCACTCTTACATCAGAGTCCAGAAAATGCCCCCTTACATCAGAGTTCCATCTTATGAAAAAAACAAGGGAAAAACGGGGAAAGGGGAAATTGGGACTTTATATGAAACACAACACTAGGGCAAGCTGAGTCATCAGGTGTAAAAAAATATTTTGGATTTATTGATACCACATGAGAAACAGAGTGCAATAGATGATACTCACATATAAACAATAAATATGGTACCGAGTAGGTAAAATATGACAATAAGACATAATATAGTAACATAATAGCATGTTAAACACTATAGCATAAGGTAAGTTACAGTATCATCGGCATTACACCCAACATGTGTATATGTAATCAATATTGTATTAAAATAAAACTGATGACTAAAACACTAAAATGCCCATGTTAGATGCATATTTGCTGTGACCTGTCAAAAAGTAGTAAATGCTCAGTTGTAAATGCTCGACGCGTTTCGTGGAAGTTTGTCCACTCATCAGGAGCAGCTATCTGGAAATATCTAGAATATAGTGTAAAGTAATAATTAATGATATTTAATTACAACAGGAAGAGGGGGAGCAAAAACGCTGGTCCTATCACTCTTACCTGTGGGTATATAGTATAGTGGTGGTAGAGCATATATAGTGGTATTCGATGGTAGGAAATAATCAGGGGTGAATGTAGCAACCCCACGGGAGCTGAGGAGGTAACCAAGCAGCGGCATAACGAGGCAATACAGGATACCGTGTAGAGATAGGTAGTAGGAAGATTCCCCTTTGGTTTCCAACATGATAGTGTAGGATAAGGCATAAACCCAAGGTATCTGTAATATATTAAAAGTGGGTGTGTAGTTGTAAGCAAAAATGGGTATTGTTGGATGACCAAAAGATGGAAGATATAGTGTAGAATAAAAGTGAGGCAACCGAAAAAGGGCAAGGGGAGACCAGACAAGTGAAGGCAAGGGAACCAGTGAAATGAGAGAAAAGGGAAAACCCACCACACACACCAAGTGTACAGAGTGAGGGAACAGTGCATAAGAGTTTTTTTACACCTGATGACTCAGCTTGCCCTAGTGTTGTGTTTCATATAAAGTCCCAATTTCCCCTTTCCCCGTTTTTCCCTTGTTTTTTTCATATATATATAGGGATGGAGACCTGTGCACTGGATGGTCATGGTCTCATATAAAGTCCCAACCTAACTTGTCATTTCAAATGTTAATAGGGATGGAAACACACACTAATTATCGTATTTACTATTGCTGTGGTCTTGTGTCAAGTGCCCAATATTTATATTATATCTACTTGTTATTTTGGAATATCTTTGTTTTATCCTATTTCATACATTCCTCCAGGTTACACACCCCGGGGGGTGGATCCTTTCCATCACCGGGAGCTGCGACGCACACCGTTGCTATCCCCCGATCCCCCTGATCCATTGGTCACGGGATTGTAGGCGAGTTCCCGCCGTGCGTCGACGCCACGCCCAGCACGCCAGCACGTCTGACGTCACCTGACATCACGTGCTGACGTGACGCTGTTCCCACCTGGCGTGCAATTTGACAGAGGCGGAGGTTGCCTATATAGGCGCTAGTCACCTATAGTGGGCTTTCCTTTCCTCCCTCACAGCATGTCCTAGCGTGACGTTGGGGGTACCTCGCTGGCTGGCCGGCGGCCTTTTCTATATGTCATCTCAGGTAACCACGGACCTTTACTTCTATGCACCCTGCCTTTAATTCCCCATTCACTGGCCTCTGTTCACATTCACTTCTATGCACTGTTCCCTCACTCTGTACACTTGGTGTGTGTGGTGGGTTTTCCCTTTTCTCTCATTTCACTGGTTCCCTTGCCTTCACTTGTCTGGTCTCCCCTTGCCCTTTTTCGGTTGCCTCACTTTTATTCTACACTATATCTTCCATCTTTTGGTCATCCAACAATACCCATTTTTGCTTACAACTACACACCCACTTTTAATATATTACAGATACCTTGGGTTTATGCCTTATCCTACACTATCATGTTGGAAACCAAAGGGGAATCTTCCTACTACCTATCTCTACACGGTATCCTGTATTGCCTCGTTATGCCGCTGCTTGGTTACCTTCTCAGCTCCCGTGGGGTTGCTACATTCACCCCTGATTATTTCCTACCATCGAATACCACTATATATGCTCTACCACCACTATACTATATACCCACAGGTAAGATTGATAGGACCAGCGTTTTTGCTCCCCCTCTTCCTGTTGTAATTAAATATCATTAATTACTACTTTACACTATATTCTAGATATTTCCAGATAGCTGCTCCTGATGAGTGGACAAACTTCCACGAAACGCGTCGAGCATTTACAACTGAGCATTTACTACTTTTTGACAGGTCACAGCAAATATGCATCTACCATGGGCATTTTAGTGTTTTAGTCATCAGTTTTATTTTAATACAATATTGATTACATATACACATGTTGGGTGTAATGCCGATGATACTGTAACTTACCTTATGCTATAGTGTTTAACATGCTACTATGTTACTATATTATGTCTTAATGTCATATTTTACCTACTCGGTACCATATTTATTGTTTATCTGTGAGTATCATCTATTGCACTCTGTTTCTCATGTGGTATCAATAAATCCAAAATATTTTTTTACACCTGATGACTCAGCTTGCCCTAGTGTTGTGTTTCATATAAAGTCCCAATTTCCCCTTTCCCCGTTTTTCCCTTGTTTTTTTCATATATATATAGGGATGGAGACCTGTGCACTGGATGGTCATGGTCTCATATAAAGTCCCAACCTAACTTGTCGTTTCAAGAGTTCCATCTTACACAAGCGTGTCCCCTTACATCAGAATCCAGCAGAGTGCCCCCTTATATTGGAATCCAGCGGAGTGCCCCTTTACACCAGAATCCAGCTGGCATGCCTCCTTACATCAGAGCCTGGCAGAGGGTGCCCTTACATCAGAGCCTGGTAGAGGGCGCCCTTACATCAGAGCCTGGCGGAGGGCGCCCTTACATCAGAGCCTGTTGGAGGGCGCCCTTACATCAGAGCCTGGTGGAGGGCGCCCTTACATCAGAGCCTGGCGGAGGGCGCCCTTACATCAGAGCCTGGTGGAGGGCGCCCTTACATCAGAGCCTGGTGGAGGGCGCCCTTACATCAGAGCCTGGCGGAGGGTTCCCTTATATAATTTACCACAACACCATTATCCCGTAGTTTTTAATCTCAAAGATACAACTATGTTGGTGTTCCTTGTTAATTTTACATTGTATTTTTCAAAATGTAATTGCCTACTCCCAAACTGTCATTTGAAGTAAAACACATAACCAAGTATTATTCTACACAATTTTTTTATCGTGCATTAAAAAAAGAAAACAAAAAAATAGACATGCTATCTGCCAATAGAACTTAACCAAAAAGTGCATTCTATGCATCCGAAAATATAGAAAATATAACACATGCATGTGTCCTGCTTCTTAATATAGGGGGTCACCAATGCCAAGAGTTGGTGAAAGCAGGGATCCGTCATCCGGAGATAATTCTGAAAATCATCCGGATTATTCTCCTGGAGCTCCCACAGCAAAGGCATATGACATAATTGGTCACGATTAAGCAACCAATTTTTGGTCCAAGAAATCCTCCTCCTCCTGTTTCTGGACTGGACTTGAGTAAAGCAATAACTCCAAGGCCAATAATAGCACGTTCTCTCCTCTAATTACACAACATGACTGGTTGACGAAAGGCCATTCAGAAACAAACAAAAAAGCGCGAAATTAAAAGCGCGAATCAACACTCACCAAACTAACACAAAATTAGCAGAAGAAGCCCAAAGGGTGGAGCCTGGTGTAGGGTGCCCTAGTACCTCACTACGTTAGTGTTTGTTGGCCGACAATTGTGTACCGTTTGTATGCAAGACAAGTTCCCAGCACACACCCTTCGGACAAAACTCTGACGCTCTGTTGGCCAACAATCGAATCGTGTGTACCAGGCTTTACAATTCAACACCGCCACAAATTTGTGGCAAGTTATCCTTGCTATCTGGGCAGGTTCTATTTAATGAGGCTGAAGGAATGCAGCCGTCACTGGGGGTGATTGGAAGCGATCAGGTGGCAGCCCAGCCGCCGAAGGACTTCCATCTGACAGCCGTCATTTGGGTTGCCAGATATATAGACAACCTGAGTGTGTGTGTGTAAACCCACACCAACCCCCCCCCTCCCCCCGTTACCAACATAGTTTTTTATATGATTTCTCAATCAACATGGACTGTTTTTTAACCACTTCAGCCCTGGAAGGATTTACCCCCTTTCTGACCAGAGCACTTTTTACAATTTGGCACTGCTTTCACTTTAACTGCTAATTGCGCGGTCATGCAATGCTGTACCCAAGCGAAATTTGCGTCCTTTTCATCCCACAAATAGAGCTTTCTTTTGATGGTATTTGATCACCTCTGCCGTTTTTATTTTTTGCGCTATAAACGGAAAAAGACCGAAAATTTTGAAAAAAAATTATATTTTCTACTTTTTGTTATAAAAAAAATCCAATAAACTCAATTTTAGTCATACATTTAGGCCAAAATGTATTCGGCCACATGTCTTTGATAAAAAAAATGTCAATAAGTGTATATTTATTGGTTTGCGCAAAAGTTATAGCGTCTACAAGCTAGGGTACATTTTCTGGAATTTACACAGCTTTTAGTTTATGACTGCCTATGTCATTTCTTGAGGTGCTAAAATGGCAGGGCAGTACAACCCCCCCCCCCCCCCCCAAATGACTCACTACCTATCACAGTTTTGAAGGCCATAAAATGCCCAGATGGCACAAACCCCCCGCAAATGACCCCATTTAGGAAAGTAGACACCCCAAGCTATTTGCTGAGAGGCATGGTGAGTATTTTGCAGCTCTCATTTGTTTTTGAAAATGAAGAAAGACAAGAAAAAACTTTTTTTTTTTTCTTTTTTTAATTTTCAAAACTTTGTGACAAAAAGTGGGGTCTGCAAAATACTCACTATACCTCTCAGCAAATAGCTTGGGGTGTCTACTTTCCAAAATGGGGTCATTTGGGGTGGTTGTGCCACCTGGGCATTCCATTACCTCCGAAACTGTGATAGGCAGTGAAGAGTGAAATCAAAAATTCACGCCCTTAGAAATCCTGAAGGCGGTGCTTGGTTTTCGGGGTCCCGTACGTGGCTAGGCTCCCAAGAAGTCCCACACATGTGGTATCCCCGTACTCAGGAGAAGCAGCAGAATGTATTTTGGGGTGTAATTTCACATATTCCCATGGCATGTTTGAGCAATATATCATTTAGTGACAACTTTGTGCAAAAAAAAAAAAAAAATTTGTCTCTTTCCCGCAACTTGTGTCACAATATAAAATATTCCATGGACTGGACATGACTCTCAGCAAATAGCTTGAGGTGTCTACTTTCCAAAATGGGGTCATTTGGGGGGGGGTTTGAACTGTCCTGGCATTTTATGCACAACATTTAGAAGCTTATGTCACACATCACCCACTCTTCTAACCACTTGAAGACAAAGCCCTTTCTGACACTTTTTCTTAACATGAAAATTTTTTTTTTTTTTGCAAGAAAATTACTTTGAACCCCCAAACATTATATATTTTTTTAAAGCAAATGCCCTACAGATTAAAATGGTGGGTGCTTCATTTTTTTTTTCACATAGTATTTGCGCAGCGATTTTTCAAACGCATTTTTTGGGGAAAAAACATACTTTTTTACATTTTAATGCACTAAAACACACTATATTGCCCAAATGTTTGATGAAATAAAAAAGATGATCTTAGGCCGAGTACATGGATACCAAACATGACATGCTTTAAAATTGCGCACAAACGTGCGGTGGCAACAAAATAAATACATTTTTAAAAGCCTTTAAAAGCCTTTACAGGTTACCACTTTAGATTTACAGAGGAGGTCTACTGCTAAAATTACTGCCCTCGATCTGACCTTCGCGGTGATACCTCACATGCATGGTGCAATTGCTGTTTACATTTGGCGCCAAACCAACTCTTGCGTTCGCCTTAGCGCGAGAGCAGGGGGGGACAGGGGTGCTTTTTTTTTTTTTTTTTTTTTTTTTTGCTTTTTTATCTTATTTTTAAACTGTTCCTTTCATTTTTTTTTTTATTTTTATTGTTATCTCAGGGAATGTAAATATCCCCTATGATAGCAATAGGTAGTGACAGGTACTCTTTTTTGAAAACATTTGGGTCTATTAGACCTTAGATCTCTCCTCTGCCCTCAAAGCATCTGACCACACCAAGATCGGTGTGATAAAATGCTTTCCCAATGGCTATGTTTACATCTGGCAAAATCTAAGTCATGAAATGCTCGTAGCTTCCAGTTTCTTAGGCCATAGAGATGTTTGGAGCCACTCTGGTCTCTGATCAGCTCTATGGTCAGCTGGCTGAATCACCGGCTGCATTCTCAGGTTCCCTGTTGAGACAGGAGAGCCAGAGAAAAACACGGAAGACAGTGGGGAGGGGGGGCATTCCCTCCCACTGCTTGTAAAAGCAGTCTAGAGGCTAATTAGCTGCTAGGATTGCTTTTACATGAAAGCCGACCACTGGCTGAAAAGAATGATACCAAGATGATACCTAAACCTGCAGGCATCATTCTGGTATAACCACTCAAAGTCGTGAATGGTGTACCTGAAGACAAAAAAATGGTTAACAATAAAACACAATAAACGGTAAAGTATAAAAAATTGCATACCTGAAAAGCAAACATGATAAAACATAATAACAATAAAACATTGCAAAATAGAATACAGTAAAAAAGAGCAGAACAATAGAGAGAGAATAGAGAGAGCGAGAACAATAAAACGACAACAATTTTTATTTTTATTTTATATATATATATATATATATATATATATATATATATATATATATTTTTTTTTTTTTACACTTTTTTTTGTAACTAACTTTTATAACTGTAACCGGTTCCAGGTTCGGGTCTCTCAAAATGCGATGGCATCTTGGGAGACCCTGTGAAAGTGTGCCTAGTCTGTGCAATGCTGTACCCTACGCTAATACTCAACTAGTGTATGGTAGCGTTCAAAACATTCACCAATGCAAAGACCAGGATTGTCAGGACAGGAGGGACAATAATAGCGGGTGTCACGCCTATATCCGCGCTTGCTGCAGACACAACATCTTTTTTTGGGGGGGGGTCGTTGGGTAGGGGTACTCGGGAGGACATAAAGAAAATGCCTCTCATGCAGCCGACTGCATTTGGTTGGGGATGTGAAAGGGAGAAGTACGGGCGCTGCAGAAGCGGTGGGTTCCCAATTAGGATTGGCGAATGCAGCAGGAAGGGCACTATGGGCACCACAGGCCTGTGTTTGTCTTCTTCTTGGTGACAGCGGGACACAACTTGTGCTTGCCACCTCACCAGCTTGAACTGCACTTATGGGACTCGCCACATCACTAAGTGTTACTGCAGTGCTGGTTTGACTACGACCGGGGTGTACTAGGCCGCTGGTGCTTGCCAGTTCACCAAAACGCTACCAAAAAAACTGTTAGCGATCGCAGGGATCAGGCCTGACTCTGCGAACGCTGCAGTTATGTGTTTAGTGTTTTGTAAGTGATAGTGATCGATCGATACTGCACTTGGGTGGGCTGGGCAGGGCCGGGCGGAGGGGCAAAACGCAGGTGCTAGCAGGTATCTGGGCTGATCCCGCTAACACTGCGTTTTTGGGAAACCTAAACTGCTGGGGACGCTAGTATAGATCTGATCAGATATTGATCCGTTCAGATACTATACCACTAAGGGAGGCGTATGCTGCGTGCGTGGGTGTTAGCGGTACTGGCGCTAATCTGACGCTGCCTGGGGCGACGCATATCACCGCCGGGCGATCAGGGGGCTAAACCTTTATTCGGTAATAAACGGCGGGTTCCCTGACACTATAAAAAAAAAAAACGAACTAACCAGCGTCACCCGTAACAGTTATACGGTGATCAGTGGTGAAAGGGTTAACTAGGGGGCAATCAAGGGGTTAAAACCTTTATTAGATAGTATATGGGGGTCCCTGTCGCTATAAAATGCTGACGGCGAACCTAAATATTTACCTCCCTAACTAGCGTCACCAGTGACACTAATACAGCGATCAGAAAAATGATCGCTTAGCGACACTGGCGAGGGGGGGTGATCAAGGGGTTAAAACTTTATTGGGGGGGTTAGGGGGGTATCCTAGACCTAAAGGGGGCTAATACTAACTGCCCTACCACACTAACTGTCACAAACTGACACCATGCAGTAATCAGAAAAAAAAAAAACTGCTTGGTGTCAGTGTGACTGTGGGGGGGGGTGTGATTGGGGGGTGATCGGGGGGTCGTCGGGGGGGGGGATCGGGGGTGTAATGTATGCCTGGCATGTTCTACTGAGTGTGTTGTGTTGGTGCACTCACATTACAGTCTTCTCTCCTTGGCGCCGGAATGGAAAATGCCGAGCCGAGGAGAGATGACATCATTTCCTCTGCCTCCGTGTACAATACAGAGGCAGGGAAATGATCCCATTGGCTGGGAGCGATCGCGAGGGGGGGGCCACGAATGGATGGCCTCCCCCTCACCTCCGATTGCCGGGGAAGATTTGCCGACCGCCGCAGGCACCGGGGGGGTCCAATCGGACCCCCCACCCGCGGGCAGGCAAGGACGTACCTGTAAGTCCTTTTGCCTGCCCGTGCCATTTTGCCGACGTACATCGTTGTGCGGCGGTCGGCAACTGGTTAAGCTTCTGCTGCTAGCATTAGTAAATAGATAGGAAGGTATATTATATTTACTTGTTTTAAACTTTTGTTTTACATTTCTTCACTTGCTTCCTGGATTCTGGCCTAGGCCAAAATTATGTCATACATCCCAGGAGTCTTCATGAGAGGGGGGGCTTTCTCAGCTAAGCACACCCTCCTGCCTGCATGCCTAAGCTAAGGGCAGATCGATTCCAGGTAAATGCTACATGATCATCTGCCCTTAGTCAAGATGGCTGCACCTAGAAATGCTGGTGGGGGAGGGTTTCAAAAGTGATTTCTCAACAAAATAAAGCATGGAGACATGGATGGGTGTGGGAGTTTGCTTTAAAAATGAAAAATGAATTAAGTAGTGTTTTCAGTTTGTGGTGTTTGGATACAGTTTAGTTCATGCAAATAAATGCAAGAATGATTCTGGCAGAGAAAGGCTTAAAGGGTAGTGGAGAAGGGGTGCTGGACATTGGACTCCTCTAACATTGAACCCAATCAACCTACACAGTACATCAGGAGATCATTCACAGTACAGGTAGAACCAGGGGTGGCCCGTGCATTCTGGGCGCACAGGTGCCGCCCCCCTAATCCCTGCCGCTGCCTCCCTATCCATGCGCCCGGCCCCTTTCAGGACGCCAGACGAATGGACTCCTATGGCAGCGTGGGAGGGGGTGTTTTTTTTTTTTTAAGCACCTGATTAGAGCCTGAGACTCTAATAGGCTTCAGAAAAGGGTGGGCTCGGGGCGCAGAGAGTGCGCCCTGATCCCACCCTGTTGTGTGACCATAGCAAATAAATTTTTGCTATTTTTACACTACAGTGCCTCCCTGCCAATCAGGAGGCAGGTCAGTGAGACCTTTTTCCTGATTGGCCAAAGGATGCCCCACGCTTTGGTGGAAGAGACACACAGGGGAGGAAGCTGGAGGATCGGACTCCTCCGCCTCCCCTGCTGACACAGGAGGAGAGGGCCCAACAGCCCAGAATAGAGGAGGAGACGCACGGGATGCAGGAGCCGACGCCTGCCCATCCCCCAGCTCGCTGCCGTCACCTGGATGGGGTAAGTGCCGGTCTGATGGCGAGTGGGGAGGGGGGGTCACAGTGGCTGCATATGGTGGGCACAGAAGCTGCATATAATGGGCACAGTGGCTGCATTTTGTGGGCACAGTGAAGCTACAATTGATGTTTTTTTTCAGAATTTTTCAGTTTGCCTGCGCCCCCCCAAAAATTTGGAGCACCAGCCGCCACTGGGTAGAACTCCACCAGAGTAATATCCAGCGTCCAAGTGAACGTGTCCTATGGGTTACATATCATGTTTGCAACTTATTGGAAATGGCTTTTCTCACATTATGCAACACAATAATAAAGGCTGCCCAATATGTGTCCATCGTACATGGTATATTTCATGCTACAGGTGGGAGCTGATGTAAAACATACCATACAGGGTCAGGAGGTAGCATTAGCAGCATGTGGTAGCAATGATGTGTTTCATTTGAAGTGAAAGATCTCCGAAGGTTTCCAAGCCCATGATTGCTACCAGATGCAGAATATTTTCTCATGGAGCAGGAGAGATCATTCATGCATTACTAGGTAGACCTCAGTTCAAAAAAGCAAGATTAAAATGAACTTATTGTAACTTCTTGATCTGTTATGAGAGGGGCCACTTGATATCCAGAAAATATGGCATTTACAGGGAAGCCTTCAGAAATAATATGGATATGAACCATCCAAATCTTTAACTTATTAAAGGATCATTTCCGATAAAACCATGTTAATTTTATTTTATTTATTTATTTATTTTAGGTACTTATATAGCGCCGTCAATTTACGCAGCGCTTTACATATACATTGTACATTCACATCAGTCCCTACCCTCAAGGAGCTTACAATCTAAGGTCCCTAACTCACATTCATACATACTAGGGACAATTTAGACAGGATCTAATTAACCTACCAGCATGTCTTTGGAGTGTGGGAGGAAACCGGAGTACCCGGAGGAAACCCACGCAGGCACAAGAAAAAAGATCAACTTCACTCTGTTGCAATCAATCGTACTTACATGGACAATATAACGCAACAGGTCTCACTTCTTATGCCCCGTACACGCGAGCGGAATTTCCGTCGGAAAAATCTTGGATGGTTTTTCCGACGGAATTCCGCTCAAGCTTGGCTTGCATACACACGGTCACAGAAAAGTTCTCTGAACTATCGACCGCCAAGAACGCGGTGACGTACAACACTACGACGAGCCGAGAAAATGAAGTTCAATGCTTCCGAGCATGCGTCGAATTGTTTCTGAGCATGCGTGTTTTTTTGCGCGTCGGAATTGCGTACAGACGAACGGAATTCAAGAACTTTTTTCCGGCGGAAAAATAGAGAACCAGCTCTCAATCTTTTGCTGGCGGAAAATTCAGATAGAAAAAGTTGGATGGAGCATACATACGGTCAGAATGTCCGACCAAAAGCTCCCATCACACTTTTTTTTGACGGAAATTCTGACTGTGTGTGTGCAGCATAAGTGTACGTTATTCTTGTACCATGCTTTGTACAGGACTTCTCCCTGCATGGAGACCCTCAACTCTTTTTTCTTATATGGCATCTGTAAAACCCAATAAAATCTTTGAACTAGAAAAAATCAACTTGTAATGGCGGGGTATAGGTCCTCTTTATTGAGTAGTGCCATGGGTTGCTGAGGGGCCCCTCTGTTCATCATCTCAGTGGTTGTAAACCCTCACATATACCATGTGAAGTGCATAGTCTCAGATGATACACAGAGATTAAACAAATCCTCCTACTAAGGATGAGCTCCGGCGTGTTCGCATGGCGCACGTGCCGAGCCCGCCAGGAAGTCGGCACGGCGCAGCGCTAATCACAGGCAGGGAGACATTTCCCGATCTCTGCAGCCGCACATCGGGAAATGTCTCACTGCTTGTGATTAGCGCTGCGCCGTGCCGACTTCCTGGCGGGCTCGGCACGTGCGCCATGCGAACACGCCGGAGCTCATCCCTACCTCCTACATACATTGCCTTGAAAAAGTATTCATACCCCTTGAAATTTTCCACATTTTGTGATGTTACAATCAAAATTGTAAATATATTTTATTGGGATTTTATGTGATAGACAAACACAAAGTGGCACATAATTGTGAAGTGAAAGGAAAATGATAAATGGTTTTCAAAATGTGTTACAAATAAATATGTGAAAAGTGTGGGGTACATTTGTATTCAGCCCCCCTGAGTCAATACTTTGTAGATCCACCTTTCGTTGTAATTACAGCTGAAAGTCTTTTTGGGGATAGCTCTATGAACTTTGCACATCTAGAAAGTAAAATTTTTGCCCATTCTTCTTTGCAAAATAGCTCAAGCTCTGTCAGACTGGATGGAGAGGGTCTGTGAAGAGCAATTTTGTCTTGCCACAGATTCTCAATTGAACTTAGGTCTAAACCATTCCATTGTAGATCTGGCTGTATGTTAAGGCCCCTTTCACACTGGAGCGGTTTTCAGGCGTTATTGCGCTAAAAATACCGCCTGAAAACCGCCCCTAAACAGCCTCCGCTGTTTGTTCAGTGTGAAAGCCCGAGGGCTTTCACACTGAAGCTGTGCGCTCGCAGGACGGTAAAAAAAGTCCTGCGAGCCGCTTCTTTGGAGCGGGGAAGGAGCGGTGTATTCACTGCTCCTAAACCGCTCCTGCCCATTGAAATCAATGGGACAGCGTGGCTATACCGCGGTAATACCGCGGCTATAGCCGCGCTGTACGAGCGGATTTAACCCTTTTTCGGGCGCCAGCGGGGGTTAAAACCGAACCGCTAGCGGCCGAATACCGCTACAAGAACGACGGTACAGCAGCGCTAAAAATAGCGCCGTTGTACCGCCGACGCCCCCACCGCCCCAGTGTGAAAGGGGCCTTAGGGTCGTTGTCCTGCTGGAAGGTGAACCTCCGCCCCAGTCTCAAGTCTTTTGCAGACTCTAATGCCCCATACACACGGTTGGACTTTGTTCGGACATTCCGACAACAAAATCCTGGGATTTTTTCCGACGGATGTTGGCTCAAACTTGTCTTGCATACACACGGTCACACAAAGTTGTCGGAAAATCCGATCGTTCTAAACGCGGTGACGTGAAACACGTACGTCGGGACTATAAACGGGGCAGTGGCCAATAGCTTTCATCTCTTTATTTATTCTGAGCATGCGTGGCACTTTGTCCATCGGATTTGTGTACACACGATCGGAATTTCCGACAACGGATTTTGTTGTCGGAAAATTTTATAGCCTGCTCTCAAACTTTGTGTGTCGGAAAATCCGATGGAAAATGTGTGATGGAGCCTACACACGGTCGGAATTTCCGACAACAAGGTCCTATCAAACATTTTCCGTCGGAAAATCCGATCGTGTGTACGGGGCATAACAGGTTTTCTTCTTATTCCGCGTACACACGAGCGGAATGTCCGACAGAAAAAGTCAGACGGAAGATTTTCATCCTCTATTCCGATCGTGTGTATGCCTCATTGGACTTTTTTTTTTCTCGAAAATTCTGACGGACCTAGAAATGGAACATGTTCTAAATATTTCCGACGGAACCAATTCCTATCGGGAAAACCGCTCGTCAGGGCTGATCCTGAGCGGGGTGCACGGGGTGCAGTGCACCCGGGCGCCACAGAGGTGGGGGCGCTGAAGCGCCAGAGTGCTCCCCTCCCTCCTCCTCTCCTTGTCGGTAGACGTCTCTCTCCGCCGGTCACCGCTGCTGTGTTTCTTGCCCAAGTCCATCCCCCCTCCCTCCTCCTGTCAGAGGAGAGCGGTAACAGCTGGAGATCGGAGCGGCTGTGTCTCTGTGTGCAGAGAGACCAGCCGCGCAGTGACGTCAATGGGGGGGGCAGTCCATGCCCGACGTGTTCCAGTTCTCTACCTCCTGTGTGTAACTCCCGCCTGCTGCCCAAGCCTGACACGCTCTGTTCATCACCCGGGCGGCTGCACACTGTCCTCTCCTCTCCAGCTGCCGCCCGGGTGTTTTTTAATTAGCTTAATGGAGGGGTGGGGGTGGTTTGTCGGGGTCTATACTAATGGAGGGGGGTTTGTCCTGGGGGGGTCTATACTAATGGAGGGGGGTTTGTCCTGGGGGGGTTTGTACTAATGGAGGGGGTTGGTTTGTCCTGGGGGGTCTATACTAATGGAGGGGGTTGGTTTGTCCTGGGGGTCTGTACTAATGTAGGGGGGGTGGTTTGTTCTGGGGAGTCTGTACTAATGTAGGGGGGTGGTTTGTTCTGGGGGGTCTGTCTAATGTAGGGGGGTGGTTTGTTCTGAGGTGTCTGTACTAATGTAGGGGGGGTGGTTTGTCCTGGGGGTCTGTACTAATGGAGGTGGGGTGGTTTGTCCTGGGGGGTCTATACTAATGGAGGGGGTTGATTTGTCCTGGGGGTCTGTACTAATGTAGGGGGGGTGGTTTGTTCTGGGGGGTCTGTACTAATATAGGGGGGTAGTTTGTCTGGGGGGGTCTGTACTAATGTAGGGGGGTGGTTTGTTCTGGGGGGGTCTGTGCTAATGTAGGGGGGTGGTTTGTTCTGGGGGGTCTGTACTAATGTAGGGGGGTGGTTCGTCCTGGGGGGTCTGTACTAATGGAGGGGGGTTGGTTTGTCTTGGGGGGTCTGTACTAATGTAGGGGGGGTGGTTTGTCCAGGGGGGGTCTGTACTAATATAGGGGGTGGTTTGTTCTGGGGGGGTCTGTACTAATGTAGGGGGATGGTTCGTCCTGGGGGGGTCTGTACTAATGGAGGGGGGTGGTTTGTCCTGGGGGGTTCTGTACTAATTGATGGAGGTGGTTTGTTCTGGGGGTCTGTACTAATGGAGGAGGGGTGGTTTGTCCTGGGGGTCTGTACTAATGGAGGGGGGTGGTTTGTCCTGGGGAGGTCTGTACTAATGGAGGGGGGTGGTTTGTTCTGGGGGGTCTGTACTAATGTAGGGGGGGTGGTTTGTCCGGGGGTCTGTACTAATGGAGGGGGGTGGTTTGTTCTGGGGGGTCTGTACTAATGGAGGGGGGTGGTTTGTCCTGGGGGGGTCTGTACTAATGGAGGGGGGTTTGTCTTGGGGGTTGTACTAATGGAGGGGGGTGGTTTGTTCTGCTGGGTCTGTACTAATGGAGGGGGGGTGGTTTGTCCTGGGGGGGTCCATACTAATGGAGGGGGGTGGTTTGTTCTGGGGGGTCTGTACTAATGTAGGGGGTGATTTGTTCAGGGAGGTCTGTACTAATGGAGGGGGGTAGTTTGTTCTGGGGGGTCTGTACTAATGTAGGGGGAGTGGTTTGTCCTGGGAGCATCTGTACTAATTAAGGGGGGTGGTTTGTTCTGGGGGGCTCTGTACTAATGTAGGGGGGTGGTTTGTCCGGGGGGGTCTGTACTAATGTAGGGGGGTGCTTTGTCCTGGGGGGTCTGTACTAATGGAGGGGGGGTGGTTTGTCCTGGGGGGTCTGTACTAATGGAGGGGGGGTGGTTTGTCCTGGGGGTCTGTACTAACGGAGGGGGGTGGTTTGTTCTGGGGGTCTGTACTAATGGAGGGGGGGTGGTTTGTCCTGGGGGGTCTGTACTAATGGAGGGGGGTGGTTTGTCCTGGGGGGTCTGTACTATTGGAGGGGGGTGGTTTGTTCTGGGGGGTCTGTACTAATGTAGGGGGGGTGATTTGTCCGGGGGGTCTGTACTAATGGAGGGGGGTGGTTTGTTCTAGGGGTCTGTACTAATGGAGGGGGGTGGTTTGTCCTGGGTGGATCTATACTGATGGGGGGTCTGTACTGAGGGAGGGGTTTATACTTAGTGGGGGGTCTGCACTGACGGAGGGGGGTCTATACTTAGTGGAGGGGGGTCTGTACTGAGGGGCGACTATAGTTGGTAGAGGGGGGGTGACACCAAGTTTTACCGCACCGGGTGACACCAACCCTAGTGACGCCACTGCAGCCGTGGGCTCTTATTTCCCCTCTCCCGCTCCGCCTTGTGCGCGCTGCTGTACTAGTGAGTGGCGTACTATGTTTCTTCCTCGCCTTCATATCGGCCAGGGAAGAAAAAGAAAAGGAGCAAAGAAGAAGATTGTGGGACATGTAGTCCCGAGGACTGGCAGCCCCACTGTAACACGGAAACTGCAGCCCACACAGCATGCTCAGATGAATGGGAGAGAGAGAGAGCCCGGAGCCCGGGAAAGCTTTCAGGGAAGTGCACCCAGGACTCCAGAGGGAGAGGACAGTGCTGAGGGAACACCATCAGAGAGAGAACCCCGCTGCCCTGCACCACCAGAGGGAAATCCACACAGCCTAGTGCCATCCCTGGCGGAGAAAGGAATGGAGTCATTGCCATAATACAGATCTGGGCTCTACCCAGCAGAGTCGCCACGGGCAATTCAGAGTGAGCTGACTCCTGATCAGAGGAACCGTTGCTGTATCGCTGGGTCAGGTGAGAGGGCCGATCGGCCATTATCTACTACCGTCCATAGGAACTGCAGTCTCTGACCATCTTTTGTATCATGTCTGCAGTCTCTGACCATCTCTTGTAACATGTCTGCAGTCTCCGGCCATCTCTTGTAACATGTCTGCAGTCTCTGACCATCTCCTGTAGTATGTCTGCAGTCTCTGACCATATCCTGTACTATGTCTGCAGTCTCTGACCATCTCCTGTAGTATGTCTGCAGTCTCTGACCATCTCCTGTACTATGTCTGTAGTCTCTGACCATCTCCTGTATCATATCTCCAGTCTCTGACCGTCTCCTGTATTATGTCTGCAGTCTCTGACCATCTCCTGTATTATATGTTCAGTCTCTGACCATCTCCTGTATTATATCTCCAGTCTCTGACCATCTCCTGTACTATGATTGCAGTCTCTGACCATCTCCTGTACTATGTCTGGGGGCTCTTTCTAACAGATACTCTAACAGAAGCCCTCTCTGTGTGCATCAGAGAGACTCCCCTCCAGGTCTCATTAGTGTACCCTCTTCCTGTATTTTCTTTATTGTTAAAAGATCATAGGAGGATCCCAGGGTAATGAAGACTTCTTAGGGGAGCATCTCTGTTTTTGAGTCGTTGCCATAGTAACATTTGTAAAAGGGAGGCGTTGGTAAGATGACCATGCCCACGTGGGGGCGCTAGAAATATTTCTGCACCCAGGCATCTGTGACCCTAGGATCGGCCCTGGGCACTATTAATCCCCCTAATACCAATGACGGGGCATTGTTTACTCCCCCTAATACCAAAGATGGGGCACTATTACTCCCCCTAATACCAATGATGGGGCATTGTTTACTCCCCCTAATACCAAAGATGGGGCACTATTACTCCCCCTAATACCAATGATGGGGCATTGTTTACTCCCCCTAATACCAAAGATGGGGCACTATTACTCCCCCTAATACCAATGACGGGGCATTGTTTACTCCCCCTAATGCCAAAGATGGGGCACTATTACTCCCCCTAATACTAATGACGGGGCATTGTTTACCCCCCCTAATGCCAAAGATGGGGCACTATTACTCCCCCTAATACCAATGATGGGGCATTGTTTACTCCCCCTAATACTAAAGATGAGGCACTATTACTCCCTCCTAATACCAATGATGGGGCATTGTTTACTCCCACTGACGCCAGGACATTTTCTGCTCCTACTGGCCACAACCCGTCCAGTGTGCTGCTGTTACTCACTGTCTGATGCCATCTCTTCTATCTCTGGAACTGTAAAGGGCTCCAGGAGAGAAGAGGCCGTCATTTCCTGTGCCTGTGTTATATAAGCGCAGGCACATGCTGTTCTGTGATTTGTCAGAACCGATCGGCAGGTCCAGGGCAAAAATGATTGGCCTGGACCTGAAGACTGATCGGTGCTGGAGCCAATCACAGCACCCCTGGCTGGCGGGCACACGCGTCCCCACGCTGGAGTTCTGTTGTTGCTGGGGGTCTATTGTTTCTGGGGGGGTGGTCTATTGTTTCTGGAGGGGTGGTCTATTGTTGCTGGTGGGGGGATCTATTGTTTCTGGAATTCTGTTCTTGCTGGGGGTCTGTTGTTTCTGGGGGAGGGGGTCTATTGTTTCTGGGGGAGGGGGGGGGTCGGTCAGCTGCAGGGGATCCATTTTACTGTTTTTCTTTTCATTAACTTCTTCAATACAGGACACTTTCACCCCTTTCCTGCCCAGGCCAATTTTCAGCTTTCAGTGCTATCACGGTTTGAATGACAATTGCGCGGTCATGTACTCAAAATTAAATTTTTATAATTTTTTTTTCATACAAATAGAGCTTTTGGTGGCATTTAATCACCACTGGGTTTTTTTTGTTTGTTTATTATATAAACAAAAAAAGACCGGAAATATTGAAAAACACATTTTTCTTTGTTTCTGTTATGAAACGGAACAAATAAATAATAATTCTTCATAATTTTTAGGCCAAAATGTATTCTGCTACATTTCTTTGGTGAATATAACCCAAATCAGTGTATATTATTTAGTCTGTAGGAAAGTTAGAGAGTCCACAAGCTATGGGATATCTATCTGAGAATGGATCAATCCTGATGTACCGACAGCCAATCTCATTTCTTGAGGCCCAGAAATGCCAGGACAGTACAAATACCCCCTGAATGACCCCCCTTTTGGAACGTAGACAGTCTGAGGTATTTAGTAAGAGGCACAGTGGGGTTTTTTGAAGTCGTAATCTTTTGTTGCAATATTTTGGAAAATGAAGAAATGAAGAAAAAACAATGTTCCCCATTTTTTTTTGTTTACATACTGTAACCAGTGCAGTACAGTGTCCTCATATAACTGGTGTGGCAGTGATCAGGGACACTAGCGGCTGAAAAGCGCCGCTTAAACAGCGCTAAAGTGTTGCTAAAACGAGCAGCTCTTTAGTGCTAACGCGGTCCCAATGTGAAAATAGCCTTATCCTTAAACCATCGCTTTATTAATATAAAAAGTGGTAAGTATTATACTCACAAGATGACAAATGTATCAAGCACATCACATAGTACACCGTCATCCAATCCACATTGCATCAGATCATGTGGTAGGAGAAGGTGAAGAGCCAATAGGCTAACACGTTTCGAGGACTAGCCTCTTCCTCAGAGCCCTGAAGAAGCTAGTCCTCGAAATGCATTAGCGTATTGGATCTGCACCTTCTCCTACCATATGATGCAATGTGGATTGGATGACGGTGTACTATGTGATGTGCTTGATACATTTATCATCTTGTGAGAATAATAATTACCACTTTTTATATTAATAAAGGGATGGTTTTAGGATAAAGCACTAGGTCTGGGCGCCCTCTCTGTCTTTTTATGGTTGCACATGGAAGGAGGTTGCACAATATAGGCAAAAAAATTCCCAGCAGACTTACCAGCCAGCCAGCAAAAGAAACAAATTGTCGTTTCTAACAATTCAGGGTAAAAACAGAGGCTTTTGTTGCACTCATTTGCAAATCTATGCAGAAGCCGCAGCGCCCCACCAAGGCTCCTCTGTAAAATGCGGCCCTAACTCTATATATATGTTTAGTTGCAGGTTTGTCCCTACATAAGATTGTTACTCTTTATTGCTTTCACTAAATATCCTATAAAGAGACCCAGTCACCAGCTACAACTTTTCAATTTACGGATTTTATTAAAACATAAATGTACTTTATTTATCACAAGTATTTCTATAATGCCGACAATTTACACATTAATATTGCACATTCATATCAGCCCTCTCGGATCTTACAATCTATAGCTGGCCACAGAAGGATTGAACCTCGGCTGGTTCAGCAGGGACAGGCCTGAGATTCAATCTATCCATGGACAGGCTGGTTGTACTGAAATCGATTGACTTCAGTACAACCAGTCTGTGGGATTTTTATTCAGGCAATTACTGCCGGCAGTGATCATTCTCTTCTTCCAGCAGGGAAAGCACCCCGCTGGCAAAACACAATAGCACTATGAGAGGGATTCCCCCATCTGTGTTGATGGGGGAAATCAAGCAATTTTCTTTCCGTTCACCCATTGTGTGAAAGAAAGTTGCGGATCGGAAAAACCAAATGGAATCCCCATCCCCATCTGTTTACATAAAGCAAACACCCTAAAGAACACAGTTATATACAAATGTAACAGTACGACACCAGTATTGTTAAGTAATAGTAGTCAAATTTTATTACAATATCCAATAAAAAAATCCCATAGATGGGACTATATTGCAAATGTAGAAAACACTTTACAGTAAAAGGCATTGCCACCCTTGGTGGTAGATGAGTGGGTGTAGCTGAGCCTAAGAGGTATTGCCACCCTTGCTGGTACAAAAAAGTGGTTACTACCTGCCCCCACCTGTAACTGGTCACTGCAGCAAGGAGCATTGCAAAGGCAAACACATAAAAAATAAGACATTTCCACACTCAACTTACCGACCAGCCTGTGACCAACCAAACTGTCCTGTTGAGCAGTATGTGTCAAAGACAGGGGTTTAGTTGCACACATTTACAAATGCATGCATAAGCCACAGAGCCACGGCAAGGCACCCCATTTTCTGTGGAACCTAAGAGGCATTGCCACCATTGGTGGTAGATGAGTGTATGTAGGTGGGAGCAGGGGATACGCTGTAGGAGTGAGGGCAGAAACTTGAGGGGGAAGTTCCACTGGCCACACTCACCCCATACCCAGGGTGGTAGCGTCCCCTCTTGGTGGTAGATGAGGGGGTGTGGGCAAGAAGGAGTGGGGTGTTAAGAGTTATATGGACATTGCTCATTGAAGCCTCTTAATTTTTTTTTCTCTTGGTTTAGGTGAATTGGGAGCACATTTAATATAAGGTATTTGTAGGAGGGGTGGAGGGAGGGGGAGAAGGGAAAGAAAGTTTTTTTTGGGGGGGGGGGGATTGGGAAGTGGATAAAGATGTGATCAATATAAATACGTTATGAAGGTTGTTTTAATGGATATGTCAAGTTTAGTAAAAAAAAGGATGAGTGGGTGTAGCAGAGCCTGAGGCATTGTCACCCTTGGTGGTAGATGAGTGGGTGTAGGTGGGGGCAGGGGGTATTACCAGTTTGCTGGGTGTGGAGGAGTGAGGGCAGATGAAACTTGGGGGGAAGTTCCACTGGCCACACTCACCCCATACAAAGGGTGGTAACGTCCCCTCTTGTTGGTAGATGAGTGCATGTAGGTGGGGTCAGTACCAGTATGCTGGGCGTGGGGGAGTGAGGTCAGATGAAACTTGGGGGGAAGTTCCACTGGCCACACTCACCCCCTACCCAGGGTGGTAGCGTCCCCTCTTGGTGGTAGATGGGTGGGTGTAGGTGCTATTACCAGTATGCTGGGCATGGGGGAGTGAGGGCAGATGAAACTTGGGGGGGGAAGTTCCACTGGCCACACTAACCCCCTACCCAGGGTGGTAGCGTCCCCTCTTGGTGGTAAATGGGTGGGTGTAGGTGGGGGCATGGGGTATTACCAGTATGCTGGGCATGGGGGAGTGAGGGCAGATGAAACTTGGGGGGAAGTTCCACTGGCCACACTCACCCCCTACCCAGGGTGGTAGCGTCCCTTCTTGGTGGTAGATGAATAGGTGTAGCAGAGCCTGAGGCATTGTCACCCTTGGTGGTAGATGATTGCACATAGGTGGGGGCAGTGGGTATTACCATTACGCTGGGCATGGGGGAGTGAGGGCAGATGAAACTTGGGGGGAAGTTCCACTGGCCACACTCACCCCATGCCCGGGGTGGTAGCGTCCCCTCTTGGTGGTAGAAGAGTGGGTGTATTGGGTTGTGAGGCAGTTGATCCAGAGGAAGGCGAAAAACCCCAGAAAAGCATGATATAACGTGCTCCAGTTGGGGAAAAAATTCCTTCCTGATCCCCCGAGAGGCAATCGAATATTTCCTGGATCGGCCCTGTGTGTGGGGGAGAGCGGGCAATTGGAGCCCCACCCTCGGTGGTAGGTGAGTGGAGATGTGGGTGTCAGTGTGTGTAGAGTGGGGGAGGAGGGACCATCCCCCACACAGAGTTCTGGAGGGAGGAGTCATTGTCCGGACTACAGCCGGGTCACAGCGTGTCTGTGTGATCTGCCTCCTCTGTTCAGGCTCTAAAGGAACTACAAGTCCCAGCAATCTGGGAGTTGTAGTTCCTCAGAGCCTGAGCAGAGGAGGCAGGTTCCCCGGACACACAGACACGCTGTGACCCGGCTGTAGTCCTGACAATGGCTCCTCCCTCCGGAGCTCTGTGGTGGAGATGTTTCCTGGATCGGCCCCGTGTGTGGGGGAGGGCGAGCAATTGGAGCCCCACCCTCAGTGGTAGGTGAGTGGAGATGTGGGTGTCAGTGTGTGGAGGACGGGGGAGGAGAGACCATCCCCACACACAGAGTTCTGGAGGGAGGAGCCATTGTCCGGACTACAGCCAGGTCACAGCGTGTCTGTGTGATCTGCCTCCTCTGTTCAGGCTCTAAAGGAACTACAAGTCCCAGCAATCTCTGTCCACATGAGGAACTACAACTCCCAGCATGCACTGTGTCAGTGATGGGGGTTCAGCTCCCAGCCTGGAATAAGATGCTGTGGGACTACATATCCCAGCATGATTTTCTCTATGGAGATATTACAGGTCCAGTGATCTCTACATACCCCAGTCTGCTCCCCGGCCCCTCCCCCTCCTCAGGGGGAATTGCACCTCCCCAGTCCCGACCAGACCTCCCCCATCCTGGGGGGAGGGGACCCACCACCTGTGGTGGGAGAGGATGGTGGGGTGCAATTACCCCTGAGGAGGGGGAGGGTAGCAGGCTGGGGTATGAAGAGATTGCTGGGACTTGTAGTACATCTATAGAAGAAATCATGCTGGGATATGTAGTCCTGTAACATCCTATTCCAGGCTGGGAGCTGAACCCCCATTGCTTACACAGTACATGCTGGGAGTTGTAGTTCCTCATGTGGACAGAGATTGCTGGGAGTTGTAGTTCTTCAGAGGCTGAGCAGAGGAGGCAGGTTCCCCGGACACACAGACACGCTGTGACCCGGATGTAGTCCGGACAATGGCTCCTCCCTCCGGAGCTCTGTGGTGGAGATGTTTCCTCCTCTCCGCTCTCCTCAGACTGACGCGCTCCCTTCCCCGCTCGGCTATTTATCTGATCAAGCCGTGACGTCACCAGTGTAACGGCTCCAGCCTCCAGCTCCTGATTGGCTATTCATCCTCTGGTCACGCCTGTCCCATGCGCTGATCACGCCCACTCCCACCTGAGCCGTTAGGTCGCTCTCTGCAGCAGTCACGTGTTGCACGTAACGGTCAGAACGAGGCCACGTGACTTCACAGGAGGAAAAGCATGAAATCCTCCCTGCAGCTACTGCGCATGTGCGGCTCAGAGACGGTAGAAGGTAAACAAGCCGAGGTGATGATTTCCATGGAAACCATTAACCCCATAAATGCCAGACACTGGAGTCTCCACCCCCTGCAAGTTCCCAGCCTATCTCCTGCAGGCTGCTGCTTGAGTGGGCGGGATGGAGGTGTAATTAAACACAATGTAAACATTCCTGAGTCCTCAGCACCGAGATGGTAGAAAGATAAGAAGTAATACTTCAGCTCTGAGCCATTCGTCTATCAGACGGGATATCACGTCCAGTACCAGCAGGTTACTGTATAATCAAAACATGGTTGGGACAAAGAGATGTCACCAAGATAGGTAAAAAAAGAGGAGGGACAACCATATTATAGGTAAAAAAGAGGAGGGACAACCATATTATAGGTAAAAAAGAGGAGGGACAACCATATTATAGGTAAAAAAAGTATAGAAAGCTTTATTGGTGAAATATCGATCAGTCACAGAATAGACCCAACCAGAGCAGCCAAATGGGGGTGTGGCCTGGAAGAGGGAGGAGTTCCTGGAGGTGCATTACTTTCCAGGCTCCTCTATGCTGACCAATGGGGTGCCATCTCCTTCTCATGTATCCCGTGTGTCATGTATGTAATCTCTGACCGTCCTGTGTGTCATGTATGTAATCTCTGACCATCCCGTGTGTCATGTATGTAATCTCTGACCGTCCCGTGTCATGTATGTAATCTCTGACTGTCCCGTGTGTCATGTATGTAATCTCTGACCATCCCGTGTGTCATGTATGTAATCTATGACCGTCCCATGTGTCATGTATGTAATCTCTGACCGTCCCGTGTGTCATGTATGTAATCTATGACCGTCCCATGTGTTATGTATGTAATCTGTGACCGTCCCGTGTGTCATGTATGTAATCTGTGACCGTCCCATGTGTCATGTATGTAATCTATGACCGTCCCGTGTGTCATGTATGTAATCTGTGACCGTCCCATGTGTCATGTATGTAATCTCTGACCGTCCCGTGTGTCATGTATGTAATCTATGACCGTCCCATGTGTCATGTATGTAATCTCTGACCATCCCTTGTGTCATGTATGTAATCTCTGACCGTCCCATGTGTCATGTATGTAATCTATGACCGTCGTGTGTCATGTATGTAATCTCTGACCGTCCCGTGTGTCATGTATGTAATCTCTGACCGTCCCGTGTGTCATGTATGTAATCTCTGACTGTCCCGTGTGTCATGTATGTAATCTCTGACCGTCCCGTGTGTCATGTATGTAATCTCTGACAGTCCCATGTGTCATGTATGTAATCTCTGACCGTCCCGTGTGTCATGTATGTAATCTCTGACTGTCCCGTGTGTCATGTATGTAATCTCTGACCATCCCGTGTGTCATGTATGTAATCTCTGACCGTCCCGTGTGTCATGTATGTAATCTCTGACTGTCCCGTGTGTCATGTATGTAATCTCTGACCGTCCCGTGTGTCATGTATGTAATCTCTGACAGTCCCATGTGTCATGTATGTAATCTCTGACCGTCCCGTGTGTCATGTATGTAATCTCTGACTGTCCCGTGTGTCATGTATGTAATCTCTGACCATCCCGTGTGTCATGTATGTAATCTCTGACCGTCCCGTGTGTCATGTATGTAATCTCTGACTGTCCCGTGTGTCATGTATGTAATCTATGACCGTCGTGTGTTATGTATGTAATCTCTGACCATCCCGTGTGTCATGTATGTAATCTCTGACCGTCCCGTGTGTCATGTATGTAATCTCTGACTGTCCCGTGTGTCATGTATGTAATCTCTGACCGTCCCGTGTGTCATGTATGTAATCTCTGACTGTCCCGTGTGTCATGTATGTAATCTCTGACCATCCCGTGTGTCATGTATGTAATCTCTGACCGTTGTGTGTCATGTATGTAATCTCTGACCGTCCCGTGTGTCATGTATGTAATCTCTGACCGTTGTGTGTCATGTATGTAATCTCTGACCGTCCCATGTGTTATGTATGTAATCTGTGATTGACCCGTGTGTCATGTATATAATCTGTGACTGACCCATGTGTCATGTATGTAATTTCTGAGGGGGTTGTCACAGGTAAATAATCTGTGTATTTAGATGTCTGCCTGGAGTTCAGTGTTAAAACAGGACTCCAGGCAGATATAAGAGACCCATTTATACCTCTCATCCATTCATAGAAAAATAAAATAAAATGTAGGGCCCATTCACAGCTCTCCATTGTGGGGGAATGACAGGGGGGAGGGGTTTGTCATCGATCGATGTCGTGGAATTACTCCACAATTACAGTTTATCATCATCCTGGCCGTGCACATACACCAATCCGGAGTCATTATCATATTCCTCCCATATCATCTTTATTACAAAATCTCATCACAATATAAAGAGTCCGGGTTCACTTTTCAGATGATTTTTACACCTCTAATTCCAATAAATAAAACTAAATTTGATAATTCTATCATCGCCGTGTAACATTTCCCTGTAAGTCCCATGATAGCTGAGCCGGTGTCTCCAGAGGCAGGAAGTGATCTGTATCGGGTTTTTGGGGTCACGCTGTCGTTAAATGACCCCTCCCCCTCAATCTTCCAGCAGATGATATACAAAGTGTCAGATCCGCCCCCAAAGAGTCGGAGGGAGGAGCCAGCCCTGACATTCCGCAGGAAGCCGGAACTATTGGAGGCCCATTTTTACCAATAATCCATTCATGAAAATATGCTGACCAAAAAAAATAGCAGAAAAACAACAACATGCTTTGGAGGTCTGAACTCCCCTCCCCCCCTCCTTAAAACAATGGGAGAGATTTACTAAACTGCAGCACTCAGAATCTGGTACAACTGTGCATGGGAGCCAATCAGCTTCTATCTTCAGCTTGTTCAGTTAAGCTTGGACAATAAAACCTGGAAGCAGGGCCGGTGCTACCACTAGGCAAACTAGGCACCCGCCTAGGGCACACTGCTGCCTAGGGTGCCCGGACACTGGTGTTCCTACTCTCTTCTCTCTGCAGCAAGCAAATAAGTCTCAGCATCAGCAGACAGCTGCCGCTCCATTCACACATAGTGTCAGAGGCACAGCAGCGGCAGAGGAATGTGTCTGTGTCCTGACTCCTGAAAGAATGGAAGCAAGCAAATATTTATTGAAGGGTGCTGGAAGGCTGCATTGATGGGCGCTGGAAGGCTGCATTGATGGGCGCTGGAAGGCTGCATTGATGGGCACTGGAAGGCTGCATTGATGGGTGCTGGAAGGCTGCATTGATGGGCGCTGGGAGGCTGTATTGATGGGTGCTGGAAGGCTGCATTGATGGGCACTAGAAGGCTGCATTGATAGACGCTGGAAGGCTGCATTGATGGGCACTGGAAGGCTGCATTGATGGGCACTGGTGAGGCTGCATTGATGTGCACTGGAAGGCTGCATTAATGGGCACTGGTGAGGCTGCATTGATGGGCACTGGAAGGCTGAATTGATGGACGCTGGAAGGCTGCATTGATGGGCATTGGAAGGCTGCATTGATGGGCACTGGAAGGCTGCATTGATGGGCACTGGAAGGCTGCATTGATGGGCACTGGTGAGGCTGCATTGATGGGCACTGGAAGGCTGCATTGATGGGCACTGGCGAGGCTGCATTGATGGGCACTGGAAGGCTGCATTGATGGGGACTGGAAGGCTGCATTGATGGGCACTGGTGAGGCTGCATTGATGGGCACTGGTGAGGCTGCATTGATGGGCACTGGAAGGCTGCATTGATGGGCACTGGAAGGCTGCATTGATGGGCACTGGAAGGCTGCATTGATGGGCACCGGTGAGGCTGCATTGATGGGCACTGGAAGGCTGCATTGATGGGCACTGGAAGGCTGCATTGATGGGCACTGGAAGGCTGCATTGATGGGCACTGGTGGGGCTGCATTGATGGGCACTGGAAGGCTGCATTGATGGGCACTGGTGGGGCTGCATTGATGGGCACTGGTGGGGCTGCATTGATGGGCACTGGTGAGGCTGCATTGATGTGCACTGGAAGGCTGCATTAATGGGCACTGGGGAGGCTGCATTGATGGGCACTGGAAGGCAGCATTGATGGGCACTGGTGAGGCTGCTTGATGGGCACTGGAAGGCTGCATTGATGGGCACCTTATTGAAAAGGTGGGGTATACATGGGCAGGGAAAAGAGGGTGAAGTCAGGGGTGGAGCCGGGGGGGGCAAAATGAGGTTTTGCCTAGGGAGTCAAAAATCTTTGCACCAGCCCTGCCTGGAAGCTGATTGGCTCCCATGCACAACTGCACCCGATTCTGAGTGCTCCAGTTTTAGTAAATCTCTCCCATTGTATAAGGAGGGGGGAGGGGAGTTCAGACCTCCAAAGCATGTTGTTGTATTTCTGCTTTTTTTTTTGGTCATTTGATGAACGATTAACCGCTTTGAGACCAGCCGCCGCCGTTTGACGGTGGCACAATGGCTCTCCTGTGCGAATCGTCGTAGCTGTACAACAGCTCGCGCGGGCTCAGTTGCGGGTGGGCGCGCGGTCGCTCTCGCTGCGGGGGAGTGCCCGTGGGTTGGGAGGACTCAATGTTCTCCGGCGGCCCATGATTGACTTGTACACAGATAGAACGGGGATGTAAACAAGGCAGTTCCCCGTTCTGACGGGTGACATGACAGGGATCTACTGTTCCCAGTGATCTCTGTCATGTGCCAGTAAGCGCATCCCCCCCCCCCTACAGTTAGGGAACACAGTTAACCCCTTGATCGCCTCCTAGTGTTAACCCCTTCCCTGCCAGTGATATTTATACAGTAATCAGTGCCTATTTTTAGCTCTGATCGCTGTATAAATGTCACTGGTCCCCAAAAAAGTGTCCGATCTGTCCGCCGCAATGTCGCAGTCCCGATAAAAATCACAGATCGCCGCCATTACTAGTAAAAAAAAATATAAAATAATAATAAAAATGCCATAAATCTATTCCCCATTTTATAGATGCTATAATTTTTGCGCAAACCAATCGATATAAGCTTATCGAGATTTTTTATTTTTTATACCAAAAATATGTAGAAGAATATACATCGGCCTAAACTGATGAAGAAATTTGTTTTAAAAAAAATAAATGTAAAAAATATAGTTTTTATTTTCAAAATTGTCTCTTTTTTTTTTGTTATAGAACGAAGAATAAAAACCGCAGAGGTGATCAAATACCACCAAAAGAAATCTCTATTTGTGGAGAAAAAAGGACCTCAATTTTGTTTGTGTACAACGTCGCACGACCACGCAATTGTCAGTTAAAGCGACGCAGTGCCGAATCACAAAAAATGCTCTGGTCATTAAGGGGGTAAAGCCTTCCGGGGCTGAATTGGTTAAGGGTTCCTTGGACTCATTTTGTAGGTTGGCGCTCTTCATGCGATCTTCCTCATTCTGGCAGCTGTGGGGTTCGGCGGGGTCACCACTGAGGACACATTTTCAGTGTGATTTGTCTGGCAGAGAAGGTTCGGCGCCTAAGTGCTCCAGTATTAGGAAATCTCCCCCATTGTGTCAAGGAGTGATCTCTTTAGGATATGTCAACTTCATATACAGTATCTCACAAAAGTGAGTACACCCCTCACATTTTTGTAAATATTTTCTTCTATCTTTTCATGTGACAACACTGAAGAAATGACACTTTGCTACAATGTAAAGTAGTGAGTGTACAGCTTGTATAACAGTGTAAATTTGCTGTCCCCTCAAAATAACTCAATACACAGCCATTAATGTCTAAACCGCTGGCAACAAAAGTGAGTACACCCTTAAGAGAAAATGTCCAAATTGGGCCCAGAGTGTCAATATTTTGTGTGGCCACCATTATTTTCCAGCACTGCCTTAACCCTCTTGGGAATGGAGGTCACCAGAGCTTCACAGGTTGCCACTGGAGTCCTCTTCCACTCCTCCATGACAACATCACAGAGCTGGTGGATGTTAGAGACCTTGCGCTCCTTCACCTTCCGTTTGAGGATGTCCCACAGATGCTCATTAGGTCTGGAGACATGCTTGGCCAGTCCATCACCTTTACCATCAGCTTCTTTAGCAAGGCAGTGGTCATCTTGGAGGTGTGTTTGGGGTCGTTATCATGTTGGAATACTGCCCTGCGGCCCATTCTCCGAAGGGAGGGGATCATGCTCTGCTTCAGTATGTCACAGTACATGTTGGCATTCATGGTTCCCTCAATGAATTGTAGCTCCCCAGTGCTGGCAGCACTCATGCAGCCCCAGACCATGATACTCCCACCACCATGCTTGACTGTAGGCAAGACACACTTGTCTTTGTACTCCTCACCTGGTTGCCGCCACAAACGCTTGACACCATCTGAACCAAATAAGTTTATCTTGGTCTCATCAGACCACAGGACATGGTTCCAGTAATCCATGTCCTTAGTCTGCTTGTCTTCAGAAAACTGTTTGTGGGCTTTCTTGTGCATCATCTTTAGAAGAGGCTTCCTTCTGGGACGACAGCCATGCAGATCAATTTAATGCAGTGTGCGGCGTATGGTCTGAGCACTGACAGGCTGACCAATTCAACCTCTGCAGCAATGCTGGAAGCACTCATATGTCTATTTCCCAACGACAACCTCTGGATATGACGCTGAGCACGTGACCTCAACTTCTTTGGTTGACCATGGCGAGGCCTGTTCTGAGTGGAACCTGTCCTGTTAAACCTCTGTATGGTCTTGGCCACCGTGCTGCAGCTCAGTTTCAGGGTCTTGGCAATCTTCTTATAGACTAGGCCATCTTTATGTAGAGCAACAATTCTTTTTTTCAGATCCTCAGAGAGTTCTTTGCCATGAGGTGTCATGTTGAACTTCCAGTGACCAGTATGAGAGAGTGAGAGCGATAACACCAAATTTAACACACCTGCTCCCCATTCACACCTGAGATCTTGTAACACTAACAAGTCACATGACACCGGGAAGGGAAAATGGCTAATTGGGCCCAATTCGGACATTTTCACTTAGGGGTGTACTCACTTTTGTTGCCAGCGGTTTAGACATTAATGGCTGTGTGTTGAGTTATTTTGAGGGGGGCAGCAAATTTACACTGTTATAAAAGCTGTACACTCACTACTTTACATTGTAACAAAGTGTCATTTCTTCAGTGTTGTCACATGAAATGATAGAATAAAATATTTACAAAGATGTGAGGGGTATCCGGCCCTTTGGGCATTTTTCCTCTATCAGCTACAGTGGGGCGTAGGCTGAAAACTCGATTCCAGCTGGAGCATTGACAATGCAGGCATCAGTGCCACTATTCCTGTGGCGTTCCTGCTGGAGTAGACACTACTTGGCATTAGGAATGGGCTCAGGCATGTTCGGATTGAACCCGCCACTGCACACCACCAATCATAGGCAGCGCGTGTATGTGCAGCTGCTGGTCGAGAAAATGCCTCACTGCCTAGGATTGGTGGTGTGCAGCGACGGCTTCCTGGCGGGTTCAGTCCGAACACACCCCGAGCCCATCACTACTTGGCATTATAGACAGGGCACTGGAGAAACAGCAGCAGGCATAGGAGGAGAGTTTCCTGGGGTCTCAGGGCCCACTATATTCATACGCTGTACCTGTGAGGGTTCAGTAGATACAGGAGCAGTATGAGGAGGAGAAGGATGGTTCCTGTGCTTCTGTTTAGGAGGGGGGAAGGCATTGGGCAGGTTTCCAGTCATGGGTTTCA